>NW_028327185.1:11276206-11586762 GCF_987537825.1 Furipterus horrens
ATCCTTCAATCAATGTCCCCTGGGGGTGGGAACTGGCTCCAGTATGGAAACTAGGGGAGGGATCATGATTTTCCACTTTTGCAGTTCACCAAGCTTTCAAGTTTTCTGGTTACATAAGTAAGGGTTTGCATGCAGGTAATTTATTTGGGGAGGTGATCCCCAAGGAACAGAAATGAGGCCAGGAAGAGTAAAACAGGGAAGGAGGGAAACCAGCTGAAAGTGTGTTGTTAAGCTGTCCCCTAGGCTCCATCCTGCTGGGGGCCATGTGAAGTATGTCTCAGAACTATCTGCCTGAGTGTCTCCCAGGGGTCAAGGGCCCCAGGAAGTGAACCTCCCCACTAGGTTTGCACAGCCCTGTGTCAGAATAGCTGGGTGGCTTCCCACAGGCATGCCACGAGGCAGAAAGTGAGAGAAATGTGACCTAGCGGAGATGATGTGCACCCTGCACATGGCTAGTCGAATCCCTACTGTTAGGGTGCAAGGCAGCCCCACTTGGAAAACCATGTCATGTCAGCGGCTAGAATGAAAAGATGTGCCAAAGAATGGAAGACGTGACATGAGATGTCTCTGCTCCGAGAACACGGCGTCGTGTTATTCTCTTTGTCCAAACCTTCCATTTCATCTATTATCACTCTGAATCTCTTCTGGAAACAATCTAAACAGGGAGTCTTTCCCCAACTGTAAAGCTTAACCCAACAACACTTACTATCCAATTGCTCCATTCATCCAGTTCCTCGGTGTCATTGCCTCTGAGAATAATCAGAAAATGACTCTTTTCCCAGTCTGTTTTTCATATTATTGAACTTTCCCTGGCCACATATTATAATTTGGCCAAGGTAGAGATAGCAAAAATAGATGACGGTTTCAAGGAGCTTTGCTGTCACATGGGGATGAGTCAAAAGCCCAGGGGAGAAGTAATGACCTTGGAGATGAGAAAAACAATGTCAGGAGCAATGTTTCTCGAGCAGGGGAGACAGAAAGAGAACTAGGACATAGATGGAGAAGCTGGCTTGAGACAGGAACACAGAGAGTTCATCCAGAATCACCCAAGGGGAGTGAAAGAGCGTGTGTGGGTAGAAATGCAGGAAGATGAGGGGGGTGGGGAGCGGTGGGAGAAGCACATGAGAGTCCCCCATGAAGCCAGAGGCAAGGTGGGAGCCAAGGGGCCATGCACGTCAGGGCGAGAGGGAAGGGTGTGAGCCCAGGAGTGGACTATGGACATGGAGTCGAGTGGCCCAGCCGCTCTAGGGCTACTGGAGGTGAGTGGGTGTGAGTTTAAATGAGGATCAACAGCATGGTTGTGTGTGTTTCTTCATTCACATTCAGCTGTCCAAGTGCAGGCAAGGAAGAGGCAGAAAACTGGATATAAACAGGGCTAGAATCTTGGCAAGCAGGTACGTTAAAGCGAGCGAGAGGCAGGCAGTCCAGAGCATGGGCAGGGCCATGTTTGCAATGATTGTCCAAGAAACCTAAATTGAGTTAGGAGGGAAACAAGGTCATCGGGGGCTGCAGGACTGCAAACAGGTGGCAGAACCCAGCGGACTGGAGGGTCCAGTGGGGCTGAAGGATTACTGGAATTCGGGTACTAGAGAGGGCGCTGGGAAAAGAGGAAGTGGCGGCCAGCGTGAGAGTCGGGAAAGTGAAAGTTAGAGAGGGCTTGCAATTATTAGTGATAGGAAGTCTAGGCTACAACCAAGGGAGTGGGTGACTAAAGTAGGACAGAGATCGCTGAAAGAAAAGAGTACCCGGAACTGTGAGGCCTGCGGACTGGCTGAGTGCTCTCCGTGTATATTCCAAACACCATGATCTCCACGCTGGGGAGAGATACTGAGCCAGTGCATTCCTTTCCTCTTGCTGCTGTAAGCAATTACCGCACGCTCAGTGGCTTAAAACAAGACAAATGTGTTATCTTACAGTTACAGAGGTCAGACATCTAAAATCAGTCTCATGAGGCTAGAGTCAAGGTGTCCGCTGGGTCAGTTCTTTCTGGCGGCTCCAGGGCAGGACTCACCCCTTGCATTTTCTATCCTCTGGAAGCGGCCCGCATCCCTTGGCCATGGCCCCCTCCTCACAACTGCATCCCTCCCACCTCTGCTTCTCTCACATCTCCTCCTGATTCCGATCTTCCTGCCTCTTCTCATAAGGATGCCACAGATAATGTCCCCATCTCAAGATCTTGAACTTTTTCCTGTCTGCAAAGTCCCTTCTGGCACTTATGTAATTCACATGTTCTGGACATGGGGACATGGACATCTTCAGGCGGGGCAGCATTGTTCATCAGCTTCCCACATCAGCGATATATATTTTTTCCTCTGGGAAGACTCTCCTGATTCTGCCCTTTCCACCCCACCCCAGACTGCATTGATAAATACTCCTTTTGGGTCACCACTGTGCCTTCTAAGAACATTCCTGTCTTAGAGGATATGTCTTCTTCATTTGAGCCATTACTCTCTTATGTTCTGAGTTAATTGCTGTTAATACAAATAGGATACAATGTCATAAAAAGGTCTCACCCCAGTTGGCAAGGCTTGCTTATAAGTCTGCCGACCAGGGGGACCATCGACCACACCAGGACAGAAAGGACTCGCTGTCTTCTCTGTGTCCTTGGTGCTTGTCAGGGCACCTGACATATGAAATGCATTCTGGGGACCTTGTGAAATTAGGAAATGAACTATGGGTGCATTTAGTAACAGAAGCACCTTCTCCAAGTGATCACACACACAAAAAGAAACTATTTTCACGATCCTAATCCAGCTTCCTGACAACACTGATTTCATATTCCCTGACTGTAGCCCCGTGCCATTTTATTAATCGGCACGCTAATCCCTCAGATGTCTGGGACCAGCTGCTGGTCTTCTGAATATTATGTATTTTTAAATATCTACCAGTTAAGATCTTAATTTAGGAGTACTTGGACATCAAAGTTTGCAATGGTTCTGCCAAGGCTGTAGATTTTTTAGAAATTATTTAGAGAATTTAGATTGGGTCACATCTCCAGGGAAACTCCCTGAATTAAAAAGGAACCTATTATCCATCTCTTGTTCAATCACAATTAGAGACTGATAAAAACACACCAGCAGTCATACAAAAAACTGAATCCCTCAAAAGCAGCCTGGCAAAGTAATAAATAATATCATATACAAAAATCAATCATAGACACATTAAATTTAGCGTTTTAAAAATAATTATTACTTCAAAGAATCAGATGATAACAGACTCTGTAACCTACAGTTACAGATCATGATGAAATTGGATCCTGGGACACTGAGTTCATTGTAAATCATTTGTTAATAGAATTATCAAAGCATAAATCATGTTTTAACTAGACAAATTGCTGATAGCAATTGTGGGTATAAATTATAATTGTAGATTATAGAGACATAATAGTTGATCAGCTACCCAACTGGAAAATCCCTAGAAAAGTTCTTTCATCAGAATTATTTAGACTCACCCTGTCTGGTGTGGCTCAGTGGACTGAGCACCGGCCTTCAAACCAAAGGGTCACCAGTTCGATTCCCAGTCCGGGCACGTGCCTGGGTTGTGGTCCAGATTTCCAGTTGGGGGCACGCTAGAGGCAACCACACATTGGTGTTTCTCTCCCTCTCTTTCTCCCTCCCCTTCCTTCTTTCTAAAAATAAAGAAAATCTTTTTAAAAACAGAATTATTTAGACTTTATTTTGATTTATGAATCCCAGTCCTTGCCAAATTATTATCCCTAATTAATGGAGGAATATTCCCCCTGAGAATGTAAAAGGTTTGTTCATCCCATTTTCAGAAAACATTCCCCATGTTACAAACTAGTATACTGGAGATTTCTTCAAGACTCCAAGCCTGTATCTTTTCAACAAATAATAGGGTCAGAGTGTCTAAATTTAGATTTTATGTAAAGAAGCAGCATACTTCAGGCATGGGAGGGGCACTGATCACAGTTTTTTCTATTTAGATCAACGAGAAAACAATACAGAACAACTTAAGGCTATTAGCAGCTTTTATCAATCATTCATCAGTCTTTGATTCCTTAGACAAAAGGCATCCAAAGAGCAAACTGTATGGTCCTAATATAGACACAAAGCACTTGTGTTTCTGTGGGATACCATTCTACCATTAAAATCAGAATGGCGCTAGTTATCTACCTAGAGACACATGCACACGTGAAAAGGGGGACACACTCAAGTGTGTTCGTTGGAGTATGTAGGTACCAGCTGAAGTGAAAGAGGTCAGATTCCTTCTGGGAAAAAGGAGTCACTGGATGGGCACGAGGAGGGCTCCTAGGGTATTTGGCGATATTCTAATTTTTGATCTGAGGAAGGATCACACAGGTGTGTTCCCTTTTCGGAAATATGTTGAACTGTAATGATTTGTGCACATTTCTGTATGTATGCCATGCTTCAGCAGAAAGTTAAAAAAATAAATAAAAAAGATCAAGAGGCCTGGCTGGGTAGCTAGAGAGTCCTCCTGATATACCAAGGTTGTGGGTTTGATTCCTGGTCGGGGCACATACAAGAAGCAACCAATGAATGCATAAATAAGCGGAACAAATGTCCCTCTCTCTTCTCTCTCTCTCTAATCGATCCATAAAAAAGATTTTTATGAAAGATCAAAAGACCTTTTCCCAGCTATCAGAGCTGATAGTGCGTTCCACAGGACTAGTAGCATTGACTTCTCCCAGGAGCATTCCAGAAACATGCTCTCAGGTCCCACTCCAAACCTACTAAACCAGAACCTGGATCTTAACAAGATTCCTCCGTGACTTGAACGCACACTGGAGTTTGGGAATCCCTGACCTACAGCGCAGTATGGAAGTGTCATAGATGGTGTGGTGGAGGGAAGCCCGAAGAGGCAGCCCTCACCCAGACCAGCTCAGCTGCCCCGCTGAGTTCAAGCAGTGATTCTGGGAGTATCTAACTGTCAGAAATATTGCCTGAGAAACTCGGCTTCACTACCTACCTTATTTATAGTTTAGCGTCTTAGAGAAGAGCCGTAATTGGCTAGAATCGTTACAAAAGAAGCCGGAATTTCAGGCCAAGAAAGTGCTGCTGCGATTCTGCAGTTGTTTAGAAAGATAAATGGACTTTACAGCGAGGGACAAAGGAAAGTAGGGCAAGTGCAAGGAGAGCCTGATAGAGGAGCGCTTCGCAAATAATTAGTGGCTAATTTTAGCCCGTCAGCTTACCTATTTTTTCATTGTTCGGTGAAACTGAGTTCCATAGTTGTAACACTTGGCCCTGCAGACGAGACCCCAAAATAACACTGATGATCCTGTGGTGCGATCCCATGTAATAGACACAGAAGGCAGGGGGAGAGCAGCATCTCAGATGTGAGGAGTTGTTACTTTTTCTTCTGTTTGTCATTCCCGTCATCACCACTCTCATACTTCTCTAGAATATTTGCTCCTTTAAAAGTGGGGCCATTAAGAAGTGAACTCCACGTGCTAATAAAGCAACACACCATGGAGAGGTGATGTCTTGCCTTTGGGTGGCATGCTCCCTTTAAGTTATCCTTGAGTCACAATGAATTGTCCTACTGATAAGACTACACCGCTAACTCATTCACTCCGTGGTCCACTCTGACAGGGAAGCACGTTCTCCGGCATGAGTGACTCTTTAGTCATATACCCTCTTCAGTCAACATTTCTGACCCCTAAAGATTCCAACATGCATTTGCCTCTGCTGAAGCCTGAAAGCTGATTTTGTTATTAACAGACACATTTTCTGATTTTTCAAAGTCATGTTGCATTCTATTCCTAATATTCAAGTTGACAGCCTCCCCTCCTGGAAAATGGGGTTCCTCTTCAAATTTAATGAACACTTCAATATCTTCATCTAAATGACCGACAAAGAACTAACCCCTGAGGACGTCCTTGAGCTGATAAGGAGTTGCTGATAATCACTGTTTAGGAATTTTTAATGGGCTAATAGAATTACCAGTATGTGAGCGCCTGGCTTAGACTATCACGTGACCTAGAATCAGCTGCTTTACTCGCATTCCCAGGGGCAGCTTCCCTCTGCCCCACCCTCCACACGCCACCACCCAGCACCATATATCCTGCCTCCTTAGCACAGCAGGAAATAACATTGGTCTGGCATAATCCTTTTTTACCAACCCAGGTCTTGGCATTAAAAATGTAAGGAAATAAGACCGTTTTGTCTGCGTCAGAGCCAGGCACTCCGCAGCAAAGCCAGTGTGGTTTCCGAGCAGCGTTCAGTAAATGGAACAGAGAACAGGCTGGATGCCCAATGCTGGGAAACACGCACAGGGTCGGCTATTTATTAGTAAAAGTGGCAGGAATGATTTAAGATCGGAAGTCACCAGGGTCTGAGAACAACTGATTTGGGAGAGCAGGCAGCCACCCTGGGTAAAATCCGACCCCCTTCCACAATCCCACTCAGCAGCAGGGAAGCGCCCAATTATTTATCTCAAACAAAAATGCAGACGATCATCAAGCAGAGACAACTAGATACTCTGTAACAAGAAAACATACGTTGGTCTGTGTTAAATTATACTTTAACCATGCACAGACAGGCCCCATAGAGGCTCGATAATTCTTCTAGTCTGCTTTAACTTGCCCTGATAATTTACTTTTTGGATAAAATCCCTGCCATTCTCACAGGGTGTCCTGTAGAATTATTTTCACTCACTGGAACTACCTCCTTTTCAAGAGGTAGACCTCATTCTTCCTTCTCTGGTTTTGACTTGACCATAACATAGGCAGAGTTTATTTGGGTCAAATATTTGCTCTTTGCATGATGGGTTTCTTTTTAGTGTCAGAATCATTGTTTCAACTGTAAGCAGCTAGACGTCAGAGACTCTGTGTGTGTGTGTACACTCTTCTCTTAATGCAAGTATTCCTCATCCTGTGGCAAAAGGAAAAAGACTGCCAAACTTCAGCATTCGAAAATAAATAAAGCAGAGACTTAAATCCCTAATAATTGCCTGAGGACTCTCAATTTCACATTTAGAAATTCCTTTTTCATTAAGTTCAGTGGATTGAAATTGCTGTGTTCAATGTGGCCAGTGATGGCAGGCACTTGTCCTCCTCCTGTCCAGAAGGGCTGCAAAGGGGCAGCAGCTCTGCATGACCTGGTTACAGCTGTGACAGTCCCCACAGGCTCCAGTGCAAGTGCTTCTGGACTAGTTCCAAGGGTCCCAATCCCTAATCACTTAGTTATTTTCCAAAGACCTAACAAATGCCTGGGAACCAGAAGTCTCTAATCCAGAAGGCTCCCCAACTCCCAGACCCCTCTTCGTACCCCTTATCCCCCCAAATGGCTTCCTGAGGCCTCAGCCCCACTGTCCCAAGCCCAGGTCTCAACCCCACTGGGTCAAAGGCCCAGTGTGCTCCCTGCTCTGCCTGAACCGCCTCCATTTAACTCTGTCCTAACCTATGTTCCCTTGATTCTACCTTCTCCAGAGCTCACCTCCCTAAAGTAGGATTCGTGACTCAGAATCTGGAATCTCACTTGGTATATTTGTCGTTTTCAAATTGAGCGCCACTTGCCATATGGGATCCAAATCACTTTTAACACCTACAGCTAATAATTAGTTGCCTTTAGAGAGGCTTTTTTTTTTTTTAGCAGCACAACAAAATCACTAAATTCCACTGTGCCTGATGATGTACGTATCCTTGCATGATTCATTCATTCCTGCATACATACATACATGTATCCATGCATGTATTTAACCACTTATCTAAAAAGCATTTGTTAAACATCTGCCATGTGCCCAGCAAGGAAGAGATAAACAATGGACTATTGCTATCCTCAAGCAGCTCACACTCTAGTAGTGGAGTCAGATGAATAAAGATAATTACGGTCACGAAAAGAGTATTTGGGGATATTTGAGAAGAAGTACCTTACCCAGCTTAGAGGGGTTAGGGGAGATTTTGGGCAAAGCTGGGGTAAGACCCAACTTATTGCTTGCTGTGAAGCACATCTAGAATTAAGGCAGCAAGTGAAAGCGAATTACATTTCAGAAAATCAAATCATAGGCCTATAAAGGTTTAGTGAACATATGGAAAAAATTTATATTATGTCCTCGGCCAGACACAGCCAGGCTTCAGTAGGCAGCTTCTTGCCATGAGCACAATTAGATGGTATAAAGATGTTGGTTTGTGGTAGTTTTTATGTCTTTGGGGGCGGTTTTGAGGATTCCAGGTCCACTTTCCCTGCCCCTGGCCCACTAAATATTTTCATAACAGACCTTCAGAGAAAACAATATGCAGGAGACTCAGCTGTTTCTAAAGGATGACCTCTAATGTCAGAAACGCTGAACGCAGACACAGAGAAGGCTTGCATTTGACTTTACTGACGGAATTGCATCCAGAATCTTTCATATCCAAACAAGCCTTAAAAAGAAACATCATCTATCCATATGTATATGAGCCATGGGTCGATCGACTTCGGCCTGCTGCTTCCTACAAATAGAAACAAGCAGGAGAAAACAGCTTCGAGTCAAAATGAGATCAACTCATCTGACCCACAAAAAAATCCAATTAATTTACAGTAAGACAATTATGACAATTCCCATGGAATCAGCTAGCTTGGGCTTGTAACTAATTCTGGGTAAAGCTGGGAGGCCAAGTTGATTTTAAATAGCGACATAAACATTTACATGCTTATTTGGAGTTTAGGTTCTTTCAAATTCATAAGAAAGATCCCTAATATTTTCTTAGTGAAAAGTTCTTGCATTTTCCCAATTTTTGTCATTCTGAAGCCCCCCAAAGGCAGGAAAGTGTCTTCTTTTTTTTGTATCCCTGGTCTGTAATGCCTAGAAAAAAGAAGAAATTTAATGAGTGCTTATGAATACATTTAAAATCCCAAATTTGGAGACAGGGTGGAAAATATCCAATCTCTGTTGGCAAAGGGTAGTGAATCTTGTACCCCTGGCCTGGCTCCCACCATCTTGACCCAGAATATAAGAACAAGTACTAATCCCCATTCAGAATGTCGATATTTCAAATTATGTTAATTTGCTGAGCGGAGTCTCTGTTTATGTTTCTCCCGATCTTGTGCAGCTCTGTTTGTCTGCCCTTTGACATGTTTGTCCCCCCTGATGAAAAGCTTAGACAGAGTGGAAATGATGCCTGTTTTAATGGCTTCATGGCACTCAAGTGGGTCCTTAAAGAGGCTATTCTGAACGGAGCCTTTGGGGGACCCTGATGAGTGGTAGCGTTTTCAATGAACTGAAATACCGGAAGAACAGCTCTTTGGAAGGAGGACACTGAATGACATCACGGCGTTTTCGAAACTCAACAGCATCATTTAGAATACATTCCTCATTACTTTGGAAGTCTCTCCCTCTACACCACAGTGCCCACTTCCCCAAAGGAGGCACGTCTGAGGTTAGCAGAGGAAGTAGAGCTAGGAATGGAGGGGCCACTGTTCTGTCGCTAGGCTGAGGTGCTCTACACGCACATACATGGCCAGCATATACATGGCACCCTTATCCACACTTCTACCCACCACCTCCAACAAACCTGTCCCCAGTGACACTCGGGTGGGGCTTAAGGGGACTCTCCGGTTCACTCAGGCTTCTACCGTGATATACATAAGCCCGCATCATAGAAAGATGGCATCGCAGAGCCGGGAGGAACTTGACAGAGCGACTGTTAAACATACAGCTACCTAGGCTCTTCCCCCAGAGACTCTTAATCTAGTGGGTCTGGGGTGGGGCCTGAAATTTACATATTTAACAAGAACCCCCGAGACATGCTTGTCCTCAGGAAAGTTCAAGAAACACTGATTCTTATCCAACCCCTGGATTTGATAAATAATGAGGCTAGAAAGTCACAATGACTTGGCCAAGGTCACGTGGCAAATTTGTTGTTTAAGTCTAATCTAAATCACAAAGAGCCGCTTTTACTACATTCCCAAACGATGCGATATTAATCCTGCAATTAATTAGTCTCCTGGAAATGAAGCTTTTCCATAAGCACGTTGGTCACGTTGATCTTCAGGAAGCACATGGAGCAGTGTTGCCACATGTCATCTGGTGCAGTCGAGCCCATATGTGTGGCTGCTGAAGACAAAATACCTCCATGGGTAGCATCTGCTTTTCCAGGCTGTGCATAATTAAAGGTAATAAAAGCCAGTCCCCCATGTGCGGAGGGATTTGCAGGAAGAAAAGGACGGCAGGAAAAGGAGTAGAGAAACAATCAGATGAATGTTAACAACAAAAAGAATACTTTAACCTATTTCAATGTCTATACTATAATTCTTATTTTACATGAACATTTTTTAAGTGGAAAAAGTTCTATAAACCTTCAAGTGCATTTTTTTTCACAGCATTCTTAATCACTTTAAAAAAAATAACTGCTTATTTATTATCGAAGAGTCTTAAAACAAAAATTTCAAAATGCAACTGTAACAGACCAACACTGGGCAAGGTCACAGAGACAGCAAGTGTGCTCGGACCTTCCCACTCTGCTCTGCCCCTTTCGTCCCGCAGCCCCACTGCGGCCAGCCAGTGGTGCCCTCCTGATCCCAGTCCTCCATCCTGATTGATTCATTGCCCATTTTTACACCTGTTTTCAGCTTCCTGACTCTTCCTTTCTTCCTCCTTTCTCTCTTTGGGGATGGCTCCGAACCCTACTTGATCACCCCTCCCTCCTGTCTCCGGTGACTCCTCCTCTGTCTCTCCAGCTCTTCTTGCTTTGACTTTACGTCACACGAGTTGGCAACAGTAAGCTTACAGTTGTTTGTATGGGGAAAGACATGCAGGGTATGGTTGCTACAATAGCTTTATTAACTCAAAAGGATGTTGCAATGCACCTGTAAACCTACTTTGGCTCACCCCTGTATTTTCCTGGATGATTCACCCACTTCAAGGCTTCAGTTTCCATAGGCTTAAGACTCCCAAGTTTATCTTAGGCCCATATCTTTCTCTCTTGAGCTCCAGACACACATTTCCAACCACCTGGACGTCCTACGGGCACCTGAAGCATAGCATGTTCAAAATCAAACAGCTCATATCCTCTGGCAAAACCTTCTCTCCCACCTACGGACATCACTGTCCTAGAGAATTGTGTCTCCAGCCATTCTGCCTCTAGGGTTAAAACTCCAGGGCCCCAGACTCCTCCCTCTTTTTCATGGGAATAAATACACTCTACACATTCTGTTCATCTAGCTCAGACACAGTTCTGAGCACAACCAAGCCAGCATTCCTTGTCATCTCAGCTGCAAGAGCCTCTGACTGGTTTTCCTGCCCTGGCTTCTGCTCGCTCAGCTCCATCCTGCACTGTTTGAAGAATTATCTTCCTTTTCAGAAGCTGATTGTCTCTTTTGCTTGGCTCCCTTTTGCCTGTAAAGTGAAGTTGGGATTTCTTAAAATGGCATATAAGGTTCCCTCAGCCTGGCTTTGCTTATCATTCTGACTAGTCTCTCACCGCTCCCAAGCCATGCATCACCTTGCCAATGAATTTGCTACTCACTGTTCACTCCAGGATCTCATGCGATGTTGTGTCTTCATATACACTGTTCTCTGAGCCTGGAATCTCCCTGTGTCCCCCATTCCTCTTTCATCGTCTGGAAAACTCCTACCTGTCCACCATATTTCAGGTCAAACATCGCGTCCTCTGAAAAGCCTTCGCCAAGACCGTGGGCACAGTAACCTGTTCCGCCTTCCTATAGCCCTTTTAATTTCAACTTCTCTGATTCTGTGTTCGGGTTCTTAGCTGTGAGTTGAGATGCTCAAGGCAGCGTTAGATTTTATCTATCCTGACACCTGAAGCTCATAGCACACAGAGGTTGATCAGTAAGTGGTGGAGACATGTGATATTAAAACCAGGTGTTTCTCATTAAAAACATTTTAACAGCTTTACTGAAATATAATTCACATACCATACAATTTAATGGCTTTTAATAAGTCCACAGGGCTGTGCAATCATCACCACAATCTAATTTTAGATGCTTTTTGTCTCCTCAGAAATAGACCCCACATACTTTAGCTATCACCTCCCCAGCTCCAACCCCTCAACACACACTTTGAAACACCCCCCCAGCCGTCAGCAGCCACTAATCTACTTTCTACATGCACCTGCCTATCCTAGACATTTCTTGTAAGTGAATGATATACGGTCTTTTGTGACTGTCTTTATTCACTTAGCATAATGTTTTCAAGACTCACCAATGAGTGGGTCAATATTTCATTCTTTTCAATGGCTGAATAATATCCCATTGTATAAATACACCACATTTGTTTAGCCATTCATCAGTTGATGACCATTTGAGTTGTTTTTACACTTCGGCTATTATGAAAAATGTTACTTTATCCACATACAGGTTTTTGTGCAGACCTGTGTTTTAATTTCTCCTGGGTACATACCTCGGGGTGGGATTGCTGGGTCATATGATATGATAAGTCTATGTTTAACATTTTAAGGAACTGCCAAAGTGTTTTCCAAAGTGTTTGCACAATGTTACATTCCCACCAGCAATGTATGAAGGTTTTAACTCCTCCACATCCTCGCTGATACTTGTTATTGTCCTTCTTTCTGATTATGACCATCTTGGTGGGTGTGAGGCGATAGCTCATGTGGTTTTGATTTGCATTCCCTAATAATTAATCATTTTTTAGCATCTTTTTCCATGCTTGCTGCCTTTTGTATTTCTTTTTGGGAAAACATCTATTCAAATCCTTTGCTTATTTCCAAACTGCATTATTTGTCTTTTTATTGTTGAGGTGTAAGAGTTCTTTATGCATTTTGGGTATGTTTCTTATCAGACATATAACTTACAAAAATTTTCTCCCACTCCATGGGTTTTCTTTTCATTTTATTGATGGTGTTCTTTGAAGCCCAATGGTTTTTTAATTTTGATGAAATCTGACTTATGTATATTTTTTTCTTTTGTCACTGTGCTTTAGTATCATATCAAAAAACCCAAGGTCATAAAGCTTTACCATTATATTTTCTTTTTAAGAGTTGTATATTGTTAGATCTTACATTTAATTTTATGACCCATTTTTAAGTTAATTTTTTGTGAATGGTTTGAGGTAGGGGTCCAACTTCGTTCTTTTGCATGTGAATATCCAGTTGTCCCAGCACCCTTTGTTGAAAGGACTATTCTTTCCTCACTGGATTATCTTGGTACTCCTGCAAATGAACTGATTATTAATGTAAGAGTTTATTTATGGACTCAATTTTTTTCTGTTGAGTTATATGCCTATTCTTATGCCAAAATATATATTTTTTAATTTTTAAAAAAATTATTTTTAGAGAGAGGGAAAGGGGGGGAGAGAGGGAGAGAAACATCAATGTGTGCATGCCTCTTGCACACCTCCACCACCTGGGGACCTGGCCCACAACCCAGGCATGTGCCCTGACTAGGAATCGAACCGGTGACCCTTTGGTTCACAGACCAGTGCTCAATCCACTGAGCCACAGCAGCCAGAGCTTTAAACTTTTTATCTTAATTATGGATTGAAATATGTTGGTCCTATCAATACTTAAACTGGAGGCAATAAAATGTGAAGCTCAGAAAGTCCCCTAAAACAACACTAAGCTCAAGGTCCTGAGAGAAATCTTGCTCTAAAAGAAGGTAATGGGCTTCACTGCTGCAGATCTACTTCTGGACTCTTTTTAGGTGACGCATCATGCACGGGTCACTATTCTTTGGAACTGGCTACATCCTTGCTCAGCAGGCTTCCTCTCTCCAAATAGTCCCACTGAAACTTTCCATTCTTTTGCTTCAAAACAAGCCCCACCCTGTCCCAATCTTACTCTCTCCCTATCCTAAGATTCCTATTTTGAGTTTCCCAGTGTGTTAGATGTAGTCTTCAGTAATGTGTAATTCATTTTTTCAACATATATTTATTAAGCTCTGTGCCAGATATTGTTTTTGACTTGGGGAATATAGTAATAAACAAAACAAAACAAAACAAAACAAAAAACCCTTGCTCTCCAAGAACTTACATTTTAACGTGCAAATAAGAAAAGAGAAAGAAACCCCAAGTGATCAAATAAATATATAAAATAATTCCAGCTAGTGATAAATGTTATGAAGAAAATGTAGAGGCCCTGTCCAGGTAGTTCAGTTGGTTTGAACATCATCCTGATATGCCAAGGTTGTGGGTTTGATCCCTGGTCAGGACACATACAAGAATCAACCAATGAATACATAAATAAGTCAAATAAATCGATCTCTCTCTCTCTCTCAAATAAATTTACAACAATTTTTAAAGAAAAGAAAAGAGAGATAACAGGATCACAAGTACAAGAGGGGTTCTATTTTAGATAGCCTGTCCCAATCAAGCCTCCCCAAGGAGGTAGTATTTGACCAGAGTCCTAAGGGTTGAGAAGTGAATCATAACCTCAGCAGGGAGTAACCCAGGCCAAGGTAACAGGAAGTTCAAGGCCTCCAAGGAGAATATATGGAGCATCAAGAAAGCAAATATGGCTGGAGAAGAGTGAATGGGGGAGAAAGGGGCAGGAGGCTGAGATCAAAGAAGCAGCAGAAGGTGAGATCATACAGGGCTTTGTAGACCAGGATTAGGAGTTTAGATTTTATCTAAATGTGAGGGGAAAACTCTTGCAGAGTTTTAAGCAAGGGAGTGATCTGATCTGATCTACATGATGAAAAGATCACTCTGCTAGAAGAAAACAGATGAATAGCTTTGTGACCTTGAGTTAGGCAAAGATTTCTTAGATACAGTATACAAAAGCTTGATGCATAAGAGGAAATATTGAAAAATTGGACTCGATTTAAATGAACAATGTCTGCTCTTTGAGAAACACTGTTTAGAGGATTAAAAGACAGTTCCGCATGGAAGAAATATGACAGTCGCCACTCCGCCCGAACAGCAAGCAGAAAGATGAACATGCTGAAGAAAATCACCCACTCTTCTTAGAACAATAAGAAAAGGGAGGTCATAACACAAACTGCTGCCCACAAAATTGGCGAGACAGGTGACTGCAGAGAATCACAACTTACTGGGGCAGAAGCCCAGGAGCAAATGCCTCCCTGGGAACCAGTGCGGGGTGGAGGAACCTGAACTGGAATTGTCAAAGTACTGGAGGCTCAATGTAAACAAGTCTGAGAGATAAAAACTCCAGGGAGACTCAGTCACAGGGAGGCTGCCACATTTTTGTGGGTTTTTTTCCTCCAGGAGTTCAACCAGGTGCTCATAGTGAATATCCGAGAAAAATCCCCTTGCGCCGCTGGCAGGGGGAGGGGAAAAGAAACCATTTTGCAATAACACAGAGTACTCAGTTTTTTACTTTTTTTTTTTTTTTTTTTCATTATAAGAGAAAGTTTATTAAGAAAGTTACATGGGCAATAGAAGGGCACTTGGAACTTAGGAAAGAGACAGGCAGAGGAAATGTATCTGGGGGCGTAGTCGGGAAGGGAAAGGCATGGGCATGCCCCCGAGTGGGAGAGTTCCCATCCTGTTCTTAACCAGGTCTGACGGGGATCAGTGGGAAAAACTACATTACTAGAGCTTAACGTACTGGGCTATTACGAAAGCCTAACTGATCTTGGGAAAGGGAAATGCCCAAGTCTGGCCCCTTCTAGCCATCCTGTCTCACCTAAGAGGGGAGGGAGGGAAACTGACAAGCACGTGTGAAGTTCATGGTCAAGAGGCAAAAGCTCACTAAAGGCCTAAGACCTAATCATAGAACTATAGAATGCTTGTCCTCCCCCGACACCCTACCTGCACATTTCGAAACGCCTATTTATAGCACTTCTTGTTACTCAATACATTATGACCAGCTATCAAGTAAAATTTACAAGACATACTAAAAGGCAAAAAACAAAGTTTGAAGGGCCAGAGCACACATCAGAACCAAACTCAGATATGGCAGGCATGTTGGAATTACCAAATTAGGAATTACAGCAAATGTGATTAATACCCTAAGGGATCTAATGATAAAGTAGACAGTGTCCAAGAATAGATAGGCAAAGGAAGCCGAGAAATAGAAATTCTAAGAGAGAACCAAAAAGATATGCTAGAGATTTCAAAAATAACAACACTGTCACAGGAAGAATGCCTTTTGATGAGCTTATTAAGGGACTGGACACAGCTTAAGGATACAGTAGCCCCTCTCTATATTGCGGTTCTCTTATTGTGGCCTCACTGTATTGCGGAATTTTAAAAAATATTATATTTAATTATTTATCACAAATTTTTCACTATGTCACGGGATTTTGCAGTACTGTATATGTATGTTGTTAAAGTTATGTAGGTTTAAGAGTGTAGAATATGTTTAAGAACATAAGTAGTGTTTATAGAAGTGTGGAAAAGGTTAATAAGGGAGTGGGAAAGGTTAATAAGGGATTGGGAAGAATTTATAAGTGTGTGGGAAGGGTTTATAAAGCCTTAAAATATATATAAATACGAAAATAAATGTACGGTTCCTACTTCGCGGATTTTCACCCATCGTGGGAGGATCTAGAACGTAATACCCACGATAAGTGAGGGAATACTTTCTCAATAGAAAGCAGTGCTCAGAGGGAATTTTATAACAGTAAATGCATATGTGAAAAAGAAGAAAGATCTAAAGTCATAACCAAAGCTTCTACCTTAGAAAACTAGGAAAAGAAGAGCAAATTAAATCCAAAGTAAGCAGATCTCATGGACATTAAAAGAATAACAAAGGAATATTATGAACATCTCTATGTCCACAAATTTCATAATGTGGATAAAGTGGACAATCTGCCAAAACTCACACAAGAAGAAAAAAACAAAACAATCCAAATAGATTTATATTTTTTAAAGAACTTGAGTAAATAATAACTTTCCAAAAACAGAAAGCACCAGGCCCAGATTGGTTCACTGGTGAATTCTATGAAACACTTAGGGAAGAAATCATACCAATTCTCTACAATCTCTTTCAGAAGGAAGAGAAAGAGGAATACCCACTGACTCATTCTTCGGGGCCAGCATTCCCCTAATAACAAAACCAGAGTAAAAACCTTACAGGAAATCTATAGACCAATAGCTCTCATGAACATAGATGTAAACATCCTTAATAAAATATTAGCAAATTAAATTTAACAATACATAAAAGAAATTTTAGACACCGCAACCCAGTGAGATTTAGCCTAGGTATGCAAGGCTGGTTCCACGTTTGAAAGTCAATTATGCAATCCATCACATCTACCGGCTAAAGAGGAAAAATCTCATAATCATATCAATAGATGCTGAAAAAGCATTTGACAAAATAGTACACCCACTCATATAAAAACTCTCAGTAAACTATGAATAGAGGGGAACTTCCTCAGCTTGATTAGAAAAATATCTACCAAAAAACCTACAGATAAAAAGTACTTAATGGTGAGAAGCTCAAAGCTTTTCCATGAAAATCACTAACAAGACAAGGACATCGTTATGCATTTGTCCAAACCCATAGAATATACAACACCAAGAGTGGACCCTAAGGTAAACTATGGACTTTGGGTGATAATGGTGTGTCCGTGTAAGCTCATCAATAGTAGTAAATATTCCACTCTGGTGGGGATGTTGATAATGGGGGAGCCTATGCATGTGTGGGGGCTGGGAATATATGGGAATCTCTGTACCTTCTGCTCAATTTTGCTATGAACCTAAAACAGTTCTAAAAAACCATTTATATTTTTTAAAAAGGCAAGGCATAGACTGGGAGAAAGTATTTACAAATTACATAGCCAACGAAAGACTTACATCCAGGCAGTTAGAAAGCCTTTCTAAATTCAACAGTTAGAAAATAATCCACTTAGAAAACAGCAAAAGACTTGAACTTGCCACTAAAGAGGGTACAGTATATGGATGGTAGATCAAGATGTTTAACATCTTTAGCCATTAGGGAAATGCAAATTAAAGCCACAATAGATGTCATTACACATGTACTATACCAGCTAAAATTTAATATGTCAATACAAATGCTAGTGAGATCAGGGAGAAACTGGTCTCTCATACATCGCCGGTCAGAGTGTAAAACTGTACAACCACTCTGGAAAGAGTTTGACAGATTCCTATAAAGTTAAACATGTACTTACCATACAACTTTGCAATGCCACCCCTGAGTATTTACCCAAAGAGAAATGAAAAATTGTATTAACTCAAAAGTACATACATGAATGTTTATTGCAGCTCTATTCACAATAATCCAAAACGGGAAACAACC
This sequence comes from Furipterus horrens, assembly GCF_987537825.1. Taxonomy (NCBI): domain Eukaryota; kingdom Metazoa; phylum Chordata; class Mammalia; order Chiroptera; family Furipteridae; genus Furipterus; species Furipterus horrens. The sequence continues at coordinate 11,294,307 of NW_028327185.1, forward strand.
TAACTGCCCAGTGGGTGAATGGATACACAAACTGAGGTACGTCCATGCCATGGAATACTACTGAGCCATAAGATGAAATGAACTATTGAAACACACTGCAACATGAATGAATCTCAGATATACCATGGTAAGTGAAAAAGGGCCAGAAAGACTACATACTGTGTGATTCTTTTTTTTTTTTTTTTTTTGATAAAACATGCTGGAAAAGGCCAAACTATAGGTACAGAAAATAGATAAGTGATTGCCAGGGGCTAAAGGTAGGAGGAGGGATTGACTACAAAGTAGTACAAGGGTATGTTTTTGAGTAATGGAACTATTCTGTATCTTAATTGTGCTAGTGTTTACAAGACAGACTGCATACATTCACGAAAATTCGCAGAATGTTCAACCAGGTGAATGATGATGTTGTTAATAGAAATGGGAATGACTGGGGTAAGAATAAGTTTCAGGGGCCTGGAGTCAAGAGTTAAGCTGGAGAAGATTATTAGACACTCAAGGAAAAATGATATGTATGACCTTGGAGTTCAGAAGAGAAGTCAAACTTGGAAGTATAATATGAGATTCACTGGCAGTTTGATGGTATTTTCATATCATAACCACACCACCAACAATCACCAGATCAGTGCTATCTTTGGTGTTTCTACACTGGGCGGTGTAGGTGGAGATGACCACGTGCATTTTTAAAAATTAGTTCTGATACAAATAAGGATGAAACAGAAGTTGTTTTCTCCATGTTTCTCAGACTAAATCTAGATGTATCTGGTCAAAGACCTGTAAACAGAGCCTTTACCTTTGACCCACCTATTTTATGAGCATCAAGTTGCAGCTCAAAACTGGGCTAAGGCCTTGAAAATTTGAACCCCTCTGTGAGGTACAGAAGAATGCCAGATTTGATTGGTCCCATAAAAGTGATTTATTGTATATATACATGTGTGCATATGATTCATAAGTACGTTTCACAAATTGAAAACATATTTTAAATGTATGGAAATTAGCAGAAATAAAAACGAGGAATAGATAGTGAGGGGAATAACATACTAGACTTGTGGCTTGATGGGCGGAAAAAAATGCTGCTGAAACAAATCCATCTATGTAAATAAGAAGTTCAAAGGAGAAGTCAGATCTCATTTACTCTGTTAGCACTTCAGGCGTCAGAAGCATTTTATTTTTTTGTTTTGTCTTGGAATTTGGTCCCTTATATAACACACGTCAAACTAGCTGGAAACGATGTGATTGACCATTGCCAGCTGAAATTCCTGTTCCACGAGGACAGCTCCCTCTGGCTCCTTATTCTCTTTTCATAATTTGGGCACCATGAGCTAGTGGTTGGAGCCCAGGCAGGCAGGCGGTACGGCTCTGCAGGAGAGAGAATTCCAGCGTTGGGCCTTTAAACTTCACCACTATCATTAATTTACCAAGTCTTCTTGCCAGAGCCCCTGAAGGACTCACTGTGGTCTCACGCAGGGTGTGGTCAGCAGGAATTTTGCCCTAAACTAGATTCCTGCAGGAACCCAGTCTTGCTAAAGTGTAATTTGGGTGCTTCAGGAAGACGGAAAGGTGAACCAAAGTTCTTTCAGAGACTTGGACGCAACACCAAGGCCTTTGTCTGGACTTCCTTATCCCCCAAAGAAGGACTACATTATTCACCTTCAGGAGCCCAGCTTCTAGAAGGGGTTTGGAACAAACATACCGCCAAATTCTAACCCTGCTTTCACCAAATGTGCTGTTTGGGGCATTTAGCAACCTCTCAATTTCCTCGTAAATTCTCTGCAATGAAGCTCATGAGTGTTGTTAGAAAGTTCCTTTGACAGAAGACCCTACCAGGAAGGAATATATTCCAAATGGATGCCTTAGTTTTTGCCAAAAAGGTACTCAGAAAAAGGTTTTGAATTGAGTTCCTTAGATGACTGGAAAATAATAGTGAGGGGCATTTGAAAAAAAAAAAAGTATGGAAAATAAGGGAAATAATTTCTAAAGTCCTTTTGTTTTTAGGGTGCTAAGAAAATCTTAATATATCAACATATCCCTCCCCCCTGTCTCATACTAGATTGCTTTCCTCTACCTTCAGTCAATCAATTGATGAATATTTATGGAACATAACGGTATAATTGGCACCATAATAGGCTTCAGAAGGTATGGAACACATGGTCCTTGCACTCACATAATTTATAATCTATTTAGGAAATACTAAGATTCAAAACAGCAGCAAACATACCATACCATTTAAGTATTATAACTTATACTTTACAGACAGTCAGATTCTGAGGCAAGGGAGGTCAGAGAAGACTGGAGTGCTTAGGAAAGGCTTTATGAGTTTCATCTTTTTCCTGGGGAGGGATGTGGGGAAGGAGGAAGGTCAAGTGTGGAAGCTTGAAGCTTAGAGCCTGGAGGACAATAATGCCATTTCTCGCTAAGCAGGCAGTTGTATAACAAGTTCAAAGAGGCAAGTAGATTTATTAAAATGGGATAACAAAATAATCTAGAATTGTGCTGTTCAATATGGTAGCCACTAGTTACATGTGGCTATATAAATTAATTAAAATCATATAAAATGAAAATTTTAGTTCTTTAGCCTTGCCACACTCAAATGCTCAATGGCCACATGTGGCTAGGGGACCATACTGGGCAGTGCAGCCAGGAAACATTTCCATGATCACAGAAAGTTTTCTTGGACATTGCAGACCCAGAACCATGGAAATGTAAAGAAAGAAGCAGAGAGCCAAGCGTGAATGAATTCCCAGGCCAATTGGTTTCTATATTCTTTCTGTGGCCACAAGGTGTCCAAAAATACAAAAGAGGGTTAATTTTGTATATTCACCCCTTATCAGATATATAATTTGCAGATATTGTCTCCCATTCCATAAGCTACCTTTTCATCTTGTGGCTTGTTTCTTTTGCTCTGCAGAAGCTTTTTAGTTTGATGTAGTCCCACTTACTAATTTTTTGCTTTTGGTGCTTGTGTTTTGGGCATGTTAAAAAAAATCATTGACAAGGCCAATATTAAGGAGCTTTCTTATAGGGTTTTTTTCTGGTTTCAGGTCTTATGTTTAAGTCTTTAATTCATTTTGAGTTAATTTTTGTCAGTGGTGTTAGATAGGAATTCAGTTTCATTCTTTTGCATTTGGTTATCCAATTTTCTAGCATTTGGTTATCCAATTTTCTAACACCATTTATTGAAGAGACTATCATTTGAGTATCCTTGACTCCCTCATCAAATATTAGTTGGCCATATATTCAAGGATTTGTTTCTGGCTTTCTATTCTGTTCCATTGTCTATGTACTGTTTTTATGCCAATACCATACTGTTTTGATCACTACAGCTTTGTAGTATAGTTTGAAATCAGGAAGTATGATGCCCCCAGCTTCATTCTTTCTCAGGATTGCTTTGGCTAACCAGGGTCTATTGTGGTTTTATTTGGTAGTATCCTGATAATTTAGATCAAATATGAGAAGCAAAGCACAAAGAATGGAAGCAATTATATTTGTATTTAAATATGGTTTTTAAGTAGAACTGGAGAATGAGCATAAACCTTACGATGTAACAACATGAAAATATGAATGAGAGCCTCACTTCGGGAAACAAATAAAATTACAGGACATTTCTGAGTGTCAAGAAAAGCAAGTTAGCATCTTAAGTTGAGAAATCACCACTGAACAGGCTGTTAAAGGGTAAAGCTGGCAAGAAAAGAGCAAAGCCAATAACATGATAGTTAAAATAAAATGTAGATCGTATGGGGAATGTAGAGTCTCTTGTTAAGAAGCAGACAGAAAAGCGTGCATAAGTGAAATACCAGCTCAGCAGGTTTGTAGATCTCTATCTCTGAGTGAATATGAATATATACTGAGAAATATTTCTGTTTTGCAGCTGTACCAAAGCATCTGTCAACAGTTCCATTACCATTTTCTTGTACATATATATTTATATCCACAAAGAAAGATTAGAGTAGGTAAAAATATATGCTCTGTGTATACAAATATATGAAAATATTTATCCAATGGTTAAAATGAAAAGTTCCTAGAAATTGTTTCTCTAACTCCATGGTTCCCTACTGGCTACGGGCACATTTCTCAGTCCCTTAATCTTCATAGAAAACCCGAAAATAGGGTCCAATATAAGCCAAAGGAAGAGGCAGAGCTATTATAGAGATACTACGTGATCATTTATCATCCAAGTTTTAAAAATAGATTGAAGTGCTACTCTCTCCAAGATTTCTAGAATTTGTATTAAAAATAAATGTGAAAAATAAACATATAATAAATATATGGCTGCTATTTGGGGCCATATTTGTGCAAAAGCCTTTAAATCCAGACTGCTGTCATTTTTCTGTGCTGATCTATGGTCATGGATGACTGTCCCTACTACATGAAATTCACCAGCTAAAGGGTAATTGTTAGGTACCAAAATTGAGTGAGGAACTAGCTTTTGTTTGAAAAAAATTCATGATTCAATTGCATGTTCCTTCCTCCTTTTGCTTTATTTTCATTTTCTAAAACATGAACTCTGGAAGATAGAGTTTAACATCTAGTCAGAATCAATGCAAAGTGAAAGACTGCTAAGAGAACTCACGTGTCAAATGGGGCCTTCAACCTTTATATTAAATAACGGATACGTACTGTATTTAAAGAAAATTATCCTTATTGTCTAAGTTTTCAAATTGGCTGGTCTACAGTTAGTCATAATATCCTTTTTCATACGCAGTGATGAGTGATTTTGCAAATCTGCTCTGTAATTTGGTTGTGTCCTCTTTATTGCTTATTTGTGCCTTCTTGTTTCTTTTCTTTTTAATTGGGGAACCGACGTAACAAACCCAGGCTTACTGAAAATGAAGTCAGTGACTAAGACTCTGAAGCAATGTGGGTTTTTGTTACTTCATCAGTCTTGTTAAAGAATGTGTATTCGTATTAGTTCTTTTTCCTAAGAACTAACTTTTGGTTGTGTTTATTTACTCTATTAAAATGTTAGTTTCTTTTTTTAATTTAAAACTAAATTATTGATTGGCTTGAGAGAGAAAGGAAGTAGGGGAGAGATATAGAGAAAGAAACTTCCACTCACCGTTCCACTTATTTCTGCACTCATTGATTCTTGTACGTGCCCTGACTGGCGATCAAACAGACAACCTGGGCATATTGGGACAACGCTCTAACCAATTGAGCCACGTGGCCAGGGCAAGATTTTAGCTTCTATTTCAGCCTTTTCTCATCTTATTTTTATTAATGTTTTCTGTTATCGGCCTACTGTGTCCCTGGCTCCCCAAAAAGGATGTTGAAGTCCTAACCCCCAGTTTGGAATGTGCGTGACTTTATTTGGAAATAGCATCACTGAAGATGTAGTGGGATGACCAAAAGGTTTGTTCATTTTTTTCCTATAAAATAAAAGACACATTTTTCATTTTCACCAATAACTTCACTGATTTGGATATTTTGAGTATGTTGGTGGTCTCCCGCTATTGGCTTCTAGGGGGTAGAGGCCAGGGGTGCTGCTAAGCATCTTCCAATGCATAAGACAGCCCCACAGCAAAAAATTATTTGGCCAAAATGTCGATAGTACCAAGAAACTTTGCAGACCACTTTTGATGCATTTGGTCTGTCACAGCACCTTCCCCACACACTGCACAAGTCTTTTGTGTGTTTCAGTTGCGTTTTTACTTTTCTTGAAACAGTAAAGCAGTATACACCAAAAATGTTGCGTATTTTCTTCCATCTTCAATATTAAAATAGCTGCATGAAAATTCACCAATTCTGATGGTTTTTTTTTTTTTAATGCATGCTGATAGGACGGCTGTCACAATACAATCTAACAAAATTGTTCTGAATGAAGTTAAAGACAACTAAGCATTACTAGAACCCTCTTATGGAAAAAACTAAACAAGCTTTTTGGCCAACTCATAATTAGTTAAGTTGTCTTGAGGTCCTGCTGGAGTAGGATCGGACCCCTAACCTAACATGACTAGTGTCCTTATAAGAGGAGGGAAATTTGGATACACAGGGAAAATGCCAGGTGAAGGCAGGATTAGAGCGATGCACCCACAAGGCAAAGAATGCCCGAGGCTACCAGATGCTAGGAGACAGGCCTGGAACAGCTCCTTCTACAGCACCTTCAAGGGAGCAGGGCCTGCCCACACCTCGACTTCAGACTTCTAGATCTGTGAGACAATGAATTTCTGTTGTTTGACGTCACCCAGACTGTGGTATTGTATGTGGTTACGGCAGCACTAGGAAACTAATGGGCCGCTCTTCTCCACTCTTCAATTTGTTACTCTACTTTTTCCCTAGTTTCAATGTTGACTGATTAACCTGTTTATATTCAATCTTGTTTTCTTCATAAATGCATTTAAGGATATCCTTTTATCTGTAGCTACTGCTTGATTCCTCTTTGTGATTTTCACTGTGACTCCTTTTTTATTTATTTCTTAATAATTTATTTATTTATTTTTAGAGAGAAGGGAAAGGAGAAAGAGAGGGAGAGAAACATCACTGTGTGGTTGCCTCTCACTCGCGCCCCCAACTGGGGACCTGACGTGCAACCTAGTCATGTGCCCTGACTGGGAATCGAACCAGCGACACTTGGCTCACAAGCCGATGCTCAATCCACTGAGCCACAGCAGCCAGGGGTGACTTCTTTTTTAATTGGGTTACTTCGCTGTACATTTTTAAGTATCAAAACTTGAAGAAATTTAAATTATATTTTAATATTGATTTCTAATTTTACTGTATTATAGTCAGATTATAGTCTGTATGATACTGACTTTTTAAGAATTTGTTGACCCTACTTTTTAACCCAGTATGTAATAAATTTCATTTGTAAAAGTTCCATAGATGCTTAAAATGAACACACTGTATATATTCTTTATTTCCTTGGTTCAGAGTATTATATGTACTCAATATATGTATTAGATCAAAGTTTTAAATTTTGCATTCAAATGTTTTGAGTATTTTCTAACTTTTTAAAAATTCTGATTGAGCTATCAAAGTGTGTTAAAATCCTTTACCATGATAGCGGATTGGTAAATTTCTCTATAATACGGTCAGTTTTTTTCTTTATGTATTTTGAGGTGCCTATAAGTTTATGATTGTTAAATATAGCATATCTTATGTTAATATATAGTTTCCCTCTTTATCTATATTACTTTTTTATGTTTTTAAAATTCTATTGCATCTGTTAAAATTTCTATACCAGCTTTCTTTGTGTTAATATTTTTACTGTGAATCATTTTCTATCCCTTTTTAATTTTTCCACATGGCTTTCTTTTAGATGTGGCTCTAAAAGAGCCATATATAAAAGTTATATATGCAGTATATAACTGATTTTGGTTTTTATTCATCCTGATAATAATTTTTTAAAAATCAATTTAGACATATTTATGGTTTCTGAGATTAATGATAACATTAGAACTTATTTTTAGCTCTTAATTTTTTTTTATTTTGTGTTTACAATGCTTTGCTTTTTCTTTTTACTTTTCCTGCCTTCTCTTGCATTAAAAACATTTTCTATATTCCCTTTTCCCCTTCTGCTAGTTTTGACATAGTATTTTATTTACTGTAGTAATCCTTAAATTTTTAACATAATACTTAATTATCCCATTTTCTAAGAATAGCTAGTTATTCAATACTTTCCTCCTTTTTCCTGACATGACACTGATTTTACCATACATTAACTTCCTATTGAACAATCCTCATCTGTTCCCATCCTTACACCCTGTAGCTTTTTTATTTTTGTCTAGTGTTTTGTCTAGAGTTCGTCCTTTTAATAAATGCAAAATGATAGGTTTTGTTTAAAAAATTAAATTTCCTAATCTAGTTTATCAATACCTGTGTTACCATTTTCAACCTCTGTTTCCTTTTGTTTTTGCTGAAATACATTCCTGCTAGTTATTTTCCTGAGAGCCTAAATCATTGTATTTTTTAAAAATGCTTTTAACTGGCTGTCACTGTTGAATAATACTTTAAAGAGGTATATGATTTTAGGGTCTCAACTATTTTCCCTCAGTACTATAAAGACATTATTTTATTGTCTTCTGGCATTAGTTTCTGCCCACGAGAAGTCAGCTTTCAGTCAAAGGCTCACTCCTATGATGGTGATAGCTTCTCTCTAATAACTTTTAAATTTCCCATTTATCTCTCATGTGATAGAAAAATTCTAAGATGCGTAAATTTATGTTTATCCTGCTTGGAGCTCTGTATGACCTTTTAATCTCAGGTCTTTCTTGAACTGTGGAAAATTCTTAGCTATTACATCTTCCAAATTGCTTCTCCACTGTTTCTTTTATTTTCGTCTTCTGGAACTCCTTATAGATGTATGCTGACGTCTGTCAGCTGATCTTCTCTCTTACCTGCTCTCCCACCTTTTCATTACTTATCTCTTATCTCCCTGTCCTGTTTCCTGGGTGAATCCTTAGTACCGTCTTCAATTCACTAATTATCTCTCTATCTCCAGTCTAGAGTTTATCTCAACTATTGGGTTTTTATTTTAATGGCTCCATTTTTCATTTCCAAGATTTCTACTTATTTTTTTCAGTAGACATACATTTAATTAAGCTGGCATTTTTACCCCCATAATGTCTTGCTTTTTCTTTTCATGGAAGTTATTCCTTTCTTAATCTCTTTGAGCATTCTAAGCATCGTGGACCTGTTTTCTAAAATGGTTCCATAAAATTAGTTTCAACAGGATTACATTTATGTTCTTATTACTTTGTTTGTTTCTTTGTTTTGTTGGAGGTCTTTCCAGCCTTCGGTTTTGGTGAGGAGCTCATGTTGAGACTAGGCTTTCGTTCCCTCTGTCTCCCTGTCTCCATCTTCTTCCTGCCCCGCCCCGTGTGCTTTCCCCGCCCGGTTTAGTGGTTTTGTGATTGCTTTCCCTCTGCACTTGGCTCCCGGGACCCCAGAGAGCTTCCATGGTCCTGCCCACAGTGGTTTGGGGGCAACAGAGAGGCAGACACCAACCCAGGCAACGGGCTGCCTCTTCCCTAGTCCCAGCTGTACGTGTGTCCTCCACCTCCCCTAAGTCCACAGTGTGCTGAAAGATGTAGCTCCAGGCAGGAATAGCTTATATTTCAGCCCGCTTTCAGGAGGAGGAGGAGCCTGCCTCGGACTCTGGCTTCCAGCAGTGAGCCTGGCTTCAGCCTCCCATCTCGGCATGGAACTCTTTCATTTTAATTTACCCTGGAAGAGCCCAACTCTAGCTAATATTGCTGGGTCCCAGACCTAGAGCCCAGTGAGCCTGTGGCTTCTGCTTAGCTCACAGCTTTGTATTTCTGTCCCAGTTCTGGGCCACGGAAGTGTTTATTTAGTTGTTAGGCTTGATAAATTTCATTTATTGTTGTTGCGTGTTTGGAGTAAAGATGTGTCAAAGAACAAACTTTCAGAGTGGTCTGAACTAGGTTTGCATGCCAACTTCTTTAGTATATTGAAGACTGCAATGCATTCAGTTCAATTTTCAGTTCACTTTTCGACAAGAACAGGATTTAGTCTGCGAATACATGTATCAACTAAAATAATGTCAAAAGCAGCCCCGGCTGGTGTGGGTCAGTGGGTTGATTGAGCTCTGGCCTGCGAACCAAGGGGTTGCCTGTTCAATTCCCAGTCAGGGCACATGCTTGGGTTGTGGGCCAGGTCCCCAGTTGCGGGTATGTGAGAGGTGACCACACATCAATGTTTCTCTCCCTCTCTTCTGCCTCCCTTCTGCCTCTCTCTAAAAATAAATAAATAAAATCTTTAAAAAAATAAGTAAAATAAAATAATGTCAAAAGCATAGTTCTTTAGGTGATTTTATCTTAACACTTGATTAACTAATAATTAGCTTGATTACCAAATGATCTGATTCAGTTGTCATGAAGTTGAAAATTTCAAACTTTCTACTTTCCAGTTAATTTTCTTATCTATATTTTCATAAACTAGCCAGCATTTGTTTTTTAAATGAAAAGGCAAAATGGGGGAAATGTCATCTCTCAGTCCCTGAATTCTGGAATCTTCTAATGATTTTTTTTAACCAAGTAAATAAACCCAGCAGTAAATGAAATGTGGTTTACTGCTTATGCTTCCTGGAATTTCTTGCAGCCAACTCAGAATTATAGTATCTCAGAGCTGGAAGAAATTATTCATATGACCACACTGAATATTTTTCCTGTTGGTCTACATTAAACTGGGGAACGTTAGTGACTAAAAGGCTAAGACTTTAGAGAGTCCTGTGGAAAAGGTAGAAGCCCACTTCAAAGGAAGTTCAGACACTCAACTGGTTTCTTTGAAGAGAATTCATTGTCACGAAAGGGGATTTTCTAAAGACTTTATGATGGGACCAGAGAGAACAAAGAAGGCAGTTTCCCCTTCATTTGATCACAAATGGAGTCATTCTGCCAGGGACATGCTGATACATGTCTAACAACCAGCTCTCCAAGAAAAGAAATACCAATCTGTAGTGTTTGCCAACTTCCATGGTGTAAATACTCCTACTGTGGCTGATTTCACACTATTAATGTGTCAATCGCTAAACACAGAATTGGGAGGAGAGGCCCATAATAGATTTTCTGGGGTGGTTAAGAGTCAGCTCTAGCACGCTGCTATGATCATGCTAAATCCAATAGCTACTTTCCAGACCTCAGCTTGGCTTCTCAGCGGCCATCAGCACAGTTGCTCGCACCAGGATGGAAAGCCTCTCCCTTCCGCCTTCCGGTCCGCCATGCCGTCCTCCCCACTCCCCACTGTCCTCCGCTCAGGCTAATGCAAGTCTCAGTGCCAGCTCCGCCTCCTGTCCTCTGCCTCTATTATTAGACACTCTCAGCACTCCTTCTTGAGCCTGCTGCTCCTTTCTCTCCACGTTTCCCCCCTGGGCGATCTCATCAAGTCCCAGAGCTTTAAATATCACAAAACCCTGGTAACTCCCACACTTCTATCTCCAACACAGACCTTTTTGCTGAGCTCCAGACTTGTATATCCAACTGCCTGCTCAGATATCGCGCAGGCAACTCAAACGTAACTTGTCCAAAACTGAACTCTTGATCCTCCTTCTGCCGTCTTCCTTATCTAAGTAAATGGAACTGACATCTGTTTATTTGCTAAAGCCACAAACCGAGGAGTCGCCTTTGCACACACCCGCCCCTTTGCTCATGAGAGCCAACCCATCACCAAATACTACTGATTCCACTTTCACAATATTTTGCAGATCTGTCCACCTCTCTCTCCATCTCCAAGGTCCCATCAGCTCTTGAATGGACGACTGCAGCTGAATTCTAAGCACCATGCCTTCCTTTATCAATGAATCTTCCTGGTATCAGGAAGCTCTTTGCAGTTCTTTCAGAGAATTCTCAGCCTCTCCGTTCCCCACGGCTCCTGTAAGTAGACCCTCCAGCAAATTCTCTGGTTTTGGCGATGCACATTCCAAATGTCCTCCTGAATGGTTCTGCAGACCTCTGGCACATAAGGAGATCTGCTTACCTCCAGAAACCAGTAAAAATGACTTCTGCATCTGTCCTTTTCCTGGGAACAGCTTTTTCATTTCATTACAGCTGCTGTGTAATATGGTGGGTTACACAGCCTACCTATGTCTCTGCTATGAGGCTACCAGTATGTCCCATTTAGATGTCATATGTCACATATTTAAGAACAATGCACAGAAAATAACAGGATCAATGATTTCTGTATAGTAGTGCTTCCTGAAAGCATAGTTTCCATGCTACAGTAATCATTGATCCTATTTTTTTCCTGTGTCTTGTTCTCAAGTATGTGACATATATGACATAAACATAGTCCCTATAATATATTTTTATATTTGTTGTTTAGCAAAACTTTTCACAGAGGGAAATAGGTTGAATATTACTCTTGTTCCATCTGAATTATAATATGTTATATACTAGAATAATCCATAGTAAAACCAATTATAAGTTATAATAACTCTGCCCCAGCAGGTGACGATTATTTTATTAAAGTATTGCATATCTAGTCCTTCTGCACAGTGCTGACTCCCAGGTTGAAGCCTCACCTTATGCTCGTGGATCAGCATCATCTGTGAGCCTCGATGTCTTAGAAAAAACTTAGCTTAGTGGACCAGGTTTACAGACATGGGGCGGACATGGAAATTCCAAGTTCCAATCCAGAATCTTCTTCCAGCTTGCTGTGTGGCCTTTCGTAAACCATTTCAGAGCCACTCAGTCATTTCTTCATTTCAGCAGGAAGCAGTGCCTGTGAGCTTCTCAAGGGCATTGTGAGAAAGGGAGAGATGGTGGTCAAAAAGAAAATGACCTGATAACATCAAGACCACTCAACAGTCCTGACCTACAGTGAGAACAGAAACAAGGCAGGACTGGAACACCCAGCCGCATGTGGCCAAAACCAAAGACTTGTTGTTATTAAGGAAAGGGAACAATGTCTGATTTTAACATTCACACATTCCAAACCACGGTCTTCCAAACCTTTCTCCTGCAGCCAACCCCGCTGGTGGGAGCCAGACCTAGAGGAAAGTTTCCAGAAAGCAGATTTTGGCAAAGGTTGTCTTTAAACCTGCAGAGAATATAGTTCAGATTTTTTTTTTTTTCTTTTTGAAAGAACATTTCATTCCTTTTTGCCACAGAATTTCAAGGACTATTTATTTTTCCTTTTCAGGTTATAATATGTGGATTTTTCATAGTCAGATATGAGGAACAGACACATTTCTTTCCTTTTCTCTCTTTCTTACAATATTCTTTCAACTTGTAGCTAGGGCCAACGTCTAAGGTTGTATTTTAGAACATTGATTTTCTTATGGTATCACTAAATTCCTTCAGAGAAAGAATGGGGTACTGACGTCCACTTTCTGACTACTTTGAGAAGAGGCTAACACATGCCGAGTAAGAAGAATGACTGTTGATTTTAATTGCAACCCTTGGACAAATAGCTTATGTGGCCCAGAGTCCTGGCACCCGGAGAGGACAGTGTGCCCTGGGTCTGTTTTGGATAGTTTTGTATACCAAAACCAACCACTGCAAGTGCACTGGTTTTAGAGGAATATCCAAAAAAACTGCCCTTCTCCCCACAACATGTCATTACAGAAAACTAGAAGCCTGTACATTCCAATCTGATTTTCATTTAACTCGGCAAGCCTGTATATTTTGCCATGAGGTAAGGGGCTGATTCAGAGCCCCAGAATCCTTTTGGTGCCACAGACACTATTTAAAATGGATATTCCTTTGGGCTTCTCAGTGTTATTCTGCTGGGGTCATGGAATAAATGGGTCTCTGTCTGATGAGAACTCCCAGTCCTGGTAAACAAGAACTGGGATGCCTGGTGGCCAAAGTAGCTGCCTTGTGTTTTAAAGGTTAGGAGTTCAAATCTTGTGGGTTTTGCAGTTGGGTTAAAGTATGCGCGTATCTTGGTTGGATAAGCAATAACACTGCATGATGGAATCTGGCCTACCCACAGCTAAGTTCTGGCTACAATTAATTAAACAAGTACTTCCTATGGAGTTCTTTACCTTGTAGATCTTGAACAAAGAGTCCACGTTCCAGAAGTCATAGGAAAGCTTTATTTTCCAAGCTCCCTGCCCCCCTACAGTGTATATATATTTGAACTCCACCACATAGGCAAGAGTTCATATATCACATACTCTTTAAATTTTGATATATGTAGAACTCCAGGCCTTCTTTCTTCTCATTTTCTTTTCTCTTGATTTTTCAGAGAGATAATATTTTATAGATTTAAAGGCATGCTCCTTGCACTGACAACCCATTGCAAAGAGATCCCCTTGGAAGAAAATATAACCTGTATTAGGAGCTATAACTTTACTGGTCCAACCTTCATATACTTTGTTTTTCTATAGAATTTTATTGTTTATAAAGCAATTTCCACATATGATCTCCTTTTAGCCTTATAGCTATGGATCAAGGTAAATATTGTGCCCAAGTTTGCAGACAAAAACAGAGAGAAGAAGGCCCAGAGATGTTAAGAAACTTGCTCAAAAATCACTCAGCAAGTTGGTGTCAGGGCCAGTGCTCCTGCTCAGACCTTTACAATCTGCTTTCATCACTATAGTACAATTACCTCCAATAGCAAAACATTCATAGAATCACCCCTGTGTTCCAGATTGTGTTGCTGGTCCTACTTTACTGGGCTATGTTGGGTGACGCCACTGCCATTCATCCTAAAAATGTATCGGTGAAGCTCCCTGCAGATGTTGAACACTTAAGTGCACCGACAGTTGAACTGATTTACTTAAGGTATCTGCTACCCTGCTCCCTCCTATATACCCACAAATAAAGGGAAATGACCCTGTGTGACCTGGGGCTCCAAGAATGCCTGAAATTAGAAATATCCCAGTATTGTGACCTGGAGTTGCCTCAACAGGAAGTTCTGTTTTATAAATTACAACTCTGGTCACTTTTTTTCCAGTTACTCTTATTGCCAACAGTACTTTGGGCACAAAATTCCCAGAAATCTTGTCTACATATATGCTAGATGGAAATAATGACATCTGTTCCCTACCTACCAGACAAAACTGTTGGGGAAGACAACCAAATAAAGTCTATCGTGTGCTTTGAATGCCTAGAAAGAAGAATCAGGTTTACGTAAAAGGGTGACATTATACAGAACCAGCACCGATATCATTGTCTATATTTTACACGTGTGGTTGTTGCCTAAGACACTGCTGACTATAATTCGGCTCTTGTGTGTGATGTTTTAAGGACATGCTGATGTTACAATAAATTAGCAGAAGAGCCTAAGTTGGAAAAGTAAGGCATCCTCTACTTTTAAAAACTCCTATATGACCGGTATTTTAGGCTATCTTCTCCAACTGGCCCTGCAATTCGAACTGCCCCCCCCTCCCCAAGGTCCACAACTCGGAAGCCTAGTGCTTACCACACAATCAATTGATTACAATTTCATGTGCCAGTCACTGTTCTAAACACTTTACATGAAATAATGTATTTCACACTCATGAAAATCCTATGAGGCAGGTCCCATTCTTCTTGACCTTTTACAAATTATAAAATCGAGGCCCAGAAAGGTTAGGTAATTTCTCCAAAGTCACAGAGCTAGTAATAGGTGCAGAGCTAGATTTAAATAGAAGGCATCTGATTATAGACACCATTTTTTAACAAGACAGAGAAGCAAGAGGTTCACTTCTGTGTCTAAACTCATTTCCTGGCCCAGGCCAGAGGTCTGAAGTGTTACACAAACCATGAACCCTGTCTCTGCTTCCAGCCTCCCTGGTCTACATCACTTTTGCCATGTCAAGCTCTTCCTTGAGATCTTATGCTCACTGTTCATTGTCCACTTACCCAAGGACACACCCAAAGGTGAAATGACACTGTACCTATACCAGATACTAGAAATTCCAATCCACTCTACCTACCATCTCTTCCCAAGAGCCTCTGCAGTGAAAAGTAGAACATCCTCTCCATCATCCCACACTGCCTCCTCTCGAATCCCTCATTCTACCCTTTTGTAACCCCTTTCTTCAAAGATTTCTTTGGAAAAATGCTGGGGCTATAGAATGGGCACCATGTGGCTATCTTGACATTCCTAGGAATGTATGGACCTCCAGTGCCAAGAGATCCCTGGAGTTCTTAATTACATCTTCATTTTTCATGGCCCATTAGATGTTCTTGCATACTGACCAGTAAATCTTCTGTATATCAGTGAAATTCAGTTCTAGGTCAGGATGCAGTCCCAGGTGGCTGACTACCTGCACATAGCTACACTGTCTGAGGTGTAGGCCTTTCTCACATTCCTAGAGATCTGATCTTTTCCTAGCATGCATTCTTAGGAATATTAAAATCATCAAATGTGCAAAAATGCATTCTACCCAAAGAAATGAATGAACTTGGTTTGTTTTCTTGTTTGCATTTCTGAGGTATATTCCTGGTCCTCATCCAAATGAAGAGTCTGATTATCTGAGCTTGGAAACGCCTTCCCTGTAAAAATATATTGACAATCCTCCAAAGGTCCCACTAAACAATGGAAGCTATTCAAGTGTCCTGGCAATTTAGAAGCAAAAAAGGAGCAATTCACTGTAAAAAAATTATAATAAAAATTATAACTACATAAAGTCAGCTTCCTGAGGTTCTCAAATTATACCTCACACTCTGGCTGGTGTGGCTCAATGGATTGAGTGCTGACCTGCAAATCAAAGAATTGCCCATTCGATTCCCAGTCAGGGCACATGCCTGGGTTGTGGGCCAGGTCCCCAGTTGGGGGCGTGCGAGAGGCAACCACACACTGATATTTCTCTTCCTCTCTTTCTCCCTCTCTTCGCTCTCTCTAAAAATAAGTAAATAAAGTCTTTTTTAAAAAAATTATACCTCATTTACTCGGAGGTGAGTTTATCCATATTAGTTCCAAAACTGGGGGACTTTTCTCATTTTTTAATTACTGATTTCTAGCCTCACTCCTAAGACTGTACACTCTGAGTGGTCAACCCACCAGTCTTCTCTTACACGGTCCAGTTTGGGGTCTGGGTCTGGCATCTAAGAAACTGACAACAGCCACAGCAGCCCTCTCTCTCCTTGGACCTCATCTTCTGGTCTCTGGACTCAACTCCAGCGTTCGGATGTTTGCAAGCAGAAAGCTATGTTCCCGAATAAGGAAGTCAATAAAAGGCTCATGCTTACACTTCCCATTCCTTTCCCATTCCCGGTACTTACAGGGCCTTTCTCCGAGATAATACCAATCTATTTAATAAGCTTCCCTAAACTGTAAGTTCTTTTTTTAAAAAAAAATCCTTCTAATGCTTTTTATTCTTGCCTTTCTCTTGGTCAGTATCCTATAGACAATCCATGGGGCTGACAGACAGAGTAAGCAACGAACTCTAGACTCACACTCAGATGGGAATTCTACAGTTACCTCCTGGTTCCTCTGTAAAATGGTAATTCTTATTTTATTATTTAGTGTCGTTTTCATTAGGTCATTTATTCTGAGGGGCAGATTTTCTACCAACTGATTAAGAAATCTGATGGCAGCTTTCCCATTTTAGGAATCCAGGTTGGAAGAAAACCACACTTTGTAGCTCTGAGAGGTTGAGTTCACGCCTGACCGCAGCTGGCCCTGATCTGTCCCTGCCTCTCCCAGGTCCTAGTGGCCCTCTGACAGAGTACTAAAATGCTGTGCATATTTGTTGTTCTGCCCTACCCAGACTTTAGACATCCTTCCCATTTGGGGGGAACCCCAGAGTAGAAAGAAGGCAGGACTTCACTTCCTACTGGAGAAGCCAAAGAGGGCAGAGAGTTTCAATCACTGTCCAGCAACTAGGAAACTAGCACATGGCCTGGGCTCAGTCCATCAGCAGTCCCATCTGGGACATGAGGCGTCTGGAGAGGCAGAAGTCATTTGCAGGGGCTGCGGTGGATTTGAGTGTCCAACAGCTTGGCAATGAATGTTCAGGGGTGGCAGAGCCCAGCAGCTGTATGACAAGTGTCCAGCGGTGAGAGTACCAGTGACAGCATGCTCAGCAGACCATCCCTGGGGCAAGATCTTGGCTGTGCCTTGCCTCCCTTGATTTTTATTCATTTCCATTGCCTGGTTCTCTAGTCTTCCCATGGATTCTGTGAGTTTCCAATAAATTCATCTTCCATTCAAGTCAACTAGAAGAGATTTTCGTTGGTTGCAACCAAGAATTCCGACTGGTGTGCCAACATTTCCTTTGTGGACACGTGATCCAGTGACAGTGAGGCAGGTTTGACTGGGTCATTTAACACCCTGAGGTTGACCCTGCCACCAGGTGTGAATTGCTTTACTTTCTCTGACAGCTGAAGGATCTATACACACCAAGGACAGGCACAGAGGTCCTTAGAAGAAAAGTGCCACAGAACCCCAAGCAAACAGGATAAAGGACTAAAACTGAGAAGATGCATCTATGGCTTTTCTGCAGGGAGGTGGGTTATGTTTAACTCAGCATTTCCCAAACTTACCAACATAGGAAAAGAACCTTGCATATTTATTCTTTTTTCAATGAAGTTTATTGTTTTCATCCCAGATGTAGAGCTAATTCTGTTCATTGTGGAAGATAGGAAGGAAAACAAAAATAGAAAAAAAGAAAAAATTACCTCTCATTCTACCAGCCACCAATAGCCACAACTGAAATTTTGGTGGGTCTAATATTTTTTCTATGAAAATGTTTTCATAATTATGATTATCTTAATCTATTGCTTATTAAATAAAATTCTAAAAAGAACAGAAGCATATTTGCTAGACTAGATAGATACAGATATATTGTACATATACATATAGATAAAAATATATTCCTAATTGCTGAATTTAAGATGGTCAAACTTTTTTTGTTTTGTTTTGTTGGCTAAAAGGAGCATTTCTCAAAGTGCTTACTCCTCCATTTATTAACAACTGCTATAGATATAATATAAAAAGTGAATTTCTTGGTCAGATAAGTTTGGAAAATGCTGAGTTAAAGTTGGACATACTTATTTATTGCCTATAAATTTCCAGAGCTTTTAACACCTTAGAGTGCAATGCAACTCTCAAAAAGAGCAGCATTTCCCAAACAGCTCTGACTACAGAAGCGACCCTTTGAACACACATTTCCCAGGACCGGCATTCTAGGGGCGCTGACCCAGAAGGCTTAGAACGTCATGTCGCTTTACCTTCGCACTTCATTCTTGAAGAATCAGTTCAGGATCATTAGTGGGGAAAAAAAAGGGGTGTATTTCAGATATATAAAAGCAAAATTTGGACAAGAACTAACAGAACGGGACCTTGGAAGTCATTTTCCCTTTGCTGATTAATTTACCCACAAGAACATATTCGAGAGAGTGAGGTTTATAGACAAACATCACAAGTCATACCTGAGGGAACTGAGAACCAAGCAAAGCTAGATTCTAAGGGAGCAATCTTGTCTTGAGAAATGTAGCTGCATAAACGGTTTTATCCACATTCAAGTAGAAAATCCAATTAATCTACTAGAACACTGCATTGCCAGACTAAGGAGATTAACTTAATGCTACTCAGTATCACTTTAGTACTTCCCCCCCTAAAAGGGACAGCTGCATGTGATAGTTTTTAAAAATAATGCCAACAAGGACAAATGAGAGCACAGAAGAACACAGGAAGTATAGTTTAAGACAATGAGAACGAACTCGGTGGAACAAAGCATGGTTGGCACGAGAAATCCTGTTCTTACCGCATCGTTTCCCCAGCTAACCGGATGTCGGGTTTAGACTCCAAGTGCAATCTGCCATGGCACCTGTGGGTTCAGCCACAGAGCACGCAGGAAAACATGGCTCCTCGCATTAAACCAACTAGTCTGAATATCCATTTGACACATGCAGAAATTGAAGGGAACAGGAAGTAAGAAAGAATCCTGACATGGGTGATATCTCCTAACAAACACCTTACTTGCTACCTCGGGGTTGGCTCTGTGAACTTGCTTTAGGCCAAAATGCGGCCAGAAGGGTCCCACCAACCTCCTGAGCCTGGTGTCTGTCCTTTTTGGAATAAACGTAGTGTTTA
The DNA here is from genome assembly GCF_987537825.1 of Furipterus horrens. NCBI lineage: Eukaryota > Metazoa > Chordata > Mammalia > Chiroptera > Furipteridae > Furipterus > Furipterus horrens. The sequence goes on from NW_028327185.1 coordinate 11,313,729, forward strand.
GGAAAGTCTGGGAATTACCAGATTTCAAAAGTACCTTCTTTCTGTGAAGGAGCCCAAAAGAGATTCTAGGGCAACTTCCTGTTTTTTGCCTAAAACTTCCATCCTGCGAGAGTTTGCTGGGTTGCTCAGCAGCCCCCCGTCACTGAGCAAGACAGTATGAGCTTCAGGGGACCCTCCCCTGAGAAGCTGGCAGCGCCCTTAATGATCACCTCCTCTAACCCAGCCCCCTCTGTTTACACACTCCCAACCATGAAGCCTGAAACCCACCCAGATCCCTGAGAGTGAATGTGCTCTCCTCCTGCCTCCTATTTTTGGGCAGTTTTCCCATGGCATCTCGCCAGAGCATCTACATCAGGAACGTCCAGAGGATTTATGAGGCCAAGCGAGCCTTTGGGTTTCTACGCAGACCTAAACAGGAAACCCACACAAGGAAATGCCCTTTCTGTTTGCAGGCCGGATTCCCAGGATGCTTTCACCAGAGTGCCGCGGCTGGAACCAAACAAAGGCCTGACACAACAAATGCCCTGGGATCCGGAGGCAGAGGTGCCCTCCCCAGCCGTTGCCACCCACTGCCCAGTCCTGTGCTAACTGAAAGAGGACAAGACTGCTTCTCTCAGATCGACTTCAGGTGGCTCCGTTGATCTGGAGGGTGAACAGGGGTCAGTCCAGAGACACCACCCCTGGAGGCCTTGGATTCAGGTCAATGCTTTGCTCCTTCTCACCTGGGTGAAATCAATTATCCTGGGGACACTAGGCAGCCCATTCTCTCCTCTCTGATCCTTTCTGCATTTTGCTTCCAGAGGATCCCGTAGGACTGAAAAAAAAAAAAAAAAAAATCCCATGCATTTCGTGGCCAAGGAGCGGCCAGATGCTACTGAGTCCCTCTGAGCCACCACTGCACATTGTCACAGAGCTCTCCTCTCCTCTGCTACCAATTCAGCACGCCGAGCTCTGCCAAATCTCTCCCAGGGCCATCAGTCTGTCTGCTCTAGCGTCGTGCCATTCCGGCCCCACGATGGCACTTTAAAATCTTTTCAGCTCTCCTGGAAGGTTTGAAACTAAAGTAAGAGACTGTTGCTCAGGACTGGACAGGAAGGAAGCTGAGTTCTCGGCTCCCAGAGCAGAACAGCTTGCTGGTGACCCTTCTCCCCCTCCTCAAGGCGTCCCCTTGGGCTGACACCAAAAATAGACTCTGTCCTCTTTGGTTCACCCCCACCTCCCTAGGGAGAGAAGACACATGCTTCTAGAAAGCCAACAGCATTATCAGGGCCAGGCTCCTTCAGGAATTACCAGATGTTGGGAAGAGGATAATGTGTCATTTCCTTGAACAAATAGTCTGGACATCTGGGCATTTCCTTTGGAGCTGGCTCCTTAGGAGACGGTGATGCGGTGACAGGGAAGGACAAATTACTCTGGCTTCTACTCTCAGGGGACTTGGGGGGCCTCTTCAAACACTTTACTCCAACCCTTCATCAAGAAAATGTTTCTGTCCTCTGTTGTGACACCCCAAGGAGACATCACAGGTTGAAAGCAAGGCTTACGGGAGAAGAGTCCTAAGGAAGAGGGACAAGGAATCAAGGACTGTTGGGAGGGGGCCTGGAGTCATCAGTTGTTCGTCGTCCGCTCCCTCCTGTCAGTGGTCTCAGTAGTGACACAGAGCACGTCACCTGGGAGGTCACCCCACCACCCCGCCGCCCCTACTAAATCTGGAACCCTGGGTGGGGACGGAGCCCAGCACCCTCTTTTGAGCCTTCCAGGTGATTCGGATGTGCCCTCAAGCTTGAGAACCCCTGACACGTTAACAGTTCTCAGAAGGCAGAAGAAGAAAGGGTGGGAAATGATGGCCTGAGAAAATGCTTTCAGGGCCTTGCAGAAGGGGAGGAGGGGGTGGGACGTGTGGATGAGGCTATCTTGGCAAGAGAAGCAGCCTAGAAATAGAAAGGAAGTGACAATGAATAAAATACAGATAGAGCCATAGCTCTTGGCTCATACTGCACTAATTTGTAGCAATGTCTACACTATGATTTAATGACAGAGGATATTCACAGGATATCTCAATAAAATATACAATATGGGATCAATGATGTAAAATGTATGTGCATATCCATTGATATATAGAAACATATCTGAAAATTTTCCATCAAATGTTAATAGTGATCATTCTTGGGTGATGGATTATGGATAATTGTTTTATTTTTCCTTCATACTTTTCTGGTTTTCTCCCTAATTTTTCCATGATAAATAGGTATATTTATAACCAAAAATTTTTTTTCAATTAAGTGATGAGTTTGTTGGGTCAAAGGAGTCATTTACACAAATTTGTATGGCGCTCTCCAAGAATATATGTCTTACGATAATTAGCACCACCTGTTACTCTCGTGCTAAAACAGGGCATAAGAACATTGGATTCAGAATGTTCTAAAGAGATTGTTAAACTCATTAGCTCCAGTTCAAACCAGCACAGCAGGGAGAGCTGCAGCAAAATGAGCCAGAGCTCACCCTGCGGCACCCTGGCCTCCTCCCCTGCACTCTGGGCCCCTCCCCAGCAAGAATCTGGGGTGCAGGGTGTTCTCAGCCCCAGGCAGGACCGTTGTCCCTATGGACGGCTTTGTTCAGAAGCCCCAGCACCTCCAGGTTTTTGCACCCCTGCTTCCTAACAGGGAGAGGCCCCAATGCAAAAACAAAACACAACAAAAACAATGAAAGAGCCCTTAAAAGCCTCAAAAGGAAGAAAGGACAATGGAACGTGATGAAAAGGCCACTGAAGAGCCAGTGACTCAGCGCGTCTGTGCCATCAACACCAGCTGCAGCCTGTGACGGTCACGGCGGTGGCAGCTCACAGGACAGCCACACACAGGCACACATGTGCCTGCACACATGCACGCCCTGTGCAAACGTCACTCTGCTTGGAGAGTGGCAAAAATTCTGGCTCGTGGACTGTGCTGCAGACAAGACACAGAACCGAGGGTTTCGGCAGCTATGACCCTGGCAGAATGCGTAAGGATGTTGCATATTAACTCAGCTTTCCATTCACGTCTTTTATCAAGACTCTTTCCTCAAAGAGCGGGACATGTGTCCCTGGGGTCATACTTTCCAAACTGAAATCAGTCTCCGCCAGCCAGACAGCTATATCTCATTCTATCCCTCTGAAATAGCCCACGATGGAATCTGGCTCCTGTGGTAAAATCTTTAACGTTGGCTTCTCAGGGGGACTGGGGTGGGAGTGAGGGTGCAATCCCCCCCCCCCCCCCGCCCTTTGTGAGGCACGGAAGGGGCCGGCAAGATTTTGCACAGACTGCAAATGGGAATGGAACCTGGCCCATGGAATTTGGACTCAGGCAATAACTCTGTCCGCAAGTGCATCATCCTATTAAGAGATGCATTTTTCAATTCAGTTTTCACCACAGTTCAGAGCCCTTGAAGTAACCCTGTCCCACAGAACCCTGCAGAGCATGCTGGTCCCAGAGGCGCACCATCAACCACCAAATCCACACATTGAACCAGCTCCACCAGGAGATGTTATCAAAAAAGCAACTTAATTTTTGTTGCCCACTGCTCCCTCAAAATTTATTCCATGAGGAAAGATTTTATCCTGACATTCAATGAAACCTCGTAGACTCCAGAAGTTTTCTGCTCATTCTGAGGACATTTAGATCATTCTATAGATGGACACTTAGATCACAAAATACAGTCTCGTTTCGGAAATTAGGTGTCTGGACCAAGTATCCAGAACATTGACCTTGTCATCATATTCGTCCCAAGGTGGGTGTCACAGCAGTTCCCACACCAGCCTGTAGGCAGGAGCAGAGGTCAGAAGATAATACTGTTCTCAGGCTCTCTAAGGACCTGGCAGATGGTTAAAGGGACTCTGTTTCCTGGGCCTCTTATTTTTTTGTTTTAGTCTTATTGAAGCAACCTGATGCCATCCTCCTTGGCCGCTCCCCCCACATAAATATCCCCTCATCTCCACACCTTCTCAGGCCAACTCACGGCTCAAATTTAGGATGTCTCGTCGCCTGCTCTCTCTGTCACAAGGCCCACCTTGGTTGGTCCCAGCTCTCTGTGGCTGTTCTTTCCTAAATTAAGCTCTCTTTTCTCTTTCTCCGCCTGGTCCCACTGCCAAGGCTGCTGTAGCTTTCTCAGGCATTCCCCAAACGCAGGTTCATCTGATGCAAAAGAGGAACACTCCCCACCCAGGCCCACCCCTCTTAGGGAGGCCAGTCCAATCATAATTTTCCTCACAAATTCCCTCCACTCCATCTTCTTGATCCTTCTGTATCCCTTCATGGATGCAGGCTTTCAAGGGCTGTGAGAAATGATTTGCAAATATTTCCATTGAAATTCTGCATATGGTCCGTGTTATAACACACATGCCTCAAATGAATATAGAGGGAGTTCTCACTTAATGTTGATAGGTTCTGTGACTTTAAACAAAACAACATAAAAGGGAAACAGTTTTACCCTGGGCTAATTGCTATAAACAAGAGTTCAGTTCCTGCCCTTATTGATGTGGCTCAGTTGGTTGGGTGTCATCCCACAAAGTGAGAAGTTGCGGGTTCAATTCCTAGTCAGGGCACATGCCTGGGTTGCAGGTTCAGTCCCCAATCAGAGGGCATATGAGAGGCAACCAACCGATGTTTTTCTCTCTCTCTTCCTCCCTCCCTTCCCCTCTGTCTAAAAATAAATATATAAAATCTTTTAAAAAATGAGTTACGCTCCTGAGGCATCACATCAAAGGAGCTATTCAAGGACCAGACCTGCTGTACACCTGTGGGGGTTACACGAGAGTTCTCATCTATGAAATGAAAATAATAACGTCTCCTCCCCTCACCACAGCAGCACTGGTGGGATTTGAACAAGACCAGCTCATGTCTGCTTGGGAAAGCTGTGTACAGCTTCTCCTGACACCCACGTTCCGTGATGTCACATGGGTAGCTTGAAATCAGCCATGGAGAGAGTCTTTACACCATGGAAATGAACAAATGCTACAGGTTGGAGCCTTCTCCCCCTCCCCCACCCCATCCAAAGCTGGTTATTAAACATTTACCAGCACACCAACCACTGTGCGCAATTATAAATGCAATAAATCGTACTGTTTTATATTTTCTCCATCTGGATCCTTCGCATCACGTAGGAACATCCCTGGGAGTGGCCAGCCAAGATGTGCTGAAGGGAAGGACAATAGAGTTAGTTCTCAGGGACTGAGGAAACACCTGTTTTCTAGCAGAAGTAATTTAACAAGGGATGAGGGTGAGGGGTGGTCTGTATTCCTCCGTGTGGGAACACAGCTGGGAGGACTAGAGTGTACCCCCCACCCTGCCCGGGCAGGGCTTATCCATCTGCAGCCCTAGAGAAGTCTCAGCTCTTACAGGTGCCAGAAGCAAGGAACACACTGGAGTTTAGCTTCTGCGGCCCCATAGCTGTGTTCAACCCTCTGGCCCTGACGGCGAGCAGAATCCATGACGGTAAAGGTCACTACACAGAGAGGAAACAGAGGGGCTTCAGGAGCCATCAGGGATGGTGGAAGCCTTCCTGGGAGCTGGCAAGATCGAGAGGGTCTCTGTCATCTGCCCCCATTAGTCGTGCGGTCTAGGTTTTTGCTCATCTGGCTTGACATGGGCCAGACTCGGAGGACAGGGGCCAGTTCCTGACTGTGACAGTTAGGATGTTCCCTGGAGAGGGCAGGGGAACAGAGGAAAGCCTGCAGCTAAGCAGCATAACAGCCTGTGGCAGTGACCCAGGGGGTGCCAGGTTCCTAAAGGGGCATTAACGTGCTGGGGGTGAGGGAACAGAGGCCTGCACAGCTGCATCGCTTCAGCTCGTCTGTGACCCCTGAGGCCCACTGCAGAGTTGCTCACCTTGATTCCTCAGGGAAGAAAACTTTTACAAATCAATTCCATTCTGTTTTCTTTATTTCTCCAGGTTTGTTTTTCTGTGGACTCATTACCTTTACTGAAACTAGGTCTAATGGGACTTTTTTCTCTTTCTATCAGCCATATAAAGCCCCATTAACTTTCTAATACTGTTAGGGAGTCTTTCAATTATGTTAGAAATTAAGCCAGATTTGTCATTCTTAAAAATATTTAAATTTCCATGCAAGTCCCCTTGACCTGGTTTTCTTTTGTCCTCTTGGGGCACAGAATCCCTGATAATGCCACCTCATGACTCACCACAGAAGACAGGAGGCCACCAAGTGTCAAAGGGCAGTGGACTCTTGAAACTGAGGAGGGACAGAACCTGAGAAGGGCCATTTCTTTCTTTCCCAGGCCACACATTATGCAGGAGAAAAGTTGCCAGACACTTAGCCTTGCTTGTTTTTTAAATATCAACTCAGGAGAGAAGAGACAGGAGGGAAGGGAAATTAAATACTCATTTAAAGAAATGCATTTGGTTTGAATGTTGGGTAAACAGCCGCTCTGTTACAGAGCAGTGATAAATTATATATTTCAACATCCAGGTTTAGGTGAGTGAATCTAGTGAGGCCAAAAGCTGTGCTAAGCAGTCTCAGAACAACACTTCCAACCCATCCAAACATTCTTAGGCTTAAATGATGTATCTGAACCCAGTAAGGAATACACCTGTCAAAAAGGACTCCTTTCGGTGAACTGGGCCCATATTCATCACCAGAGTCTAGGAGCTGTTGTTTGCATGGGATTTCTCATGCACATGGCATCTCATGAAAGAGCTGCAGATTGGGCTGCCAAGCCTCCTGTCCACTGAGTCAACTTTATAAGAGAGCTCCTAGGATGGAAATTCAACGAATAAAAATAGAAGTTGCCCCATCCAACCACTACTGGACAGTTATATCCTCATTTGCATTTTGACCAATCACAGAGGCTCCATTCTGACTAATCAAGACAGTGCTATGTAGACCAATCAGACTGTGAGGACTTGCAGTTCTCATTTGCATAGAAATGAACCAATCAGGAATTGGGGGCAGGCACCCCCCTCTATGAGCCAGCTTCACCTCTACCTCAAAAATGTGTACTTTAAGTTCTCTCTCCATAGGCCATGTTTTCTCGATTTGTAAAAGGCTCACCTGAACACAGTCTTTTCATCTACTGCATCCCAGATTGGGGACTCCTGTTGGCATTTGGTGGTGTCAGCCACCTTTTGCTGACAATAAATGATTCCAGGTCTGGAAGAAATAGGGCTTCCTGCAACCAAAAGTTAAGTTCTGTTTACAGCATCAGCCCCCAGGCTGACTTTCCATGGACTCTCACGACAGACGTCCAAGGCCCCAAACTGCTCTGTTGGGGCTGACAAGAACGTGACCAACTTAAACCTCTTGGAGCTTATTTAAGTGGGTGAAGAAAGAAACTGTGTCTCTGTCCCCAACGTGTTATGTCTATTACTATACTACCATCTAATGGCAAGGTGCATTAAAGCACAAGTGTAACCTGGTCCACGGACCACTGACGACACCTAACTTTTTTTTCATGTCAAATAGTTATATTGTATCTCTCTGTCTCTCCAGATAAGTCACCAAGTGGTCCCTAAAGTTCATTAAAAAAAAATGGCCCCAGATCTAAGATCCCTGGTACAGAGAAAGTAATGAAGTCTCTAATTAGACTATCTGAAAAAAGATAATATCAGCATCAGGGAGGACTGAAAGATTTCTAAAATACCCTAAGAATGTGCAAGTTAGGAGAAAATTATTACTTAAGACAGATGTTCAAACTTTCCTATAAATGAGAATTTAGTAACAACAGAAGGATTTGTAGACTGTAGCACATATAATGAATTATTATCTTATAGAGAAGAGGCTAAAAAACAAAAACAAAACAAGAAAACCATAACCCTATGCAGCGATGATCCACTGTTCTAAAATTAAAGTAACATAGAAAAAAGTTAAGTTTTTTTGCTATATAAGAAAACAATAACATATTACCAACACTTTGACCTCTGTTCCTGCTGGTCAAGATTTTAGATTATTAAAATTTACTTGGGGATTTTCCTCCCTTGTTAAATGTTGGAAGTGAAGATTGTTTGGGGAAATTTACTGAGCAATGAAAACAAACACTGCTCCTCCCCACCCCCCACGCTCTCCCCTTTCTGCTAACACACGGGACACACATCTCAGGGATTTTTCCACTTCCTGAGCAGTTCCATTAATGTCACCAATAACTCAACTCTAATCACACAGGAAGACAGCCAGAACCCCAAGAATCCCAGCGACACAGCTAGCTGGTCCACAGTGCATTGAGGCTTGCTGCAGAACCCCCAGAGAGGGGCCCTCCCTGGGGCAGTGTGGTTGGCACAGACCACACTGGACAACAACCAGATACTCAACCAGCTTGTGGGGGACAAAATGCCATGGGAACAGCAAGCAAACGAATAGGTACAATTAAGATCCCCTGAAACATGGCTTTAAATGCTAGTGATGCTGTGAAATTTTGAGAAACAGCATTAGTAAACTTACAACCAGCTAGAAATGCATATTGCAAGTTGACTTCCAATCCGGGAAGAGGGCAGGGGTCACTATAAGACCAGAGAACATGTCTTCTGGGTTGAGACCCCGATGGATGCGTCCCTTCCCAAACGCCCCCCTTGCCAACTTCTGGAGCACAGAGGAGCACAGATGGTGTGCTGTGCGTTAGAACCACACCTAGAGGCTCAGAACTGGACTTCTCCTCCTCTCAGAGATAAGATAAAACCATTGGTCTCCTAAATGAATAGCTCCCAAGTGTTGTCAACAAGGGAAGTTGAAAAGAACTTTGAAGAACTCCGTAACGTCACCGTCACCCAGGGACTTGTTAGAATGCAAATTCTCGGGCCCCACCCCAATGCTACTGCATCAGAAACTCTGGAGGTGGGTACAGAAATCCGTGTTTTAACAAATCCTCGGGAGACTCTGATACACACGTAAGCGTGAGAACCACTCTTCCTAAGTGAAGACACTGAGGAACCACTCGGGGATGCAGTTTGTTGGTTAGTAGATGGCCAAGGAGGATGCAACCAAGTTCAGCTAAAACCTGAGGCTCTGGAATCCACACTTTCATAGTCCTTCACCCTCAGCTCCCTCAAGTGTCAAGCAACGTCATCTTGGTCCTAAGCAGCCTTCAGGGGCCTGTCCACCTCCTGAGCCTGGTTATTCTCCCTGGGAACTGGAGCAAAGCTGGTCATCCACAGTGGAGTTAAGTAGAGCGGCCCCTGGGGAGACTCTATCTCCCTATTTTGTTTTTTAATCTTCACGATCAGTGGTTCACTTCCAGGACCAGCAAGAATGGTTGGCAAAAGCTGTGGTTGTTAGCTGGGAGAAACACTGGCCTGGAACGGAGAGCTGCCGTTAGGCTCAGAGGAAACAGCGCGGCCCTGCTAACAGCTCAGGAACTGAGATAGCAACACGACCTCCACCATCACCACTGGGGGCTGGGGCGGGGATCACGGAAAGAAATTTATTTTAGGGGTTTTCTTCCTTCTGATAATTATAAAAGTTAGAGGAAAGTCTACATAATACTTTAACTAAAACCTATATTCCCACCACCTAGTATTAATGACTGCTAACATTGTGTCAAATTAAAGGCACTTTTTTGTTTTTGTTTTTTAATGCTGTGAAATAACTGTATAGAGCAATGAGCTGGGAGAGGGTAGGAGAACAGAGGGGAGAAATTAGAACAGGGAGAAACAAGCTAAGTACAGTATTTCTGGAAAAGAAATTTAACAAATATAATAATACCCTCATTCTTTTATCAGAAAACAATGCGACTATGAGGTTTCCACATAGTTACTAATAATAACTTGTAAATTTGTCTAGCTGGAGGCTGGAGACTTGGAATTTACCAAATAATAAAAAGCAGAAAACTAGCTGAAGAGGAAGCCAGCTCTTTTCCTTGGGAATAAACACAACATGCTTTTGGACAGACCTGCCCCTGAAGAGAGCAGGAAAGAAATCAGGCTGGTCCAAGAGAAATCAGGCTACAACATCATTAAAACACAAGGCTTTCCCATCTCTGTTTATGGAATTGGAGCCAAAGGCCCTAGAAGAGAGAACCATCACCAAGGGCTCGCCCCTCCCTGGCTGACCTTGGACTCTATTTGATGTCAGCCATCAAAGCCAGGAGGTGTAAGAACATGTGCTGGAGCAAGGTTCATAGGTCACTGGTGTATGTTCTCAGAATGGGGAAAGGGTGGAAATGTCAAGCCTGGAGGGCTGCTCGCCAAAGAGGACAAAGCCATGCGGTGCTGAGCGGGCCAGGGAGGGGGCAGGAGGGATGGTCGTCTTGGCTCTGAGCCCGCCATTTGTGCAGGCTCCACGGCAGCCCCTGCAGAGACATTTGGAACCTCCAAAATAAAATCGCTTGTGGCCCTGGAGACCTGCCTTCTGTACTTCGATAAGCTCATTCCATCACTAAAAGGAAAAAAATGTTAAAATACCCATCCTGCCCTCCTAACCCCACCTTCGAACCTCATCCTTGCTTAGACAAACCCATTTCCCTTACAGGCAGGACAAAGATGGAGGTGGGGGCAGGGGAGTTCCTTTTGACTGTACAGAGGACCAGAGGCAGGGAAATCCAGCCTCGATATCCACTGGGTACCTACTGGTAAGCTGAATACGCTCCTTGGAGAACCGAATGAAAGTTAAGCATGCAGGCCCGCCGGGCAGCCTCAGCTTACCTTCCTGCACCCCCACCTCCAGGTGCACAGCGTGATCCCACACTCGGGGAAAGGCTACGTGCCCTCACGGGCTTAACGAGGACCAGGTGCACAGGCTCCCCACCCACCACGCACGCACGCTGGTTGTGCTTCTTCCCGGATCCTGCAGAACCTTTATCGATGCGATGGAAGCCTGTTCGCTGCTGCCACGGCCGGCTGCCGAGGAAGCCTGCAGAAGCATTCAGTCTCATTAAAAACCAATAACAAGAAATGGATTTTTCACCTGGTTTCCTAGGGAAAAAATGATATGGGGGGGGCAGGGAAAACAGAATATGTGCGTGGGTGGGTGTGTGTTGCTCATATTTCAATTATTTGGAAATGTGTTCTTTCATCCAGTAAACATTTTGACTCCTACTGTGAGCAAAGCTCAGCATTAGATTCTGTAAACAAACAAGAGTGAGACCCGGGCCCTGACTTGCAGGAGTCCACAATCTAGAGGATAAAAATCACATACAAAAACTAGAAAATCGTATTATAAGTTCTATAATAAAGGCTCCTTCATCTACTCAACAAAGATTTATTGTGCACTGTGTGCCAGCTTCAAGTATGAACAAATAATTTTGAGAGCACAGAGGTCAAATATAACTCCCATTCCTCTTTCAAACACGAAGGATGTGATCAAAGAGGCCCCCCGCGCGCTCTGTAAGGATAAGGTCCATATCTTCTTGTCTGCCCATCGTACCTGGTGTGTGCCCAGCAAACATTCAATAAACACTGCTTTCCAAGAATGGGTTTTCTGTCCTGTTACTCACTAGGCAACCTCAATCTAATCTTTCTTTGCCATTTATTCATTAATTCTACAAACACTTACCGAGCACCTGCCATATGCTGGGAACAAAGACTGCAAAACCCAGACGCTCTATGGCTGTTCATAGCTCTGTGAGAGGAACAAGAACATCACCACCACACACGTGGCAAGCATGGGATCCCTGTGAAGGGTACACAGAGGGGAAGCCAGAGGGGAAGGGTCTGGGAAGGCTATCTGGAGGGAAACCCAAACTGGAGCACACGTGGGACTAAAAACAAGTTGCGTGTGTCAGAGGGACAGCCTTTCAGACAGAGAGGATACTGTTAGAGCGACCTAGAGGGAAGACACAGCATGGACCACCAGACCTCCAAGCAGTGCAGTCCCTGAGCTGTGTCCTCCCAAATACTTGATCTTGTCAGAGCTGGTTTGGGGTCCAGCGAGTGTCCTTCAGCTAACCACAGTCTTGAGAGGGTGGCGTAGCAACCACAGTGCCATTTCTTAAGTCAGTGTGACTCGGGCTGGTGGGCAGATGTTCATGTGGCAGTGAAATCTGGATATACGCCAAGGGATGCTGAAGGAGCTTGAAATTGGAGCGAGTTGCAAAGTCAGTGATCTTGTCATCAACTTATGACAGCCACAGTGTGTCCCCAGAGCGCCATCTGATCCACACCTTCTGTAGCTGAGCTTCCAGGACACTACATCTCTCTCACCTCCTCAACCCACACACTCTACACGCCCCTGGAATCTGGAGTCTACTCCTGCTTCTCCCTGGAAGCTGCCTGCACCGGGGTTACAAAGACTCTTTGTCGCTAAATACAGGGTTCCTTTTAGTCCTTCTCATCCTTGGTGGCTCTGCAGCTTCTGACCCGAGACCGTCTCTGCTCCCTCCACCTCCGCATCCCTCTCCTTCCTCCTGCCCACCCCCTCCGCCCCCGTTTCCGGCTGCTACTTCTCAGGCCCCTTCACATCTTCCTTTTCCACTGCCGATACTGAAATGATGCTTTCCCTCTCTATTCTCCCTCTTGGCGGGGCCGCAGCTCCAGCTGCCATCTATCTATTCTGTCTAAAGACTCCCAGATTGCTATCTGTGGCTCAAATGGCTTTTTAAAAAAATTGTGGTGAAACACACATAACACAAATGTACCATCGTAACCACTTTGGGGTTCTTTCTTTACCACACCACTCTTTTACAAGGAGACTTTTCTCTTCTTTTCAATTGCAGTTGACATTCAATATTATTTTGCATTCATTTCAGGTGTACGGCATAGTGGTGAGACAATCGTACACTCTACAAAGTCTCACCACCATTTCTAAGTGTGCGGGTTAGCAGCGCTTACATTCACAGGGTTGGGCACCCAGCGCCGCCACACACCTCCAGAGCTCTTCTTCATTTTGTAAAACTGAAACTCTGCCCTTATTAATCAATAACTCCCCGTTCCTCCCTCCCCCATCGCCTGGCCACCACCATTCTACTTTCTGTCTCTATGAGTTTGGCTTCCCTAGCTCCCACTTAGCATAATGCCCTGAAGGTTCGTCCATGATGGAGCATGTATCAGAATCTCCTTCCTTTTGAAGACTGAATTATATTTCACTGTATACGAGTATGTTAGACACACCACGTTTTGTTTATCCAGTCATCTGTCAGGGGATGCATGCGTTGCTTCTGCCTCTTGGCTCTTGTGAATAATGCTGCTATGAACATGGGTGTGTAAGTAAACTCTTCAAGAACCTGCTTTCAATTCTTTGGGATATATACCCATAAGTGGGATTGCTGGATTGCATTACAGTTCTATTTTTAATTTTTTGAGGTACTGCCATACTGTTTTCCGTAGTAGCTATGTCATTTTACATTCCCACCAAAGGTCCCAATTCCCCCATATCCTCATCAACACTTGTTATTTTCTGTTTGTTTGTTTTTTATATTAGCCATCTTAATGGGTGTGAGATTCAAATGGCTTTTGTCAACTCTGGTCTTCCATAGCCAACTGCCTACTAGACATCTTCAACTGAATATCCTAGAGAACCTTCAACTCAACTTGCCCCAAATGAATCTTTTTCCCAAAACCTGATCCTCCTGATATTCCCCATCCCGGCAAACGCTACTGCCATTCCCCAAGTGCCAAAGCTGGAGACCTGGATGGCTTTCTTGTCAGTTCCAGCTTGACAATTCTAGCTCCTTTCCCTGTTCAAAATCCTTCAGAGGGCTCCCCAATGTCTTCAGTATAAAGTCCAAAGTCCTTAGAGTGGCAAGTTCTATAACCTTGCCCTTTATGATCTATTTATAAGGTCTTCTGGTTCAAGCCTTATCTCTTATCACTTCCTGCCTCTGTCATCTGAGCTCAGTATGAATAACTAGTAGTTGCCCAAATGTGTTATACAGTACTTACAATTTCTCTCACCAGGAATTCTTGATATCTCCCTCTCCAGCTTCCTCTCTTGCCTAACTCTGTTGGAGTGTCACCTTCTCTGGGTCTCTCCCCTCCTGAACTGGGCTGGACACTCCTGCCAATGCTCCCACAACACCCATGCTGTGCTTACATCTACCACACTGCCCCCACCCCCCCCCCAGACTGTGGGCAGTTCTAGACTCTGGACTATAAATAATTTATCTTTGCATCCCCAGTCTCTAGCACAGAGCTTGGCATATAAGTGCTTCTCTTGGTGGTCAAGGAAGGCTTCCTGGAGGAGATGACAGCTAACGTGAGTCCTAATTAATGGCTAAGAATTAGTCAGTGAAAAAACAGGTCTTAAGCAAGGGAGGAAATAAGCAAAGATGTGGGTGTGTGGCACAAAATGATTTATCAGAAAAGTGCAGATTATTCAAGATGGCCAGAGCACGTGACATACAAGTGACCAGAGACAAGGCTGGGGGACATTTGCCAACAGACTCAGAGGAGGGTCTATCAGGCAGTTCTGGTTAGGTTACTAAAATATAGAACTGTTACGTAAGACCTGTTAGGCCTGGCCCATGAGCACCAGCATTGAAAATTAAGAAGCAAATGACTGATAACAGACAAATGTGTTATCCTCCCAGAGTACGTATGTTTGAATTAAGTGATGGATGGGCCATTCGCTTATGAGATCCTCATACATATTGTTGACTTGAACTGATTAAAGCATTAAGATAAAAATATTAATAATCATCAAATATATAATACACACCAAAATATAGTAAAATAATACTAATAAAGCTATAAAATGAAATCGGAGGTTGAGGGAGATACAGTGAGGTTAGGAGATGCTGAGATTCCTGAAGTTGGGAACCACTAGTTCTTACTACTCTCTGAAGACCTGAAGTCAGAAGCGGTGCGGAGGGGAAACAGGAAGGATGGGGAAGAAGCGAGAACAGACTGGAGGGGTCAGGCGGCGAGCCCTTGACAGAGGAGAGTACTAATGGGGATTCTTGTGATTTATCCTGCAGAGTAAAACCCTGCGCACAGAGTTCTGTCGGTGACCAGAAATCTGTCCAGTGGGAGACAAGTCCCGCGCGTGCTGTCACAGGTGGCCCCGGACCTTCACACCAGGTCATAGCAACCAGACCCCGGCAACGGGTGAGATGGCTCTGGATTCTGGCTTGTGTTCCTCCCAGCGATGTGTCCTCTAAAACTAACGTTCAGCCTCCTCGGTCCCTCACTGGGTCTTTGTCCTTCATACTTGTCATCTGCCTCCCCCGTCTCTCTCTTTTCTTACCCAGAGAGTTATATATCCGTGATAAAGCTGTCCTTTTGCTTCCATCACCCAGGGGCATTTGAGCTTGTTCCCACCAGCCTTGCAGAAATGGTCTTCCCCTCTCTGGCCATGCTCATTCTAACCCTGCTTTCCTACGTGCAAACCCGCCTTCTGACTCTGGGGGACACAGTCCTGGGCTTTCCCCATCTTCCCCTGACATAGATGAGAAGAAAAGTCCTGCCTGGCCCTGTCAGCTTTGCCCGAGTGCTCCGAAAGGCAGGGAATCCTGCGCACAGCCACCGCAGCTGAAAATAAAGAGGCCCTGCCGCAGAATGACCAAGTGCATTCAGGCCTTGGCCCCCACATGAAAAGCTCCCTGGTTAAGTCAGCTCAGAATGGCTGGAGAAAGAACTTTTTTCTGGGAATTTGGAATGTGGCGAAAACTCCCAAAGGGAGACAAAAATCACAGACTGCAGGAAACCAAGTTCAGGTCACAGAAAACGGGACCGGCTAGTTTTCACGTGCTGCCCCCTCCTGGCAAATTTAAGAGCTGCAGAACTGCCAGTCATGGAAGAGAGAAGCTTCTTCCTCCTCCAAGTAGTTAAGGTGCAGGAACATACGGGAGGCTAAGACCACGTTCCCGACCTTGATGAGGTTATGGCTCAGGGTGGAAGATGAAAGTAATGGGTAATTTGTTGTAAATGCAAGAGAGAGAAGCGTGAAAGCCAGAATTCTGGAATACTCTCCACCTGCAATCCATTCTCGAGTTCTCCCAATCCCACATTCAAAATACTCCTTAGATACACCCACTTCTCTCCATTTCCACCCCCTTCTCTCGTGATCCAACCCACCCTCTTGCCTAACCTCCTCTCTACATACAGTTTCCTTCCCCTCAATCCAAAGAAGGTAGGGGTAAGACCAAGCCCCCCACCACTTTAACTGATCCTTCTTCTCCCTTCCTCATCCACACACAGATCTTTCAATTCCTCAGCTGAGACAAGCTCTTTCGTGCCATCAGAACTCTGCTTCTCTATTCCTTCTGTTAGACAGAGTCCTGCTGATCAGCGCCCTCCATCAATTTCACCCCACACCCTTCAGACGGCAGCTCAAACGCCACTTCTTCACGGAAACCTTCCCTAATCTGCAGGTCACAGGCCCTTCTGCTGTCCACTCTCAAACTGCTCGTGCTCCTCCCTCGTGGCAAAAATCGGAGTTTAATTATATATGTGTGCATCAGTTCATTCACGCTTGCTTCCGCCCAAGCCTGTAAACCCAACCAATGCCCAGCATGGTACCTGGCACACAACGAAGGCTGAGTAAGTATTTGGGGAATGAATGGGATGGGCCCGTGGGCCTCTTCTGTGGAAGAAGGGAACAATTTGGCTGGCTCGGTGAGTGTAGAAGTGTATTCTTCATTGTGGCAGCAAAACAGGGCCAGGGGTTCCCTGCCACTTGGTGGGATGCTCTGACCACAGTGGCATTTCCATCTCAGTGGCATTATTCATTCCTTGGTGGATGATCCCCGGGGTGGGTCACTGGTGGGGGAGGGGAGGCTAATGGCCCAGAGGGTGAATAGAGCAGAGAGCAGGGAGAGGTAGTAGAGACACCATTAGTTAAGCCACTGGACTGATGACCCCGAAAACCTTGAAGTACTTGCTCCAGGTTCTTAGTGAATGATGCTGAGTCTACACGGGGGGTGGGGGTGGGGGTCATAATCACTCACTTTCACCTGAGTGTCATATCCTGGGTCTTTGGCTGGTTGGGTTCATTCATTCCTTAACCTTTATTTCCTGTCCTCCAGGGGCTTATACCTACTCTTGACCTCCAGAGGGCACCCTAGAGGTGCTGCGGGGCAGCCTGCCATGCACTCAAGTACTGACCAGCTTCCAGGGTCAGTGGAACCCAATGGGAAAGCTGCTGAGGTCAAAGCCATCCGATTATGGAGCAGGCTGGGTGGGGGAGGGTAGGAGAGTTTCCCCCGTATGGTTTCTGCAGTTGATTAGCCATGTGGTTGGTAGAACCCACAGCAACACAGGTATGTGTGGTGGCTATTTGTTGTTTTAATTGCCCAGCAAGAATAAGGGAAGTGGCAACAATGGGGATTGGGATTTAAAGGCATTCACTATAGGAAGGTAGAATGTTGGTATTCATGTATTTAAAAAGCTTTTATTAAGTTGCTCCATGCACGTAAAATAATAGGTAGCAAAACAAGATTGCCACTTAAATGGAATAAACAGATTATAGGCTATTGCAGTTGGAGGTGGCTTTTAACACATGTAAAACTTCTAATGAAGCGTTACGCCTAATTAGAAGAATGACGTGTATATAATTTCTTCTTTAATGATACTGCTAAAGATGGCGATTGTGAGTTAAGTATATACTCTTAAGAGTCATACCCCACGATTTTGAAGTAGATGATTTCCTTGGCCACCAACTGACCCTACTATGAGTTTCAATAAGTGAATCAACTCAGGAGGCTCACCTTCAAGATGAACATATAGAAAATGATAAATGAAACAAAAACATTTGAGCTCAAAAGATCTTCATAGATCTTTTTTCTTTTGCAATTACTTGTACTGTTCTTAGGAAGACAGATAGCTTTCTTGAACGATTTGAAAACTGACCTGCATCAGTGGGCAGAAATGAAGAAAAGAACTGGTCTGGCCTCATCACTCTGAATGGAAATAAATTATTCTCTGTGGCCTATACATGTGTATGAAACATGGGTAATACTCCATGCTACTGCACAACAACAAATTATCTTTTCATGTGTGACAAATAAAACTGGAGAAAGCAGTAGGCCACTGCAAAAAACTCTAGATCGGAAATCTTTTATTGTACAAAATGGCAACCACTGCACTCTGCATGGATACAGCAAAATGCATCTGTGTGGGCACACGACCCGGCTTGGTGGAAACTCTCTGTCCGCAGAGGTTTTGGGATCACGGATGAGGAGAAATGAGTTAACCCAGACACTGATTTCTGTCTGGGAGGAAGGGAGCTGGCAGTTCTCTCTAGAGCAGAAAAGCCCCGAACCCCCTTTCCTTGTGCCGTTTATTGAGAAGGGTATGTAGAGGGGTATATGGTCAGGATACATAAATCACCAGTTAACCTCAAACGCTTCGCTTACTATTAACTTCTAGGGATTACGGACAACAATGAAGGGAGCATAGTGGTCGCTTTAGGTCAAGGTCCGCCCGATTCTCTGGCGCCAGAGGATCACCAGGTGAGAGCAGAACAAGCTTGGAAGCGTAATATACACTCTTTAAGCCTGATTTCCCACGGGGATCCCAGGTGCAGTTATCGAGTCATGCCTGCCTCCCACTTTCCCTGTTTTCTGGTTGAGACTTACAGGCCTTTTGCAAGGCCTAGCTCACAGCGGGGCTACAGTTTCTGATACCACACAAAGTAGTCCCCTACACATCTGGATCACTGAGAAGTTTTAGAGTGGCAATGTTGTTTACTCTCTAAATATTGTATATTAGTGTTTCAGATAAAACTATGGTTCCTTTTTCCTTGACATGTTTACAATTTCTTTGTCTAAACAGAAAAGAGGAAGTATTACAATATGATTACGTTTCCTTAAATAATGACTGGGCAAAATGTGTGAAGTCTAACAGGAAAAGAAAAACAATTACAAATTCTTCACAACATTTCCTGAAGAAAGACTTCTGGGGGAAAGACTAGACTGTGCAAAGCTGGGCTCTTCAGTGCAGTTCGGTTGGTGTAAAGGAGCACATTTGCGAAATATACAATCTGGTATGTTAACAGGGATTGACTTGAGGTGAAATTGTCTATTTTGTGAGGACAGCAACCTACCAAAATACCTAACCTTAGCTATGAAGGCCAATACAGTTGCCATAGAGCTAATGAATAAGAAACACTGGCATGTTTTGACTGCCCAGGAAAATAATCTCCTTCTGCTGCCTATTTTCAGAATTGCCCCTGAGAGGGAGAACTGAGAATGTCTTGCCTCTGCCTTCCTTTGTCATTGGCACAGAGATGTGGCACATTGTGGGCACAAAAGGGCAACCTCAGTATTCTGAGTTCTGAAATGCCTTTTTAAGGCTTTCCTGCAGTAACCAGACATTCATTTTCAACAATTAAATGCTTCACTGTGAAGAGAGACTCTATCTGATTAGCTGATGGCAGGGGAGAGTGACGATAATTTATAAGGCATTTCGAGTCTTCTTCTGCATGACTGACACTCCGTTTTCTAAATCAATAACAAACATGCTTTCCATCTCAGGATTTCACTGTTCCTGTGTGTTACTATGGCTGCATAACAAATTACCCTAAAACATGGTGGCTTGAAGCACAATATTCATATATTATACTGTGTGTTATTGCTCACTGTTTTTATGGTTAAAATTCAGACCAGGCCCCAAATGGATGGCTGGTGTCTGATGCACAAAGTCTGGGGCATCAGCTGGAAGACTCAAAGGCTGGGGCGGGAGTCATCCAAGGATCAGCTGCTCACACGCTCTGAGCACAGTTGATGCTTGTTCCTGCCTAGGGGCTAGCTGGGGCTCTCAGCCAGAATGTCTTTGCTAGACCCCACCTTGGGGCCTGGGTTCCCTCTAAATGTGGTGGCTGAGCTCTAAGGCAAATTATCCCAAGAGAGAGGAAGAAAGAGATGAAGCTTGTATCTGTTTTATGACCTAACCTTCAAAGTCACATATTTTATGACTTACTCCCAAACTCCATTGCTTGGGGCAGTCACAAGTCTCTGCCCAGAGTCAAAGGGAGGGAACACGGATCTCACTGCTCTGTGGGAGAAGTGTCAGTCTCATTGAAAAGAAAAGTAGAAGGATGGGATAGATATATAGGTGCAGCCATCTTGGGAAAATACAATCTGCTACGCTATGCTTCCAGAAAGGTATTGGAGATTCAGCTCATGATTTACATTTTAATATATTTTATTATAAACCTAATATCTGCTCATGTGAAAAATTTAGAAAAACAGAAAAATAGTGCAATATAGTTCTACCACCCAAATTGACCACAGTTAGAGGATTAAAATTTTCATATAGTATACATATACTATTTTCCCCTATGATTTCTTCCATTGCCTTTTCTTCCCAACTTTTAATGAAAAATTTGAAAGAGTAGTTTAAAGAACACCCAATCACTCTTCACATAGATTCAGTAAATATTAGCATTTTGCAACACATGCTTTATCTTTTTTCTTACTGAACCAATAGAAAGTTATTTTCAGATATCATAATACTGCCTCTAAATATTGCTATTGCAATGTATATCTCCTAAGAATAAAGACATTATGCTAATAACACCATTATCATCTGACAAAAAATAATAATTTCATAATATTATCTAATGCTCATTTTATATTAAAATGTCTCCAATTGATTCATGACTATCTTTTATAGCTTTTTTTTTTTCCCCCATTCAAGGTTAACATTCGGCACCTGGAGGACTCTGGCTAATTCCCTGACCTGGCTCCTGTGCCTCAGTATCCAAGTCTGTCAAATAGAGGACTAGCAACAAAATCCCTGTCTACCCATGGAGTTGTTGGGAGCGTTACATTCATTTCCCTCCACTGATACAATACTTATTGGACAATTACTGTGTGCTGGGCGCTGTTGCAAAAGACACACTAGTGTTCTAGACATGTAATAGAAAAGAATGGGCTTTGAATGTTAACGGTGCTATGTAAATATAGGGAATTATCATTTCAGGTTAAAGGACTGAAGCAAATCTTGGGGGAAAAAAAGAACTTTATACACAATAAAATGGATTGGGATTAAAACTAAATCCTTTCTGTTCTATTCAAATGAAGAGGTTAGCAGTACTGAGCAGAATGACAAATTTGGCAGTTTAGAGTATATCAAATCACTGTATAAAGAGGATCTTTTTGGTTCTAATTAAATAAAATTATGTGTGTGTATTTGGTCACATAGCACAGGCATACCTGGGAAATACTTCGGGTTCGGTTCCAGACTACCACCATAGCGCAAGTCATGATCATTTTGCTGGTGAAGACTCTAGCCTTCAATTTGTAGAAGCTGCAACATCTGTGAAGCTCAGTAAAAAACAAGGGATGCCTATATTTGCTGCTTTTGACTCTCTCGGTTCTTCTTTTTCTTTGTACCTAGTGAGCAAGAAATGAGAGCATTAGGTCACAGAGCTGGTGAGACTCGCAGCAGTTAGAGCCGGAAGGGACTGTGGGTCACTTAATCCAGATTCCACAGTTTCACAGATGATCTCATCCATGATCATTTCAGAGGCATTTTCATGAAACTGAAGGCTCTAGACACACGTGGTCGCCATATGTTGAAGCCCAATTTTGAAATCCTGCATATTAGATAAGATGATGGGAACCTCATGCTATCCTAATATTAGTCCTCATCCTGACTTCCTTGACTTGACTATCTTGTGTCACGGTCATTGCCAGTCTGGAGACTGATGTCACGCCACCGAAAGGAAGTGAATCTTCTCCAACAGTATGGGCTGGACTTAGCAAAAGCTAAAGCTTAGATCATTTGGGAGCCTTCCCCCTGGAACAGCTGACAGGCGCTGCCTGTTCCCATCCTCGGCTACAAGCGGCTGGGCAACGTGGAGTACAGCCAATGTTTGGGGAGTTATTCTCCCCGTGGCAAGTTCTTCCTGCTATGGGCTCTCAGGGAAATGAAGACAAGCTCCTTCTGTTACCTCAGGGTTAGCCTGATTGGCAAGGGGGTCTGGCCAGCTGAGGACGAATTGAAGTCATTTGCTCATTCTTATGAGAGTGCCCCTGTATTCAGGAACAGTTGTTCTAAGGATGGCACTTGCCAGGTGCCAAGTACTGCTCTAGAGGGTTTTATACAGGTTAAGTCATTTAATTTTCACAGTAACCCTACAGGACAAAACTCTTGTGTTTTTGCCCTTTGGAAGTGAGGAAACTGAGGCAAGAAGTAGTAGTAACCTACCCAAAGGCTACTCTACTGGCAAGTGATAGGGTCATTTGAGCAATAAAATGTCGATAACCTTTGCAAATCACTGTAACTTTCATCTGTTTCTGTATTGGAAGCATTATTTTAAAAGGATTACGTGTAATCACAAGAATAGCAAATCTGAATCTCTTCAGTAATCATTACTTAACCATTCAAGAGTCCATCTTACATATTCAAACATTGTCCTTGATAATAAGCAAATGCCAATTTTGTCTTTCTCTTAAAAGATCACAAATAAGAAAATTGTGCAAAAGCAGGAAGTGACTGGATAAAAGTGGTGAGTGATTCTGTCCTCGTAACGCAAAGAGCCTTTCATGCTGAGTTATGTCCACAGCTTGTTCACTCTTCTGGCTTCTAGTCACTGAAATCGAATCTAAAACTTGAGTACAAAAATATTTTTATCTTTGTTTGTAAAATGGGGAACATGGGCACTTAAAAAATAAAACACAAATGCCATTTCTTCTTGTGGCATGAGTTAAAGAATGATCACTTAAGCAATAAATTCTACAGCTGAATTGTTGGGGTTCCCTAGACACTTAACTGTTCTGAAATGGACCTTTTACACATTCATATTAACAGACATATACACAATTGTTCATACTATGTAGTTCATGGCTCTATTATATAATACAGCTGTAATTAGTCTTTTCCACTTGTTTGCAATGATGTGGAAAAGAGAAGTCACCCTGACCACAAACTCAATAGCAAGAAGGCAAGGGGATGTGAGGGAACTTTGAGATGGGAAGGGTTCGTCACTTTGGGGAACATTCAGAGTAAGAACATTCAGGTGAGGAAGGAAGGAAAGTCCATGGTTCAGGAGAGAAAGTTCTTGCCCCGGCTGCTGTGGTTCAGTGGATTGTGTACTAGCCTGTGAACCAAAGGATTGCCACTTCAATTCCCAGTCAGAGCACATGCCTGGGTTGTGGGCCAGGTCCCCAGTTGGGGGTTTGTGAGAGGCAGCTACACATTCATGTTTCTCTCCCTCTCTTTCCCCCTCCCTTCCCCTCTTCCTAAAATTAAATAAATAAAATCTTTAAAAAAGAATCAACCAATGAATACATAAATAAGTGGAGACGTCTGTCTCTCTGTCTCCCTTCCTCTCTCTCACTAAATATCAATTTAAAACTTTGAATTAAAATTAGGCATAGGGGTGGGGGGGTTAGGAGAGGGTAAAGGAGGGGTCAATGATGACGGAAGGAGACTTGACTTTGAGTAGTGAACACACAATTCAGTAGAGAAATGAAGTATTATAGAATCGTACAGCTGAAACTTATATAACTTTATTAACCAATATCACCCCAATAAATTCAATAAAGAAGAAAAAATATAATAAAAAATCACACACACACACACACACACACACACACACACACAAAGTAGGCACAATATGTGACGATATAAATGCTAGAAAATAAGTCCAAGAGAGTAAGAAAACTTTTTAGAAGGCTAAAAGTGAAGAAGGAATCAGATGGCATAAGAATTGAGAAGATAATAGGAACCATATAATTTGAAAAAATAAGAAAAGTAAAAAACAAGCTTTGGAAGAAAATGAAAGGAAAACCATTTTGTAGAGAGACAGAGGGAACATGACACAGTTGGGATGGGAGATGCTATCAAATAGCAACAGGTGGGTCCAGAAACGATCAATCGGGGCGGTCAGTGTGAAAAAATCTAAGGTGAGGGTGGGTGGGGGGACCAGGAGAGTCACGAGGCGGAAATGCAGCAGCATGAGGATGGTGGCTCAGGCTGTCCTCAGGTGGGAAGGCTTTAGGATTTCATTGCTCACTCTTCTAGGAAGGACAAGGAGCTGCACAAAATCTGAAAATCGCATATTTATGGAACTATTGCAAAGCTTTAAATTTGTCATACTTTTGTCATCTAAAGCTTGGCAGGGCACTAAAAATCTGCAATGGCAATAGACAGGAAGACTTCCTTACTTGAAACCAGTCTGTCACTAAATGTGACGCTCCTTGGCATTGACCACATCCAGGAGTTAGAACCCGGAGCTGCTTTGAAGGGAGTCCAGCAGAGGCTCTGCCTTCTCCAGGGCGCCAAGTTCAACCCTGCTGCTCAGTGTGAGTTGTGAATTAATACACGTCTCTCACAGAATCCATTTCTCATTGATCACAAAGGGTGAGTCCCTTGTGTTTGTTATTGACAGACACCTCTTTATCTTTTTTTCTGTCTTGTTCCCCTAAGTCCATGAATAGGAGAAAATGTGTATTCATTCATACATTCATTAAAAAAAAAAAAAAAAAAAGTAACCTACTAGATGGTAGGTACTCAGCTGAGTACTGTGGAAAAAAGATGACAATGACGTTGTTTCTCCCTGAACAAAGCTCACAATGTAGTCAGGAAGATAACATGAAAAGGAATCTGAATACGGTGTAATGGATGCCGTCATGGATCCTTGAACCTGTTCCTATTCCAAGGCAGCAGGCTACTCCGCTCACTCTGTGCAAACAGCAACATTGTACATGCACTGCCTTTGTCTGGAGTGCCCCTTCTATCAATTTGCTGCCAACGCATCAGATAATAGCAGTGATTATGGCGTAAAAAATTTTCCTGGTTCATTAAGCTGGAAATGTTTTGTTTCTCTTTTATAGCTCAGCTGTATTTTGTTTCCTGTCTAATTATCCATACTGATGTTCTGAAGTGAGCAGGAGAAGAGCTTTTATTTATCTTGTTTGTAGATGTGCCATAAAGGGTAATTTATTTCCTTCTAGTTGAAGAACACGAGAGACAGGGACCTAGGAACCCCGGAGGCTGTCTGTCTAAGTTTGCCAAAACAGAATACGGCTTTGAGCAAAAATCTTATTGGAACAAACTGGATTAGGTCATTTCTAAGGGCACTCTGACTGAGATAATCTATGATTTATACATGAAATTATATATTAGGTGGGTTAACATTAAAAATCAATAACCAGCAACTTAAAAGAATGATTGTAATACAGTGATGAAATATAACCCGTTACTTATGTAGAACAATCCACCCAAAGCCCTGGAGAAATATGTTCCACACTATCACATATTGTTCTTATTTATATAGCTTACATAAACCATCTGATGTCCAACAAACTATTGGCAATAGCAAATATCTGGTAGGCGTTTAAAGCTTACTCCATGTTTCCACACATAATCGTCACGACAAATGAGGAAACTGAGGCTTGGAGAGTTCTAGGTCCTTATCCGCGGATGCCCAGACAGCAAAGGGTAGAGGCAGAGATCAGGACTCACATTTGCATCTCCTCCCTCTGAATTCAGTGTTTTAATGTTTCAACACGCTTCTCCAAGGAAATTCTCAGGACGATGTTAGTTTAAACCACATGCTGGAGGTTGGGGGTGGGGGGAGGAAGCCCTACTGCGTGTGTTGAGGCTGGTCAAGCACCGGGTGTGGCTCACTCAGGCCTGTGGTGACGGTCTTGGGGGAGCTGAGGGCTGACATGGAGCAGGGAACTACTATTTCAGACCTCCTCTCCTCCAGGGGGTTGACAGTCGGCAGGTTTGACGTGTGCCAGCAAAAACAGCAAAGGAAAGAAATGATTCAAATTAAATAACATTAACCGAAACTCCTGGTTCTTAAGAACTCCGCCTACACCTGTCATTGAGTGGCTTCTTGAGACTTCTTCTCTGTAACAAATGGTTTTCACATCAGCTGGAATTATACCCCAGTCTGCCAAATTGTTTTTCATATATCATTTCATTCTTTCATGTTTCTGCAATATGACTCCAAGTCTTACAGTATTAGTGGGATTGTATTTTACTCTTTGAAATCGTCATCATTTTCAAACTGAAAGATTCTGGACCTTTCTAATCTTTGAACACTATGCCTCAAATGACAATAATTCTTACACTGGGGTTCTGGTGTGCACCTCCCCACTCTCCTTTTGGGAGGTTAAGGTTTCCATTATCTACCTGTGTAGGAGATATCTCCCCAGCCTTATTTACTAAAGATTTATCAAGTTTATTTTCCAGAAGCTGCTCCATTGATGAGGTGATGATGTATGTTTGTCTGAGATCAGATTAATAGATTGCATAATTGATTACTGCGTTGATCACCCAGAGCATGTAAAAACCTCCCTACTAAGCACTCTCCCTCTTCGGAGTGAGCCCATGACTTTCTTCCCTCCCAGGTGTGCATCTCCTAAACTCTAAAGATCCCCACGAGACTGGCAACCCTGGGAGCAGTGGGGAGCGGCAGCTCCTCCTGGGTTAAGCCCCTGAACCTGTCTGCAAGGCCCCTTTCTCTGACTTCCCAGTGAGCCAAAGCAGCCCACCTGGGCTCTCTCCTGCTGCTTCTATCCTAAGCCCTTCCTTGTTTCACTGTCCCCAGCTTTAATAAAAGTACTCTCAAAATAAAATAAAATAAAAAATAACTTCCCTACTAGACAAAAACAAGTGTTGTCGGAACACATATAGCAAGGGTATGTTTTGTTACTCACTCTTTTAACCAGAGCACTGTATTATATTTAATATCTGAAACTTGCAGAGTGTATTAAACTTTCATGTTCATAATCTGTTACAAAGGTAATGAAGAGTAGTTGCCTCACTTTAAAATTAGACCCTTTAAAATAAGAGAATGTAGAATCATAAGAATATAGAAATCTGAGAGATTACAGAGCTTTCATTAAAAACTGCTCCAAACAAAAGTGACAGGCCTTCTTTAAAAGTGTCTTTTGTCCAGCTGGTGGGAAATGAGTCTGCGACCCAACCAACTGTAGCATATAAATGTCTTGACCCAAACCAGAATGTGAAACTAGAATATTCCTATGACGGACTAGAGCACTGAGTGTTATTATAATTAGCCATAAGATACTTAAGAAAGAGTTGCTGCTTTCTTTGATATTAAAGACTTTATTAAAAATTCCAAACAAAAAGTAATTTTAATTTAATTATAATGCACTTCTAAACCCTAAAGATCTTCTAAATTTAAACTTACTTTCAGGAGAAGAATGCTCTATTAGAGTATGCTGAATTTTATTCTGGACATTCCACTTAGGACATCCTAATTAACATCTCGTTTCAATTTTTAGACATTTCTTGGTGAAAAACTGATATCACGTCACCTATGCTTTTCTCTAATCAAACCCATCAAATCTATCTGAAGTTTATTAAAAAACCAGACCAGAGACCAAAGAAAAAGTTAAGATCAGAAGAGACAAAAGGGAAAAAATCCCCACAATTTATCATTTAAACTACGTAGAGATATTGTTTTGACTAATAATTTAAAATGCTTTGAAAACTTAAAGCACCATGCAAACATCACAGTTAACACAGGTCATGCAGGCTCAATGGGATTCAAACGCATTCCCGAGAAAAAATAAGGCTGAGAATCCATTTAATAAACTAGACACAAAACATTTGTTATGAGTGACCTATCACCTTCCACCTCTGTAGAGCCAGCTTTTCTTACCTGGTTTCCACGGGGGCAGGGAGCTTCAGGCAAGTGAGAAATTTGTGACTCAGGAGAAATACACTTGTATCACCAGTCACCAAAAGAAGCCTGTAACTATTACTTGTGCCCTCTGGAATCTAGCTTAACAGTGCTCTGAGGCAAGCATTCGTCTTGAGAAACTGAAGATTCAAAATTTAAAAATGCAACGATATGTGAGTACATAGCTTATAGCTAGCTATCTCTAGCAAAATTTCAAGATCCATCATATTAACGGTGTTTTAGGGGGTTAAGCAACAAACACTCAAATCATAACTGTGATAATTTTAATTAAAATATACAGATTCTTCTTCTTCTTTTTTTTTTTTTTTTTTTTTTTTTGAGAGACAGAGAGAGGGAGGGAGGAAGTGATGGAGAGAAACACAGATCAGTTGCCTCTTGCACTTGCCCCCACTGAGGACCAAAGCAGCAAACTAGGCACGTGCTCTGACCAGGAATCCAACTGGGAAGCTTTCACTTTGCAGGACCTTGCCCAACCAACTGAGCCACACTCATCAGGGCAAAATATACAGATATTTTAAAGTAGCTTTGGAAGAAGATGATGTTAAAAAAAAAGGAAGAGGTATAAAGGGAAATAATTTTTAAGAAGAGATTAATTATGGTGCCATGTTTATGACAAAATTACCAGTGTTCAGAAAAACAAATAAAATCTGTGGCCATTCATAAAAATTTTCTTTCAAGTGCATAAAGACTATATTTTAACGACAGAAAAATATTACTTTTCTTTAAAAACTATAGATTTGATTTAATGTCCTTTTAAAAAATCAAAACAAATAAAATCCATCCCCAAATATTTGTGGCAAATCACTTGACAGTCTGTTTCTTCATCTAAAAAGTGAGCTGTTTAGCCTAGAATATCTCTATAGAGTCCCTCTTAATCTAATATTGTATATTTTGCTTTGAGAGGTAAAATCAATAAGTATATACTCATTCACTAAACAATTATTTTAGCCCTTATTTATATGTTAGCCACTATTCCATCCCTGGAAATGTAGTGGGGAACAAGAAAGATATTAGTCTTCATTCACCAAACTTGTCAATCAGAGAAATCAAGGTTGGAGCACTGTTTGCTATAACCAATAATCTCTACAAAAATAATGAAGGTGGAACTGTTAGGACAGCAGCATTGCCTCTCTTTGAGACAGATAAATTCCATTTTGTTATTGTTGTTAACATATCAAGCCAGGAACCCCGTTATTTTGCGAAACAAATGAGATCTAATTCAGAACACTACAGCGACGCTCTAAATTTTCTGAAATCAGATGGCTATCCCTCACTATCAGGACGCCGGATTGGTATTGAAATATTGCCACTTGAATAAACATTCCAGATGGAAGCAGGGGGGTCCACCCTAGCAATATAATTTTCTAGGCCTTCTACCAAAATAACGAACGACCATATAGGCAGAAAGGAAATGAAGTTCTGAGCTGGGCACATACTTCCCTTTAATCTTCGCAATGGCTTGGCAAGGGAAATAAATAGTAGCATCCTTTCTTTTTCGATGAGAAAACAGGCTCGGGGTGAAGCAATTTCATTACAGTCATGTTGCTATAAAGTGGTGAAAGAATGAAAACCCAAGTGTGTCTAGCTCCAAAAGACCCTATTCTTTTTACTACACAAAGCTTGCTTCCTCCAGAAAAGAGACGCTCTGAAGCCGCATTTACCAAAGTTCATTGTGCGCAACACTAATAAGGCAAGATGCTCCACGAACCTAAATGGATTCATTCAACGTTCTAGGAACTCTTGGAAGTGCTAAGCCTGCCCAAGGCAGTGAAGTAGTACGTAAAAGACATGCTTAATTTTATTTAATCAGCTTTTCCCAAAACTCGTTTGATGATCAAACCCAGATGTTTTTTTCACTTAACATTATTAACGTCTCTTGAAACCAATTTAAGTAATTTGGCCTATGCTTAGCTAAGTGACAGAAAAGGGGAAAGAGGGTTGAATGAGAGTTTCAAAGTGGAAATTCCATTTACAAAGCAATTAAAATGAAAAACTAGCAGTTACGAGGGAAGCATTTTAACAACGATAAGATACAGCGTGTGCTCTCCCTGTCGCTGGGAGCTGGGGCTGGTGGGTGAATGGAGGGAGTCAGAAGCAGGAAGGAAAACAGACGTAACAGGCAGCATATTTTCAGTTTAAGTTCTTAGTGATTAATGTGAGCTGAAGGTGAAAGGAAGATTTGGGAGAGAAAAGAGGCTTGGGCTGGATCCTGAGGGATATCAAGATTTAGATAAGGGGAGAAGAGCCCGGGGACACGGAAAAGCAAAAATATGTTTGCAGGAGAGGGAAGAAATGATTTTCAGGAACCATGCAGGGAAATTAAATAGGAAAGGTAGGGCTCATCCAGCTTATAGATAATCATACAGAAACCATTCTGTTGGTAAGGATGGAAGGAGTAATTAAAATCTGGAAGATCATTTAGAAAATCGATTAATCTGGATATTAAGTGTGATGAGACAGAGTTTTGAATTTTAAAATTGGCAGGGCCCTTAGAGCAAAGTTAACAAATGTCTTATCTAATGCATCGGTAGATCCTCTAACCCACTTATTCTTTTCTTTTCTATTGTTTTTTTATTACAGTCTCCCATTGCTCCCCCATACCCTGCCGCCCCCCTCCTACATTCAATCCCCACCCTGTTGTCCATGTCAATGGGTCATTCATACTAGTTCCTAGACTAGACCCTTCCCCTTCTTTCGCTCCCTTTGCCCGTCCCTCCCACCCCCGCCCCCGGCACTGTCAGTCTGTTCCTTGTTTGCACGCCTCTGGCTCTAACCCACTTATTCTTGCACTACACATCTGATAACATTAGCCCAGAGAGGTCACTGAGTTTTCCTCCCGTCACACAGCTCACTCGCAACACACTTGAGCAGAGAACTCATGTCTTTGGACTGCCAAGGAGCACAGTACTTATGAATTGAGCATAAAACGGTGCCAAAGAAAGGAAGTGTAGAATGGGGAGCGAGGCAAGGACGTATCATAAATCAGCACATTTGACAGAGAGGTGGTTTCTGTTTGAAGAGCCCCAGTGAAAATAAAGACAAATGACCAAAAACCTCTTCTACCTCCTTCTCTGCTACAACTCAGTCCAGTCAGTACCTTTTACAAACAAAAGTGTTAGGTTTAGAGGTTTCTGCCAGTAAAGAAACAATTATAAAAGGCAGAGTATCTCAAAAAACATGTGAGAGGCTTAACAGAAAAGGATGAACTTCTTTATGTGCTAAAATTTTTCTCATAAAAAAGTTGGCTTGCTTGAATCCCCTCTCTACCTCACGTTATAACCCTTTTATTTGGTATTCAATATTCACCATTACGACATCAATTTGTTTGAAACGTGTTTGGTGCCAGGTCAAAGATACTGACAACAAAACAAAAAAACTTCACAGTGAAACTCAAGGGTGACCAAAAAGGTAGGTTTCCTTCCCAGAGAAGGAAAACTCTGATTCCAAAAAACCTCCGCTGCCTTGCGGCATACCTCTTCAGGGGAAAGGCTAAGGGAGTAAACCCCGACAGAAAATCTGGAGCCGGAGTCCCTAAGGCGGTTTGACGTTGTAGTCAACACCGGCAACTCCTGCGGCGCACCTGAAGCCAAGCTGTATTGACTCCGTCTTTCCCTTGGATCCTTCAGCTGCGAAGAGAGGGGGGGGTCTGCTGCATGGGCAACAGCAGACCCTCCATATTACCCTGCCCAGGCTCTGTAGCTTCAGCGTCATCGCAAGATGTCGATTCAACACGGGAGGAGACAGATACCATGTCACTCCCGAGTCGGACTGCACAGCCATTCTCGGCGGTGCAGATAGACTCTTAAGAAGCTACACCATCGTCTCTCGAGACGGACGGCTGCCGACGACGACTATCTGAAAGCACACTCGGATATTCAAATATGTATATATAAAACATATATATATATATATGTATATAGAGAAGGAAAACTCTGACTCCAAAAAACCTCCACTGCCTTGCGGCATACCTCTTCAGGGGAAAGGCTAAGGGAGTAAACCCCGACAGAAAATCCGGAGCCGGAGTCCCTAAGGCGGTTTGACGTTGTAGTCAACACCGGCAACTCCTGTGGCGCACCTGAAGCCAAGCTGTATTGACTCCGTCTTTCCCTTGGACCCTTCAGCTGCGAAGAGAGGGGGGGTCTGCTGCATGGGCAACAGCAGACCCTCCATATCACCCTGCCCGGGCTCTGTGGCTTCAGTTTCACTGGAGAGGACACTCCAGCGTCATCACAAGATGTCGATTCAACACGGGAGGAGACAGATACCGTGTCACTCCCGAGTCGGACAGCACAGCCATTCTCGGCGGTGCAGATAAGACTCTTAAGAAGCTACACCATCGTCTCTCGAGACGGACGGCTGCCGATGATATATGTATATATACTTATAGCGAAAGAGCCTTCTCGCGTAAGTCCGGCGCTCACGTTCAGGACCGAAAGTAGGAGCACAGAGAACAGAAAACACCGAGGGCAAACACGGTGGCCAAAAGGGCAGAAATTACCACTTGTCCGCCAGCAAGCGCGGCTAAACGATACAGTAGCGAATCTCCCGCCACAGTTGTCACACCGCGGGATCAAGAGGCAGGTGGGGCCCGCCCAGCGCGACCGCAGACAAAGACTACCATTCCCGACTCCGCACGGGGCCCAGGAGCCCAGCCGCCCCGGCAATTCAGGGCGCAAGGCATTGTGGGAATCATAGTCTTTCTTTCCCTGCGCTCATTGGAGGCGGGGAGAGTCTATTTTATGTAAATACCGGCCTTTCCCGACACTGCTTCCCTTTCCTTCTCTTTCTTCCCCCACTTTTCACGCGGAGTTTAAAAATTCCCGCGGCGCCGGCGCCTGAGGCCGGAACACTCGCGAGAACTCAGGTCTCCGCGGCGGGATCTCCTCTCCATCTCCCCGCCCTCTCCGCACCCCCTTTTCCCTCCCCTCCGGGGCGTGTGGGACTCGCTCTGTCCGCCCTGGGTAATGCGCAGAGAAGGGCCGGCGCTGTCCAAGCGAAGGAGGTAGAGTCGCGTGGGAGAGGACCCGGAACCGCGGCGCGGTTTTCGTCGCCGAGCCGTGAGCCGGCCTGCAGCTGGCGCCGGCACTCTCCGGGTGTGTGGCTCTAAGGCAGTCGGTCAGAAGGGACGCCAGCGGAGGCCCGCGAGCAGAGAAGGCGCTTCCGCGCGGCGGAGGTGTGCGCCTCCTGCCTGTGGTGGCCGTGTGTCCCGGGAGATGGTGTGACGGACCGCGCGGGAGGAGATCTCGCCTCGCGCCCCACTGGACTCGGCGGCCGCGGCGTCTCGGTCACCCGCCCTTCTCAGGTAGGTAGGGGGAAGGGAAGGAGGGAGCTGGGCTCGCGCGGCGGAGGGCGGGTCTGCGCGGCCTGGGCCCCGTGCGGAGGCCCGGCTTCCCTCGCCCGCGGGGCCCACCTCGTGCGGGGCCTAGGCCCGGCTTTTACCCGCCCGACGAGCGGCCTCGCCCCGGCTCGCGGCCCGGGCCCGAGGGGGCGAACGCGAGCGTTGGCGGTTGCTGCACCCTCCAGGCGCGGGTTATGTAAGCTGCAGTTCGGGCACATGGCAGGCGGACCTCGACCGGTCTCCAGTGTGGCTGGGCTCCTGGCGGGCCTCCCGCTGGGGAGCCCTGATTTTCTTTGGAACTGGCTTTACTATGGGCCGGACTCCACATGCTCCTGGGTTTGGCTCGGGTGAGTCCAGGCAGGGAAAAAGTTGGACTCGTGATTTAAAAGGTGCGGTGAATGGGTCGGAAAACGGAGATTTAAAATAACCGTACGTCTTGACGTCGGTATTAACTCACTTTACTTGCCCCACCTGCAGATTTAAAACAACTGTACATCTTGGACTGGGTATTAATTTTCCCTAGGTCCACCTGGAAACTCGAGACAGTTACTGGTTGACATGGGGGGGGGCATTTTCATAATAGCTGCTGCTATTATTATTATTATTATTATTTTGAGCAGGCAGTTGGAGAAATATCTGAAAGAACCTGGGTTCTTTAGGATAAAATATAAGTCTCTTGGAAACTCTTAAATTTTATTCTCAAATTATCGTAAGGAGCCAGGAGATTTCAAGAACCTCTTAAATGAACTTACACTGATTGGGCCTGTGAGGAGAGAAGAAATTAGGGTAGGTTTAGGATAGGTTTACTCATTTTGGAGTGTTTAACCGGAGATACCTAACAAGCCCCGTTTCAGTTAATGCCTGAGAGATGCTCTGTGTTAAGCGCTGTAGGAAGGCTACACCCTTCTGTACTGTAGTTTTTGATACTGATTTTTCAAGAGCAATAATTTTTACTAAAGACTCGTATAGGGTAATTTTGTGACACACTTAAAACACTGCAGCTGCTCCAGAATCTTCCCCAATCCTGGGCCCATTTTCTTAAAGATGCATTTAAAAAAATTTTTTTTATTTATTTTTAGGGAGAGGGAGAAGGGAGGGAGAAAGAGAGGGAGAGAAACATTAATGTGTGGTTGCCTCTCACCTGCACCCCTCTGGGGACCTGGCCAGCAACCCAGACATGTGCCCTGACTGGGAATCGAACCAGCAACCCTTTGGTTTGCAAGCCAGTGCTCAGTCTACTGAGCCACACCAGCCAGGGCTAAAGATGCATTTTGATGTCCCTTTGCTGATGTCTTTCAGTCTGGAGTGCCATCTCTGCCTTTTTTTCAAGATCTCAAATTTCAAATCCTTTTTAGTGTAAATGCCATCTTCTCCATGCTTTCTTTCTTTTCTCTTGACCCCACCTCTTTCCTGGGGTCCCACAGCATTTTTATTCAATACCTCTGTTGTAGCATTTATTAGCTCTGATATTCTGATGGGTGTGTATGTCCTCTTCCAGAATAGAACTTTAGTTTGGGGAAGTAGGTGATCCTTCTGCCCCGCATTCCTTTTCCAATACAATGTTATTGGTGATTAAGAAATGTTTGAATTAAGTTTGAAAGATCAGCTGCTAAAAGGTTCAGAGTTTCTGGTCCCACTGTATATATTTACATCATAATTGTCTTTTTAAGTCAAAAAGGAAAATAAATATGCACACAAAATATTTTATAGAAGTGTTTGCTCAGTACATATATATTGCAGTATAATTATTGAACAACTAGGTGAACAACTAGTTTTGTTTTCTCTAGTGGAATTTAGCCGCTTTTGAGGATGTGTGTTTCACACAACTGATTTATTGGATTCTGCATTAATATCCTAGTAATTTTGCAAATTTTGTTTTGCTTAATACCGAAACAATGTATACTTAAACATAAGTTGGGCCCAATATTGAGTTTTTTAGAGCAGCTTTAGGTTCACAGCAAAACTGAGTGGAAGGTACAGAGACTTCCAGTCCCTATGCCTCTTCCCTGCTTCTAGTCATGCATAGCTTCCTCCACCATCAACATCCCCCCCAAAGTCAGAGCAGACGGGGAACGTGCACTGATACATCATCATCTGTAGTTTACGTTAGGGTTTACTCTTGCTGGTGTACGTTTTATGGGTTTGGACAAATGCATGGCATATATTCACCATTAGGAGCAAAGGAGTTTCACTGCCCCATAAATCCTGTGTTCTGCCTGTTCATCCCTCCCTCCCTCTCTGCAGACCCCTGGCAACCAGTAATCTTGTTGCTGTTTCCACTGTCGTACCTTTTTCAGAATATCGTATAGTTGGAATCATGCAGTGTGTAACCTTTTCAGATGGGCTTCTTCCACTTTGTGATACGCATTTAAACATCCTCCAAGTCTTTTC
This sequence comes from Furipterus horrens, assembly GCF_987537825.1. Lineage (NCBI taxonomy): Eukaryota > Metazoa > Chordata > Mammalia > Chiroptera > Furipteridae > Furipterus > Furipterus horrens. Next base: position 11,348,939 of record NW_028327185.1, read on the forward strand.
ATGGCTTGACAGGTTTTTTTTTTTTTAGCACTGAATAGTCATTGTATGGACTGTACAGCACTGTTTATCCACTTACTGAAGGATATGTTGGTTGTTTCCAGGTTTTGATAATTATGAGTAAAGTTGTTACATACATCCACGTGCAGGTTTTTGTGTAGACATGGTTTTAGCTCCTTTGGATAAACACCGAGGAGTACGGTTGTTGGATCACATGGTATGAATATCTTTAGCTTTGTAAGAAACTGTCAAACTGTCTTCCAAAGTGGAGGTACCATTTTGTATTCCTACCAGCAGTGAATGACGGTTCCTGTTGCTCCACATCTCCACAGCATTTGGTGTTTTCAGTGTTGTGTATTTTCACCAAAATAATAGGTGAATAGGTGTGTGGTGGTATGTCAGATTTTTTTTTTAATGTTGACTTCAGAATTCCACTCTGAGAAATGTTTTTTTTAGGCCCAGCACCTGTTTCCCACAAAAGAGCATATACATGTTAATTACCTTCAATTTACAGTCACTGCAGTTCTGCCAATAAATGAGTAATACATACTCAGATCACCTAAGCTGTGATGTTCTGAGTGTTCTTAGTTCTTAGTTCTTAGTTCTCATTTCTCTAACTGCCCAAGATTTGCTGGGATAAACTCATTCTCACTCGAATTATTTGGCTGCTTTTGAAGATGTGTTATGAAATGATTCTTTCTTGGAGGGACTACTTTATAGACATTAGTAATTAGCAACAGCAGCTGTGCTGATCCCATCTGGCACCACCTGGCGATCACAAATGACAGGAGAGGAATCAGTTCACTCGCTTCAGGCAACGCAGTTCAGTTCTGTGTCTGTCACTGCAGATGGAGGAGAACAGTCCCACTCTTGGTTGGGCAGCCAGGTTAGTGCTGCTGCTGGGGAATGTCTTCTGGGGGGTCTGTTTCAGCCTCAGGAAACAAGACTGTTCCATTTATAGAAATTTCATCATGAAGATCCTGACACTCAGCATCTTAAGATGATGGTTTTCGTGTTACTTTGTTTTCAAAGTCCACAGCCAACACCTTTAATTCATTTCAGGGCTCAATTCGTTACTTTTAAGCTTCAACCTGCTGGTCTGCTTCTGTCTCTGCAAATACCAAAGGCCTGGGGCTGCTTACTGGGACAGAAGCTGCTGTGGTTTCTTGATGTTGTTGGATGTTTGTTTTTGTTTTTAATCCTTACCCAAGGATATGCTCACTGATTTTAGAGAGGAGAGAGAAGCATCAATGGGTTGCGTCCCGTTTGTGCCCCGACTGGGGATGGAACCTGGAACCTGCAACCTTTTGGTGTACAGATAACGCTCCAACCAACTGAGCATATGGCCAGAGCTCAGTGCTGTTTTAGTTTGTGTTTCTCTCGTGACATAATGTGGAGCATCTTTTCATGTGCTTATTTGCTATCTGTATGTCTTCTTTATTGAGATGTCCGGACATTTTTAAATTGGGTTGTTTGTTTTCTTGCTGGCTTTTAATAATATTGAGATTTTTCTTTTTTTATTGATATTATTGTTTATCTTGTTTGTTCCTGTCCCTGCTAGTATCTTGCTGTCCTAATTTACACATGTTTTAGGACCTGTTAGTTGCAAGTCATCGTGACTCTGGAATTCACAGGAATAGGTTAAGATTTTTTGCCTTTTAGAAATTCATAGTATAGTGGAGAAGACAGACAAACACAGGTAATGAGTTTTTAAAAGTTATATTTAGGATTACTAACACAAAGATGAAAAGAAGTGATCTTAGAGATGACATTAAATATGAAAGCATGATATAGCCAATCACACTGGGACTTAATCCGTGTGCGATGGGCTTTGGGCTAGTGGAGGTGGAAAGAGAAACCGTATAAAGAATGAAAGTGCTAGGCTATAGCAAACTGATGAAAAGTGGTTTGGGAAGTAATGCTGTAAAGATGATCTGGGACTTTCAGATTGTGGAGAGCCTTCATTGCCTCTGACTGAACGTGTTCATTTTAATATGCAGCAGGGAGTCATTGGAGAGTTTTCAGAAGGGGAGTGGCATAACCCATGTGCATCATATTTAAAGGGTATGTGCACTGGCAGCCCGCACATTGTTCTTCCTGTGCCCGCCTCAACCTTGAGAAGGAGTTGACACTTTGTAAATTTCTTTTTAGAGGTTGCCAATGCTGGCATGTCATACCAGCTTTTTTCTTTTGGAACTTGAAATGTGTTGTTTCACTGTCATATAGCTTGCGTGGCTTTCAATGAAAAGTCTCCTGCCATTGTTATCTTTGTTCTTTTGTGTGGGGTGCTACATTTAAGATCTTTGTCCCTTAATTTTTATGTATTTTGGTGGAGTTTCTTCATGTTTCTTGTGCTTTGAGGTCTACTGACCTCTCTGGATTTGTGGGATTATAGTTGTCATCACATAAGGAAAAAACTTCGCCATTTGTTTTTCAAATATTTCTGTCCTCTCCTTTTGGAGATTTCTGTTACAAATATTAGGGCACTTGAGATTCTGCTATATAGCTCTGTCCTTTTCCTTCTGGCCCCAGCCTTTTTTCTCTCTCTGCTTCATTTTAGTTTTTACTGTGGATGTTTACATTTACTAAAACTTTCTGTATCTAATCTGTTAATCCCATTCAGTGTAGTTATCATCTCTAGGAATTTGATTTAGTGTTGTTTGTATCTCCCAAACCTCTTACTAACATGCCCGAGAGGCTGACCATGCGGATTTAACTGAGGCTGAGGCTGAGGCTGACTGTGCGGATTTAACTGGGGAAAGGCAGACCATGTGAATTAAACTGGGGACAGGCTGACTGTGCGGATTTGACTGAGGCTGAGGCTGAGGCTGACTACGTGAATTTAACTGGGACTGATGATGCAGTTTTAAGGAAGGGACATACCTTGCTGCTTTGAAAAGGAACAGACTGACCATGTGGATTACAAAAGGACTAACTATACAGTTTACAAGGAGGCTGAGAATCCACGAGGTTCTGGATTAAAAGCTGGTGGACCCCATAACACAGACGAGGTCTCCCCAATCAGAATTGAACGATTGGCAGCTACTGGTAAAGCTGAACTGTGTTTGGAAAGTAGGGAAAGGGTTTCTCTGACTTTTCTAAAACTAGCCTGGTTTGGTAGGGGGGCGGCAAGGATATGTGTTTATGGGTGTTTTAAAGAACATAAGACTTAACAACAGAAATCCGCAAATAACTAAATCTGTATAACTGTTAAATAAACAATTCTTTTTCTTTTCACTAAAAAAAAAAAAATGCCCGGGCTTTCCTCTGTCCTCTTGGACATAAAGGCTAGAATAACTGGTTTAATTTTCCTCACCTACTAATTCTAATTTATGTGTCATTTTTAGGACTGTTTCTGTTGGTTGTTTTCCCCCACTTATTATGGTTGTATTTTCCTGCTGCTTTGCTTGCAGGGGCGTTTTAAAAATAACTTGAAAAATAAAAAAGATTTTAGAAAGGGAGAGAGGGGGAGAAAGAAACATCTATTTGTTGTTGCATTTATTGATGCATTCACTAGTTGCTCCTTCTATGAGTCCTGACGGGGGCTGAACCAGCAACTTTGGCGTATAGGGATGATGCTGTAACCCAGGAGTCCGCAGCCTCCAGCTGGCTGTGGACCGGTACATGTCTGGGCCTCCTCACAGCGGGAGGTGAACTTAATTGTAATGAGCTTGAATCATCCCCAAACCATCCTTCCCCACCGCTCCCCATGGAAAAATTGTTTTCCGCAAAACCAGTCTCTGGTGCCAAAAAGGTTGGGGGCTGCTGCGCTCACCAGCTGAGCTACCTGGCCAGTGCCTGACAATTTTTGATTGGATGCCAGATATTGTGAATTTTGCTTTCTTAAGTACATGTTCTTTACATGTTCTTGAGCTTTGTTTCGGGATACAGCTAAGTTACTTGGAAACACTTTGATTCTATTGAGGCTTGCTTTTTGAGTTTTTCTTAGACAGGGCTAATTTTTCTCCCTGATACTGAAGCAATCAAATGACTTTCCGAGTACTCTACTCTGTGCCCCATGTATTATGAGGTTTTTCCACTATGGAGCTTTTCCTGGCCCTTGGTAAACTCTAGGGGTTGTTCCTCCTTTATTTTTCCAATGATTCATTCCTTGGCCTCTGGTAATTTCCTTACGTACTTACATTGATCATAGAAGATTCAAAGGAACCCTCTGCAGATCTCTGAAGCTCTTTGTATGGCTTGTTATACCACAGTAATCTGCCTGTGAATTCTAGCTACCTTTGGCTTGGAAGTACTCTCAACTCAGAGAGACCCCTGGGCTCTGTTTGGGTTCATCCCTGTGCTCTGTGTCCTGGACAGTGTACACAGTAAACTGGGACAGGGCTAGAGGTTATCTTGTTTATTTTCTTCCCTAAGGGACCACTATCCTGTGTTACCTGTTGTCCGTTATCTGAACTCGTTTCGTATATTTTGTCCTATTTTTTTTTAAGTGGGAGGGTATATCTGGAATGGAAATAACAATTTTTAAAAAAAATACTGTGACTGTTTGAGCCAGTAGTTCTACATCATAATCTTGGTTTTATATTTTATAAAATAGCTAACAGAAAACACATCCAGCCTCAAAACATTTATATTTTATTTTCAAATAATTGATTATTGTGCATTATTTATTCAGATGAACTTTAATTTTTTCATTTATTTTTATAGAGAAGGGAAGGGGGGGAAATACCAATTTGTTCCACTTCTTTATGCATTCATTTGTTGATTCTTGTATGTGCCCTGACCAGAGTTCGAACCCACAATTGGTGTATGGGGACGATGCTCTAACCAACTGAGCTACCCGGCCAGGGCCATTCTGATGAACTTCGTTATCACCTTGTGAAAGTCTTAAAAATTCTGTTGGGATGATCTTGATTGAACTGCAGTTATCATGAAACTTTTGCTGAATGTCTATGAACATGCCACTGAGTACACTTTGAGGAAAGCTGCCATATAGATTTCTAAAGGTTTTAGCTCTGGATAAATGACTTCTTGGTTTTAAGTGTAATAGGAAAATATTTTAACTTCAGTTTATCATTACACTGGTTTTATCAAGGCTATAGAAGGAAACAACATAACACCATGATGGTGGCCTTTCCTACCTAAATTTGTTTAAAATTTTCTTCTGTACCAAGATACTTAGGAAAGAAGGATGTGATCAATTTGTGGAAGGAAATATAGTCCTTTCAGCAACTAAGGCTTCAGCCTAGGACCCTCATATAAATAATGAGATTCTGTATTTGAGGCTAATGGTCATTATTTTCCATCAACTATATATCACAGTAATTATGAACTAATTACTTTAAATTAAATTATAACTTAGGATCTGTTTTGGTTAATAAAAAAAGACTTCCACTTTAAAAAATATATTTATTGAATTTAGAGAGACAGGAAGAGGGGAGAGAAGAAAAAAAAAATCTGATATGAGAAACATTGGTTGGTTTCCTCACACACACTCCCTAACCAGGGATTGAACTTGCAGCCTAGGTATATGCCTTGACTGGGAATCAAACCCCTAGCTTTTTGGTGTATTAGATGATGCTCCAGCCAACTGAGTCACACTGGCCATTGCAGAAGACTTCCACTTTTAATGACTAAGCATTCTCATACATAATTTTAAAAGTTTTTTGAGTTAATAGTAATGAATCTTAAGTTTTTTGAGGCAGTTGATTACATTTTAATCTATAAAATAGCATTTATACTGAACAGAAAATTTAAACTCTTCTTTTGTTAACTTTTTGAGTGATCTTTTCAAAACATTTTTTTCACATAAAATTTTTTTGGGACAGGGGTTAAGTACTTGCCAATTATAGCTTTCGGTAAAGAGTAAGAATCGCAAGGCAAAAGCAAGGAACAAGGTCAAAGGCCATAGACAGTCTAGTTAGAGATCTGGCATTTAACAGGCTGAGTCTTTAGAAATAGAAATGATAGGAGTGCAGGTTATTTTGTTGTTTTGTAAAATGGGCAGTTTTTGGTGAACACATCATGCATGGTAAAGGGAGAAGGAAACCATTTATTCATATATTTAACCAATATTTTGTACACTCTCCACAGTGTGGGTACTACTAGGATTAAATGATGAGTAAGGTATGTGTTTGTGTCCTGAGAGCTTTCAGTCTAGTTGAGGATACAAAGAGGCATTTATACAGCGTGATAAGTGCATACAAGATAGGGGAAGTACCAGATTTCCTAGGAACAAATAGGAGAATTATAACTTAACGTAGACATGAAGGGGCGGTGTTGGCGTTGGAGAATAAGGAAAGTTTCTGGAAGGATCATTATTTTAGCTAAATTCAGAGTTTTGGGGTGATATCAGGTAGTGTGAGTCCTTAAACTTTGTTATTGTTTCTCAGAATTGCTATCTTTTGCATTTTCAAAGTATTCATTTTAGATTTAAAAAGTTATTTATTGTTATTAATTTTATAAAAATTAAAAATGTTTTTAAAATCCAAGTCATACCAAAAAATATAAAGAAACAAATTATCCCATATTTGGATCACAAAAGTAAACAGTACTGACATTTTGTGACTCTTACATCTCTGTGCGCAGATATACAGATAGAAGAATTTGTATAGAGACTAATTTTATGAAATGGAATAAACTAAATGCTGTTGTTTAGAAAATTAATTTTGTGAGAAAAATAAACCAAAATTTAAGGGACAGGAGTTTTTTAATACAGCAGGTATTTCTTATAAAAATGGTGTTTATTTGGCTCTGACGGGTGTGACTTGATTTGGTTGGGTGTCATTCTGCAAAGCGAAAAGTCCCTGCTTTGATTGCTGGTCAGAGCACATGACTGGGTTGTGTGTTCATATGCGAAATACAGCCAGTCAGTGTTTCTCTTTCTCTTTCTCCTCCCCACTCTCTTACCCTCTCTAAATAAATAAATCAATAAATCAGTGTGTGTTTGGTTCTGAAGGTCTGTTGAGTGGCTTGTACTATTGTTTTACCACAGATTTCAGTTTGATAGTATTGATTTTCTTCTGTGAGAGTGACAACTGAATCCCTGCTAGGAAACCTTCTACCTGGCGAAATGACCTGTACCTGGGATCGTTCTCCTGCCAGGAAGGCTCCTTTAGACTTTTAATGCCTTTCTCCCAGGAAAGCAGCACAGTGCCCTAGATTAATAAGTGGACCTCTGCTGAGGTCTGCGGTGTCTGTAATTAAAGGCTCCTAGACCCGAAAATTTCCTGGAGTTTTCCCGGGATTATCTCTTCACCCCTTTAGTTTACTTCTTTCCAAACTGAAGGCTATTAGAATTCTCTGGATTTTTTTTAACTTACTTTCTTCTGTATTGCTTCATGATGGGTATGTGTGTGAACACATACATGCAAGTGCACATTTATTTTACCCTTGAACAATGCAGGGGATGGGGCAAAGTAAGCTAGAGAAAAGAAAATGTTTTTAAGAAAACCATAAGAGAAAATACATTTATAGTATTTATTGAAAAATGTCCTTGTATAAGTGGACCCATGAAGTTCAAACCATTGTTATTCAAGAATCAACTGTATATATGTATTTTCAACGTGGATAGGTAACAAAGTCTTAAAATGAACCAGTGTATCTGTTCTCTCAGACAGTTAGAGGACTATGGATGCTTTTTAAAAATCCCATGCATTGACCTTTATTAGTGCTGTGTAGTCTGTATTTTGGATTTTTCCATTTATTTCCAGTATTTGACACACTATTTGTTTTGTATCTCAGACCTTCTGTCTGAGCACTATTCTGCCTAAAATCCTTTAGAATTCCCTTTAAGTTGTGGTAAACGCAGTTTTTGTTAAAAATTTGTTTTTAAGGATAACTTCAGTGCTATATATCAATTGTATATTGGTGGCCCTTTTGTTTAGAATTTTGAAGACATTTCAGACTTCTGGCTTCTACTATTGTTGTAAGTCATTTCTTATTCTACATAGGGTTCACTGGTCTTCCTGATTTCAGAGAATTGGTGTTTGTCTACAAATCACAAATCTGAGAAATAGCTTTTAGAATTGCCTATTCTTTACTATTAGTGTTACATTGGCAGGAACTTAGGGGGAGTCTGAATAAACACGTTAGGTCTTCTCCCTCTATTGTCTGTTATTTGTTGAGAGGGCACAAAAGAATGTTTTTAAGTTATAAAGAATCATGGTGCAGTGAATACCTACCTATGTATTCACCACTGAATTTTAGAAAAAACTTCACCATTACCTTGGAATCCCATGTATATTCCTTTCCATTCTAATCCCTTCTTTCTCCTCAAAAGTAACCATTGTGGGTTTTGTGTTCATGATTTTCTTGTTTTAGTCATAGTTTTGTTACATATGTTTTTTTCTTTCAGCAATATTTTGTTTAGATTTAGAGTCTTTTTAGCTTTATAAATGTAATTATTATAACGATTTTCTGCTTTTATTGTTTAATATTATATTCTGACATTTGTTCATATTTTTTCATGTAGCTGCAACATTCTCATTGCTACATTTTTTTCCATTGAGTTCTAAATTTTACTTATTTCATTTTTTGTTCTAGAAGTTCTGTTTTTTTCAAATCTACTCGACCATTTTTTATTTTAATTTTTAGAGTTTCTTCCTCGTTATCTGAAGTATTTGACAGACTTATTTTACTAGCTGTTGATCATGATATCCTAATTCTATGTTGTTATTTTGACTGTCAGTTCATTTTCGTTGGAACTTCATCTTTGAGAACTCTGAAATTGTAGAGACTATTTGGTGGATTCTGTGGATTGCTTGGAGCATTACCAGTTTGAGAATACTTGATATAAATTATTCATCTGAGTATTTTCAGACGACATTGCTTGAATTCGGCCACTAATTTGTGCGAAGGGGAGTTTTATTTTTCTGAGTAGAACTTACAGCCAAGGTCAAAGCAGGCAACTTTATTGCTCTCTGTCCTGCACAAGGGCTGTTTCTCGCGCTCGCCTTTATGCTGATGATACAGTCTTGTGGAGTCTGAATGCAGAGTGGTGGGGTGGGAAGCCTCTTCTTTGCTTATTTGCATTGGCTCTGTGGACCTCAGAGTGCTGAAAACAAGATCAGGGTCACCTGGATTGGATTTGGTGGCCCAAATCCTCAAGGCCCAAGCCAGTTTACTTGTCTTCCACAATTCCTGCTGTCTTCCCTTTTGGCTTTGCCAACTCGTTAATCATTGAAAAAAATACTTTTATATTTTAACCATCATTTTTAGTTGGTTACAGTGAGAATCATTCAGGGAATCTAGTCTTCTATATATTGGAAATGAAGGATAATTAAAATTTTTTTTCTGTCTAGTTAAAGACATGTATCTAACTCAGTTCCTGAGGTTACTGTGGATTTGGACATTTTTAAATGAGTTTTCTTACCTTTTACCATATCAGTAATTTTTCTAAAGTATATATTAATAATATTTTTGGTGTGTGACGCGTTCTTTGAGAGTCATTAGGCAATAAGATTAATTCTAGGGAATCTCTATATCTTTAGGACAGCTGGCTTAATGAATCTACTCTCCTGAGGCTGTTTGGGAAATAACTTTCTTAGGAGATAATACCTCAGACCCAGAAGCACATAATACGTATTTTATAATCAGATTTTAGTTTTAGTTTTTTAACTTTTTGTGTGTTTTTTATTTTTCTTCTGATTAGAGATAGTAGAAGTATATCATAATAATATCTTTTAAAAATAATTACAGTGAAAGTATGCAAGACTTAACAGCACAAGTGACTAGTGGTCTTCTGCAGTTCCCAGAAGTGACTATTGAAGCCCTTGGAGAAGATGAAATAACATTAGAATCCATACTTCGTGGAAAGTTTGCTGCAGGTAAAATAATGTTGCTGAAAATTTACTAATCTGATTTGTAAGATACTAATATGCATCGATATTGCAATTTCTTTAATGTGGATGAGAAGCAGAATCTGGTTAGAGTGGTCTTAGATTACTATATAACATCTATGACTACATGTGTATTAACATCTACATGCTCTAGAACACATTTTCAGTGACTGGGGGCGGGTATTATTTTTTTCTTATTAAAAGTACCATATATTTTATATCTTTTAGTACTGTGTGTCTCCATTTGGAAAGTAGAAATAACACAGCTTGTTTTTCTTTATAATCAGTACGTTTTATTGCTGAGTTTGAAGTAGAACCTGAAGAGTCTTTATGAGTAGAAAAATTCTTATTTTTAGGGCCCTGGGTAAGATAAAATATTCAAAAGTCTTTTCGTAATTCCATTATATAATGGATTATATATAATTGGATATTATAATACAGCAGAAAACCATATCAAAGAAGCCATTAAATTATGGATTTTAGTCTAGCAAAAGGTACTGCAGCAGACCTTTCTGAAAGTGAATATTACAGCCATCCTTCCTGGCAGGAAGACAAGCAAAGCATATATATTGGTCACTTAGCTATTTACAATGCTATTCTCTTGAATATTAAAAGTAGAAATAGTATTAAATATCCTAGGCACTGTGACAACTTTTCATTGAGGTTAAGTACTATTCTAAGAAGTCACTGTTCTGTATAATTCAGATTCAAATGGGTGAAGTAACTTGATCTAAATTGCACAGCAAGTGGCAAAAATGAGCTTTGAACCCACTGTGCCATGCTGTTTCATGAAACTGTGTAGCCTCCCCTCAGCCATAATCTAGTGTATTCAACTATATCTACTTAGATTCACGAGAGACATTCCCCCTAGCACCCCAAGGGAAAATTCAGAATCTGTTCTTGATTCTTCTGTTTTACTCATCTCCCCATATCTTACTCATCAGCAAGCAGATCCTTTTAGTTCTGCTTCTAAAATGAACCTTCAGTCAATCAACTTTTCCCTATTAATGGCAACCAGTCAAGCATAGATCCCCATCTCCTTGCTTGTCTGTGTTTCCCCCTTGTTGTTCATTCTCTGTTTAGTAGCTGGAGTAATATTTAAAAACATAAATCAGGATGTCACTGTCCAGCTTAATACCCTCTAGTTACTTTACATTGCACGTAGTTTAACGTCCAGACATGACTAGTAAGGGCCAAGAAGGGCTTCTGATATTTCCTGTTTTGCTAGTTACAGTGTGTCTCCTCATTTGGAATTTGAGCTCTTCTGGAATAGTATGTGTTGTATTTTATGACACTTAGTTTTTTTGTTTGTTTTATTTTTTTATTTTTAGAGAGAGGGGAAAGGAGAAAGAGAGGGGGAGACACATCACTGTGTGGTTGCCTTTCACTCGTGCCCCCAACTGGGGACCTGACGTGCAACCTAGTCATGTGCCCTGACTGGGAATCGAACCAGCATCACTTGGCTCGCAGGCTGAGGCTCAATCCACTGAGCCACAGCAGCCAGGGCTCACAACACCTAGTTTTTTAACTCTTAAGGTGTAATGTAGGTAAAGTATGAGCTTTGGAATTAGACAGACTTGGGATCCCACTTCTGGCTCTGGTATTAGTAACTGTGTGGTTTTGGTCAAGTTATTTAACTGTATGAGTGTTTAGTTGCCCTATCTCAATATTGAGGTATGTATCTAATCACAGAGTATGGTGCCTTTATTATTTATTATTATTATTATTGGTAGTAGTTCAGTTTATTTTACTTAATTGAGGGCCACTGTTTTATAATTGTTTAGATTTCAGTTTGGAGGTATCATGTAAAGTTTTGTATAATGAGCTGTATATTATACATGTTATAAAAGCTTATAATTTTGTTGTGTACATACAATATTAAAATAAATTATATTTGCTTTTTTATTTTCTCCTCTTCTAGGGAAAAATGGACTTGCTTACTTGACTTGTGGTCCACAACTTGAGGTAGTAAACTCTTTAACAGGAGAGCGGTTATCTGCGTATAGATTCAGTGGAGTGAATGAGGAACCACCTATAATCCTAGCTGTGAAAGAATTCTCTTGGCAGAAGAGGACCGGATTGTTAATTGGATTGGAAGACGCAGAAGGGAGTGTTCTTTGTCTGTATGACCTGGGTATATCACGAGTGGTTAAAGCAGTTGTCCTTCCTGGAAGGGTAGGTACTGTTTAAGACACGCGGATATTCTTTTTTAAAAATTGAACCCCTAATGGTTACACAGATATTTTCACTTTGTGAAAATTCATTGATCTATGTGTATACTTCTCATTGGTTCACTTTTATGGAAGTGTGTTATTTTTCATTTAGAAGTTCAAAATAAAAAGTTTATAAAAATACTTATTACTGTGGGCATTTTTTTCTCTTTTTGTTTGAGACTACAGCTGATCCTTGAACAATGCGGGGGCTAAAGCCACCATTCCCCCACCCTTTCTTGGCACAGTTGAAAGTCTGCATATAAATTTGACTCCCCCAAAGTTAATAGCCTGTTGTTGACTAGAAGCCTTACTGATACATTTAACATATACTTTGTATGTTAATACTGTATTCGTAAGCTAGAGAAAAAAAGAAAATCCTAAGGAGGAGAAAATGCATTTACCATACTGTGTGTACTGAAAAAAATGCATGTGTAAGCGGACCTGTGTATCTAGTTCAAACCAGTATGTTTAAGGGGCAACTGTATGGTCTTGGAGCAATATGGAAAACATGTCTTTGTTACTAAGAATCGAAGAATATGTTTAAATAATGGTTTCATTTATAATCACCATTTATTAATTCTAATATCTGTTTGTCCTTCATATGTTGGGGATCTTATCCAGTAGTAATTATAGAAGTACTTTGAATTTAATTTGTCTTCAGCAGGTTTGTTGCTGCTCTTCTATACATGGTGAGAACATGTATACCTTAAAATGCACACACACACCCCCATATAACTATAAAGTTTTAAAAGAGTAGAACTCTTTCTATACTTGGTGTGAAAAAAGTATTCACTTAGATATATGTAAAAATGTATGTATGGCCTTTGCTGGTGTGGCTTAGTTGGTTGGAGCATTGTCCTATACACCAAAAGGTTGGGAGTTCAGTTCCTGATCAGGGCACATACTGAGGTTGTGGGTTCAGTCCCCAGTTGGGGTACATATGGGAGGCAACCAATTGATGTTTTTCTCTCTCCCTCCGTCTCTAAAATCAATAAACATTTAAAATTAAAAATATATGTATGTATTTATATGTAATGTATATAGTCGTAGAATAGAGTTTTTAAAGTTAAAAGGGAGCTTAATGACAAAATGTATTTTTACAGTTGAGGAAACTGACTTCGTGGGCTAATGTGGAGGTCTGAAGTAATTTATAGCCTAATACCTTATATATACTTGGCAGTGGTGATGATTCTAAGGCAGAATTAATTTACTAATTCATATATTGAGTGCTTACTTATAAATCAAGCTGTGTGCAGCTAGATTTTGAGGATAAATAGATGAATTGAACTAGGTTCATGCTGTCAAAAAGCTTGTGGTCTAGTAGTAGAAGACTGATACTAAGTTTACAGCATAAATATAAGTATTTCCACAAATTCAGCCATTTAGAACATGGAGAACACCTGAATAGTTTCTACTCAAAAGGATGGACATTTCTGGCAAAGGGACCAGCATGTAAAAAGTCATAGTATGTGGAACATTTGGAAAACTAGGCTTATTTAGAATTGCCGGGGCAGAGGGGAAGTAGGAAGTAGGAGCCAGAACTGGTGAAGATTGAGATTGTGAATAGCCTTGTTTGCAAGTAGCAACTTCCTCCTAAAGTATATAGTGAAATCATTTTAGGTTGAAAGCAGAAGTATAAAAAGCTCCGTGGGCTCGGGTAGTTCAGGTAGCTAATGATGATGAACTGAACCAAGGAAATGACAGAAAACAGGGGGGTTGGGACAGCTTCACTGTATACTCAGGAGGTAACAGGGACAGGCCTTGTTGAGTATTTGGATAAGAGTAATTGAGAAGGAACTTACCTAAGTTCTCGTAGTTCATTTGGGGGGTGGGGGGGATGGCTGGTATCACGTGGGAAAGAGAATATAGGAGAAGGGAAAGATTGGGAGAATCGTGATAACTTCCAAGGAAGTTCAATCAACTAGCTGTTTCTTGGGGTAGGGCACAGTATCCCCTCTTAAATTTGTGTGCTTCTAACTGCCTTATTTTAAAATTAAATACAGTAGTATGATTGATTACTTTCTATAGTACTTGTATGAGGAATGTAAGCTGTGACAGATTTTTACCCCTTATTGAGGAAATTGAAGAAAATATGCTTTAGGATTTATAGATGACATTATCATAATTTAGAAAAGACAATCCATGAAATTACAGCTTTCAGAATTAGAAATACTACGGAATGTTTTGTGTACTAAAGAAATATAGGTAGAGCCAGGTTCTTGTCTAATAAAAAATTATAGCCTGAAACAAACTTTAATTTTGTATTGATGCATGTACCATTGATAACACATTTCCTCTTTCCTTTCAAGGACATACATCAGTATTCTAGTAGAAATCACCAAATATTTAATTGTCATATATCACACCTAATTAATATTTGTGAATTAATAGGAAATAGAAGGAAAGCTAAGTATAAAATAAAATAGGTATAGACATTCATGAGATGAAGGGGGGAAATATAACTCCATAGCACAGCTACGGTATGATTTTCTTTAAGTAATTTCAGTCCTTTTTAAGTGTCAATGATTGAGTCACTGCTAACACTTTGTGTGAAGTCCATTACAATATAGCCCTTTTAAAGAACATTATATCTCTAATGGCTTTAAGGCATAAACAGGACTTTTTTTTCTTTCTTTTTTAGAATAAACTAAGTTTTTCTGGAATGATTTATTTTTGTTCCTCTTCATAATCCTAGAGTAGCTAGTTAAGAGCTTTAAAGTGAGAAAAATCTAGGTTTGAATTTTACATTTAATGAATGTATGACTTGAATAATTCAGCTAACCTTTATAAGCCTCCCGGTGTTGCATCTTTAAACAGATATAATTATAGTCCAATATGAAAGGCCTATCGTGAACATTGAAGGAACCAATTAGCACAATTCCTGTCTTATGTTCTTAATAAACATCAGTTATTTCAACTGCATGTTTTTTTACTATATTGAAATAATGGTGTAATTCTGTTTATATTGGAAGATTGCATTATGTTGTAGCTAATAACCTGCCTTAACCTCATCATATATTCTACTTTCTAGGTAACAGCTATTGAGCCTGTAATTAATCATGGAGGAGCCAGTGCAAGCACGCAGCATTTGCACCCAAGTTTGCGATGGCTTTTTGGTGTGGCAGCTGTGGTAACTAATGTTGGACAGATTCTTCTAATTGACCTATGCCTTGATGACTTATCATGCAGTCAGAATGAAGTAGAGGCATCAGGTAATTAGTCTGCCTTGACTTGAAACCAAAAATTGACTAAGCTGAATATTCTGCTATAAGGGATTGATTTTCAAAAAGTCAAAAATTTTTATATAGAAAATTTTTAGGTATCTTTGTTTCTTTTATTGTTTGGACCTAATACTTAATGTTAGACTGTTTTATTGCTGAAGTGTCGATATACTAATGGAGGTATTGAAAGAGATAGGGATATTCATTTATTTGTTTTCAAATATATACTTGCATAGTATGTTATTAAGTAAATGTCAGAAGAAGGGCTAAAGGTATAAAATCTTGAATCTTAATCAAGATTTCATTATCCGCCCTGACTGACATGACTCAGTGGGTTGGATGTTGTCCTGCAAATTGAAAGGTCGCTTGTTCAGTTCCCACTCAGGGCACATGCCTGGGTTTGGGACCAGGTCCCTGGTTGGGGGCTTACAACGGATCCATGTTTCTCTCGCAAATCAGTGTTTCCTCCTCTTTCTCCCTCCCTTCACCTCTCTAAAACAAATAAATCTTAAAAAAAAAAAAGAAAAAAGATTTTATTATCCATCCATGTAGGATATGGCCTAGTGTTTTGGCATGTTGTTTGTGTTCCTGTGGTAAGACAACATACAAATAAAGTAATTTAGTAGGAAATACCAGCGATTGAAAGTCTTCCCTCACAAAATAATATCCCAAACTAGAATGAATGTTACTCAAATTCTTTTAAAAGTGAAAAGAAGCAATTTTTCCTATTTAATATTAATCCTTATATTAATAAATTAACCCAAGCGCTTTTGCTTTTTTTTTTCCTTTTTAAATTTATGGGATTCTTGATTGGTTTATGTAGGGAGGAGAACTAACTTTAAAACTTTCTAAAAATGTGTGTTTCAGGAAAGGACGATTTGACCTTTGAAGACCTTTTGATTTTTAAAGCAGTCCTGTAGTATTGCAGATCTGTTCACTTCTGGATCAGCAAAGAAATAGATAACGATCAGTATTTTGTCTCAATTTATAATAAATATAACTAATAAAAATTGTCAGTATGTAATAAACTGCTTAAAATTGCAAGCTGTACTGACTGGCCTGGGTAAATTCCAGTGATCTGCCAACAGCAACCAAGGCTCAACTACAAGAGGAGGGTGTACTCAGCCCACATGAAGGGTACACCTCAAGTACCCAGCCTGGGTGATAGAAGAGGCTGTGCCACTGGACCCTACAGGACACCTACTACATTAGGCTCAACTACCAAGACACAGAATCAGGACAGAAAGGCTGCCAAATCAAGGAGGCAAAGAAATATGGCCCAAATGAAAGAACAGAACAAAACCCCAGAAAAAGAACTAAATGAAACAGAGATAGCTAACCTTTCATATGCAGAGTTCAAAACACTGGTGATCAGGATGTTCAGAGAATTGATTGAGTACGGCAAAGGGGGGAAATGGGGACACTTGTAGTATAATTAATAGAATATCATTAAAACAAATAAAATTGCAAGCTGTACAAATTTGACCAGAATTTGACTGAGATATTTAACCATTTGAACTAAATTTAAATCTGCAAAATAAAACCTGAAAAAACTTTGACTTGACAGAAGTAATGACCATCTGCACTTAAGAGGAAAAATTTTTACAATCATTAAAAAAACATACCTTAAATTTTGATGTGTATGAAGATCTGATTAATAAAGTCCTCGGTAAAGTTTAAATGAAAATAATTAACAAAAATAACAGTAACTAAAAGTGAATTTGTATACTATTACAAATGGTTTAACTGCACTTTATAGAAAGTTGATAAAGGAATTAGTAGTCTTGAAGTTTTGTTCCAGGGTATGTTTTGTATATGATATCATTTTAGTTTTAAGGCTAATTAAAATGCTTGCATTCATAATTAAAACTTTTCATATCAAAATAGAATTAAAAGATCCTTTAGTTCAGAATTTCACAATCCATAGTCGAATTTAGCACAAAGATAATTTTATAAGTAAACTCTGGATTATGATCAGAGCTCAGAACCATTTCTCAATTATGAAAAGCCATTGAATTTTATAGCACACAAAAATTGAGTTTTAGGGTTCGATGCAAAATTTGTTTTTTGTTTAAAAGGTAATTCATGATTACAACTGCTTAGACTATTCAAATACACATAACAAAGAAAATGAAGTTTCTTCCATTTATATATTATACTATAAATACTGTTCTGCAATTTTTCCAAACCTAATGGTATTTCTTATACATCCTGCCAAATCAGTACCTGTAGGGTCTACCTTACTTTCTTAAATAAGTATGCAGCATTTCATTGTATTAACTTTATTTTGGCAAAAGTTAATCACTTGCTGTTCTTTGAAAAAAATAATCAGAAACAGAAGGGATCAGGAGGGTAACTGTTCAAGAACCATGGGAAAATAGCATTGAGGGTATCTGCCCTTGTACAACAATATCAATATACAGGACTGAATATTTTTCTTTTTTATTAAAGATTTCCAACATCTTCAAGTAGATAAAAGAATGTAAGAATTCACTCATATCCATCACCTAAATTTAAATTATTTTCAAAGTTACTATATGTGCATCTTTTTTCTTTTATTTCCTTTTCCTTTGCATCAATTTAAAGCAAATAATGATTATTTTACTACATAATCATGATGTCATTACCACTCCCAGCAACATTAATTCTAGCACTTTGGTATAGTACAGTGATTTTCAACTGGTATGCCATTAGAATTTTTAAAACATACAATACTTGATTATTTTAGAGGCATTTTGACCTCTTTTTCCCTTAGATTGTTGTAGCTGTCTGAAATGAATGAATCAAAATTATACCTATTTCTTTGTCAGATCGGCCAAAAATATATTTTTTGGTATTCGTAGGATTTTAATCAGTTTATGTGTGCCATAAGATGAAAGTTTGAAATCTCTGGTATAATCTAATAACCAGATTTCTGTGATTGTCTCTAAAGCATCTTTTTGCATTTAGATAGTTTCAGCCAGGATCCAGACAAGGTCCACACATTACATTTGACATCTCATATTTTCTTGTGTCATTTACATTTTGTATCTCTGATTAGATTCATTCTTAACATTGGGTAAGGATGCTTCAGAAGTGCTGGGTATTTCATATTGTATTACATCAGGAGATACATGGTATCTTGTTTCACATTTGGTGATCATTGGGTTCTGGCTGATGACAGCATGATCCTTCCTCTTTCTATTTATAGTTTCCCATCAACCTTTGTTCCAGTGGTTCTCAGCTGGGGGTGATTTTTGCCGTCTAGGAAATTTTTGAAATGTCTGGAGACAGTTTTGGTTGTCACTACTAGAAGGAGATGGTGCTACTGACCTCTAGAAGGTGAAAGTCAGGGATGCTGCTCAACATTCTACAGTGCACAAGACAGCCCCCCACAGTGAAAAATTATCCGAGAAATCGTACTCTAATAATTGTTTATTGAGATTGTTGCCTATAACTCTTCTTTGATTAGGTAATGATTTTAAACTTCTGTTAATCTAAGAATTTTCTCATTAACTCGGGTTGTTTTACCTGAAATACAATTTTTACAGAAAAAGCAGGATAGATGCTTACTGTGTATTTAAGTACTGATTTTCAGAGTAAGAAGCTGGAACCCACTTATTTCCAGTGATTCAGTAGGTCTTTTGTAGGTGAGGAGGGCAGGAACTCATGATGTTTTACATACTTAATGTCTTTAATTTATTTATTTTATTCTTTTAAAATTATTTTTCAATTACAGTTTACATTCTGTATTATTTTATATTAGTTTCAGGTAATTGTTGTTTTTTGATGCTAAAATGTTCTCTTTCATGTAGTCTGACAAATTTCTCTTAGATTTTAGTGTTTTCTACATTTCTGACACTTAAGATGTACCAGGCTCACCTTATATATTTTCTGCCTCATCCCTGAAACCAGGCATTTCTCCAAGGGATATATTTGGGTTAAAATTACATAATTAAATGCATTTTAAAAATTCACAGCATTTAAGAAGATGAGGGTGGCCATTTTTAGTTCAGCATATTTTAGCACTAATCTCATTTTGATTTACCCCTGCAGTCTTCAGTTGTTACTTGAATAATGGGTGACTCATTTTTTTTTTTTTTTTAATCTCATCACTTTTTTTAAAGACCTTGAAGTTATAGCTGGTATCCCAGCTGAAGTACCACGCATCCGAGAAAGTGCGATAAAGGAAGGACGCCATCTGTGTTTCCAGTTAGGAAGCCCATCAGGAACAGCCGTTTCAACTCTTAGTTACGTAAACAGGACAAATCAGCTTGCTGTTGGTTTTTCTGATGGCTATCTAGGACTCTGGAATATGAAAAGCATGAAGAGAGAGTAAGTATAACTTCTTTTCTGTGACTAGATTTTTGCTAATTTCTTTCTGAATATACGTAACTTGTATTCTATTAGTATTTTAAAATTAGCTTATGGAGAACAAAGTAGGATAGGTTTATGATTGAATGAATGACTGAGTAATTTTTCATTGTATTAAATTATGACCTGGTATAATAAAGAAATGACTTTAGGTTGATTTAGTGTAGATTTAAAAGCTGTTTCGGTTATTTCAGTGTTCAGTTTGCTAGTAAAGCGTGACTACAGATGAACTATGTGCTTTATGGTATGAATTCTTTTCAGAAGTACTTTTCTTCATAACTATGTTTGTAAATAGGCGTAAAGTAGTTGTTCACAGTTGACAGAAAAACAGGCCAAGATAAAATATTGTTTTTAAAATTTTTATGCTGTGAAAAACCCTAAATACAATTATATTGATACTTTTTATTAATATTTATGGTGTTAAAATTGCTGAGGAACTATTGAGGGAGGTACCCCTTTATTGAGGGAGGTAGCAAATAGGCATTATAGGTTTTTAATTTAATCTCTATTAATAGTTAAGTTAATGTCTATTTGTCTCAAGATGTCAATTTCATACTTCATTTTTTTCAAGATATATTAGACTGCTATCTTGAGTAATTTATCTTTCAGATGAGTCAACAAAATAGTCACCCTTGCAACGTTTTGCTGTTAGTCTTGCCACCAAATTGATATCTGCTTGCCAAATTCGAAGTAAAGAAAAGAGAGGTGGAAAATGAGAATATTCCCTCATCTCAAACCAGGCCCATTTCTTCCTGGTGGTTTCCTTGATGATATTAAGAGTCGAGTATTACAAGCCTCTTAGGGAAACAGACTTTCTTTGCACTTCCTCAAAGTCACATTTCCCTGTCAGGCACCAGTGATGAAGTGCCACTGCTGTCTGTTCCCTAGTAGCTCCCTGTGGGAAGTTCATCTCAGCTCTGCTGAACCTTTTTACCAGCTCTCATCTTTGGCTTGCCACTGAGAGAGGACCTGGGGCCTCTCGCTTCTGCAGTGTTTTCTCTAGCACTGCCATTTTCTGGCTAATTATGCTTTTTATGGGAACTCTTCAGGTTCTGAGTCATTTTGAGAAGACTGACCCTTAAACCCAAGCAGCTAAAATATAGTGTAGCAGTATTTCATCCCTCTCTCATTCGCCTCTTACTGGCAAATCGTGCACAGCGGTGCACGTTTATATGATATGTACTGGAAGGACTAATTCACACATACGTATATGAATGTGCTTTTGTAATTTTAATCCAAAATCTCCCTGAGGGGTGGGTGCCATGCCATTGTCTTGCTGTCTTGTACCCCGTGTGCTTTTAAAGATAAGACAGTCATATGAACAGTGGTAACTAACTCACAGTCTTACATTGAGGCACCTGTCTTTCACGTAGCCAAAGTGTGAAGCATCCTAATTTTTGTGCCTTTTTATAGATACTATACACAGTTGGAAGGTGGAAGGGTTCCCATATATGCTGTTACTTTCCAAGAACCTGAGAATGATCCTCGTAACTGCTGTTACTTGTGGGCTGTTCAGTCTACACAAGATAGGTAAGTGTGATACAGATAGTTTTAAAAAACGCTTGTCAAAATGGAGCAGCAGTTAATCTCTGTACTTTGTACTATATTGTACCTTTTTAGTGACAGCAACATAATTCAATGAATCAGTGAATGGTAGTTGAAATGATTTAAAAGTTAAGTGATTATTTCTACATGTTTGAGTAATTCTCAGACATCGTGAGAAGAAGTTGGGTTTGCTTGACTTGTTTCAATGTTATTTCAAAGAGTAAGCCAGTTCAGATGAGCGAGCAACCTCTTATTACCTTAGGCAATTTTTATGGCCCTGAGTGTTCTCTCGTAAGAACATCTTTTTTCTTTTATAACCTCGTTTCTTTTTTTCTCTGTTTTATATGCCTCTCTCATTATTTATCCCTACTCTGTTTTCTGGTCCTTCTACCTGCCTTTTTGCAGTGTATTGTTTAGGGTTAATTTGGCGAATTTTTCCCTGTCATAAGCTCTACTTTTGTCTGCCTACAACTAGAGACAGATCTTTCTTTTCCATTTAATTTCTGATGGTTAAGCTTGTTCATTTCCAGGGCTGGATCAGTATAAATATTGATTTTTCTTTTATTCCTCTTAGCTGTTTAGTTCTTTAATGATCAATGAAATTAAAGTTTGTGGTATAAATACCACGATCTTGACAATTCATTGCTTCTAGTACTTTGTCTTCCCCAGTCTCACTCTTAGATTTTATGCACTTGAATAGTGGATAGTTTGGGTTTTTGTGTTAGATGTTGCCACTTTTGAGGTTTTTGTATGACCTGATGCTTTAGTAAGTGAATGAATGAAGAAATGATTTGTCACTTTCGAAATTTATCAATTCTGGAGAAAAACTGAAATGAAAGTAATAGAGATAGCTGTTGAGATACCCAATGGGTCAAATACATATTTCCATTTATCTAAGTGTAGTGTGGACGAGAACATTGAAACATGTGCCTTTGTGAAGGCTCTGTGGGGTAGGGAATGAGGGGACCACTATTATCTAAACAATTCTTGGTTTAGAGGGATTTCCTCTTAAAATTATAAGTGATGTTCACTCTGTTCTTTGTAACCACAAAATTATCTGAACTCACTGCTCCTGATTTTTTTTCTAAAATCCTTGTGAACTGTATACACTTCCCTTAGTCCTTTCATTCTAAGCACAAAGGAATCACAGTTTAAAATACAGAATGTTTTGCCCTGGCTGGTGTGGCTGTGTGGACTGATGGTCGCCGGTTCGATTCTCAGTCAGGGCACATGCCTGGGTTGCAGGTCCCCAGTTGGGGGCAAGCGTGAGGCAACCACGCATTGGTGTTTCTCTCCCTCTCTTTCTCCCTCTTTTCCCCCTCTTCTCTAAAAATAAAAAAAATAAAATATTAAAAAAAATAAAATACAGAATGTTTTCTGTTTTTCTTAAAGTGGTGCCCTTTATTTACTTACCTTCATTATCCACAACACACTGAATAATTAACAGATGGGAACAGTTCTTAATGATTTTTAAACCACTTTCTAGTGCTCTAAATATTCTTTTAATAAGACAGGTTTAATTTCATTTATAATTTAGATTATTCCTAAATAACTTTCGTTGCATTCGTCAATATTATTGATGTGAGATTTTTCTTGGGGGAAGGGGTATTTTTGTGGACTTCTAGTCTTTGATTAGGACCCTTAAATTAGTAGGTCACACAGCTCTCTGAGAATCTGATGATCACTTACATATGTTGACATGTGTTTGTATATATTACTTAGAGCACGATTCCTGACCTGTGGTCCGTGGGTAGACATACGGCAATCTGTGAGCGTCAGTAACTTGTATACAAGGTTATTTACATTTCTGTATATGTATATAAACAATGCATATGTATAGATAAGGAATACTGCTCTAAGTCATTCTGAGATTAACCTCTTACATTGTTACAAAGTATGTAATGTAACAGTCTCTTCTTCCATCTACCTCATCATTGAATCTCTTACCACCTTGTTATTTTTTATTTTCTTTTTCTTTCTTTCCTCCAACACCTTATTGTTATTAATAATAAGTGGACTAAATATAAATTTCACTTAGAAGTTTTATTACATTGGGCTGTGTAGGCAGGGATAAGGTAAGTGTTTGAATTGGTGTGGCTATCCTAGACTAATTAAGTCAATTTCTGGTAGTAGGTCCTAAACATTAGTACTTTTTCAAGGCTCTTCTGGTGATCAAATAATAAGCAGTCAAGATTGAGGACCACTGACCTCAGAGTGAGACTAGCTAGAGAAAAGAATGGAGATGGGAACTGAGCCTTGCAAACCTTCTGTACTTAGAAATAATGAGCAATTGAAAATAAGAGGGCGGAATAACCAGCAGAGAACTAAAGATAGTGTAGTATGAGGAACATGTGTGGTATCCCAAAAGCTAAGTAGAAGAAATGTTAAGAAAGATCTTGCCCTGACTGGCATGGCTCAGTTTGTTGAGCGTTGTCCCGCAAAACAAAAGGTCACTTGTTCAATTCCTGGTCAGGGCACATGCCTGGGTTGCAGGCTAGTTCTCAGTTGGGGTGTGTGCAAGAGGCAACCAATCGATGTTTCTTTTCCTCTCTTTCTCCCTCCTTTCCCCTCTCTCTAAAAGTAAGTAAATAAGTAAAATAAATCTTTTAAAAAAGAAATATTGGCTAGTAAGAATAAGAATTCAAATTCAGACATGTGGCTTTGCTCATAATACTTGCTGCATTCTGTACTTGAGTAGTGCAGAGTTGATTTGGTGTCATTGCTTTATATTATTGTATCACTGTCATCCTCATGGTATAGGGCAACACCTTCAATTTATGTAGAAGCCTGACAACATGGAGGATGAGACCAGAGAGAAGGCGCAAAGGACAAGGAGCAAACCCAAAAACCTTAAGGAAGGTTTTGTGTAGTTGCCATCAGATAATTCTATTTACATCCTATTGGTCAGAACTTGGGCCTACTGTACCTAGCTGCAAAGGAAGCTGGTAACGTAGTACATTTTAGGCAGCCATATGCCTAACTAAAGCATACCTATTGAAGAAGGGGAGAAGGAATACTGGGCAAACAGTTACATAGTCTCTGCTACGTAAGGTGTCACCTAAAGTATGCAAACACCATCAGCTTAATTAGAATAAGGAAATTAAAAATCGATTTTTATTTCAAAGAACTTTTATGAAAACAGCCAAATAAAACTTCTCCGCAGTGACCTTAGTTTTATCACATGTACTCTATTGTATGCAAACTAAATTGATTTGAATAGTAAGAGATGCTTAACGTAATGAATATGGTTATTTAGTATTTCTTAGGAAAAACACTACAGAAAAAGCTAATCTTTTTTTCTTTTAGTGAAGGGGATGTTTTGAGTTTTCATCTGCTTCAGCTGGCCTTTGGCGATAGAAAATGTTTGGCATCAGGACAAATCTTATATGAGGTAAATGGTAATTAATGGTAATACAGGTTCATATTACCATTTTGTTCATTGTTCACCTCTTTTAAGTCTTTGTTTGAAGATATTAAAATATTGAAAGTTACTCTATTCAAGTTAGTACTATAATCATAATATAATGGGAAAGTATTAATTAGGGATTAGGAGACCAGCTCCTTTACAGAGGCAGCACTGTTAGCACTCCAGGTATCATTTTCCTCTAAAATGAGGAAACTGGATGAAACTGAAGCTTGTGGCCTAAATGGTACCCAAGAAAATAACCCCACGTTGTTGCTCCGACATATCAAACAGTAAACCACGAGGTAGCTTTATAAACAGTTTGTCACTGACAGTTAATTGTAAAAGGATGAATGCATTGAGCCTTTCATGTGGCTTTTTCTGGCTGGATTCTTGAAGAAATAGTGGGGTGCTGTGAATAGCTAAAATGTGTGATCAACCCTCACTTTTAATTCTCTAGAACAGGCTTTTTTTTAACCTGGTGTTTGAGGGTGTAGGGACGAGACTCTTTAAGAGTCTCTGAATTATGTGTGGCATTTTTATGATTATGCATTTTTGGGGAAATGTTTCATAGCTTTTGTCAGATTCTTAAAGGGATTTAATGGGGGGGAGCTAACAACTACTCTGGAGAAAGAATTTTAGTAAGAACACAGGAGTATGTTTGCTGGCCTCAAGTACATGTATATATAATTTCAATGGTTAGTCTGGTTTACATGCCATCCAGTAGTGCATGATGTTTCCTATGTAACAACTTCAGAAGATTTTTTGGTAAGTATAATATTTTGAGAGACTAAAGCTAGCCTTTTATCTGACAAGTGTTTTATGCTATATAAAATTTTAGAGCCTCTTTAGTGATACGTATTCTTTAGTTTTCTTTTTCCCCTTCTTTGTATTGTGTGAAAAATTTTAAAGTTAGAAAACATTTAATTTTAGAATGGCTTTTTGCTTAGAATTTTGTTAAGATAAAGATTTTTTTTTTCCCCCCAGGGGTTAGAGTACTGTGAAGAAAGATACGCACTGGACCTCACAGGTGGCATGTTCCCTTTGAGGGGACAGACTAGTAACACCAAACTGTTGGGATGCCAGAGTATAGAGAAATTTCGATCCCATGGTGACAGAGAGGAAGGGATGAATGAAGGTAAGATTAGTTAGAAATACTCTTATATGTCATGTGAATGCTTGATTTAAGTATCTTGATTTAGTCCTGGAGGGCATGGCTCAGTGCATAGAGCACTGGCCTGCAAGCCAAAAAGGTCACTGGTTTGTTTCCCAGTCAGGGCACATGCCTGGGTTGTGGGCCCAGTCCCCAGTTGGGGGTGTACCAGAGGCAACTGATCAGTGTTTCCACATTGATGTTTCTCTCCCTCCCTTCCCCTCTCTCTAATAAATAAATAAAATCTTTTTTAGAAAGATTTATCCTGACTTAAATTTTATGATACATATTGGTTTCTAGAGTTTACACTCCTGGTAGTTAAAAAATTGGTACTAATTATGGAATTTATCCAGGTCTGTATGATATACTGGGTATTTATTCTCCACATTGCTGTGTAGAACTCAAGAATTGAATACATGAAGGAAATAAGGGGTTCTTGTATTTTAATCTAACTCAAAAAACAGACAAAAATGGTCTCTAGTTTTGATTGCTGTGAATAGTCTGTGAATAAAGTTTCTCTCTTTATTTTTTCGAGACATGACAGAACATGTCTTGGATAGCTTGAATTTTTTCTTATTTTATTTTTAGAGAGAAGGGAAGGGAGGGAGAAAGAGAGGGAGAGAAACATTCATCAGTTGCCTCTCACATGCCCCCAACTGGGGACCTGGCCCACAACCCAGACATGTGCCTTGACCAGGAATTGAAGTAAAGACCTTTCAGTTTGCCTAATGACACCCAACCCACTGATCCACACCAGCCAGGGTTTCTCTTGTTTTCTTCAGTGTGATTCCATCTTTCTGGTAAACATTTTGGCATGGTAAAAATTGCACAGGTTTTAGAATCCAACATGGATTCAAATCCCAGCTCTGTCACTGTTGTGACCTTTGACAAATATGAACATTTCTCAGCCTGTATTTCTCCATCTGTGAGTGGAATAATAAAGTTACACCTTTTGCTAAGGGTGGGTGGCAGGATTAAATGTACTAATGTGATAGGTTTATTCAGTTCTGGGAATGCTCACTAGAGCCCTGCTTTGGTGTTCTGGTCGGGATTTATTCTCATGGTTAGCTCATTGACCCCAGAGTTGTCTCTGTTCTAGGCCCCACCGCTCTTGTTAGTGATCCAGTTTTCATGTTGAACTTAACCTGTCAAAACCAGAACTCACCAGCTCTCTCTTACTCCTCATTACATCTTCCTTTCTGTATTTCCCATTCATTGTGTCTCATATTTTTACTTTCCGCTTTCCTTCTATTGCTGTCTCTTAAATCGTTCCTGTCTTTTCATTCCATAGTCACCACCCAGGTGCTTGTCTTTCTTACTCCTTTACCATATGACTAGGTCAGTCCTTCTCAACCAGAATTCCTCTCAAGGGCTGAGCTCTTACGGCCTAGAGGCATTCCTTTCAGGTGCTGATATTCTCTGGTACTAGCTATGTACCATTCTTGGGAGAATACTCATTCAAATCATTTTCTGCTTTCTACCTCTAAACTTCAAAGCTGACAAGGTGTTAACTGAAAACGAGCCAGAATATAACTTTTCTAATGAGTAGTTTTTAATAAGGTGTTTTTGAAATATAAATACAGTCAAGATACAGGTGAATGAATCTCTACTTACAAAATACATGATAAAAATGTGTTTTGACAAATTAAAAATGAATGTATGAGAAAATTTTGTTATAATAATTTGGGATTTTTACTTTGAGATTATTCTGTTTCTTAAAACTACTTTTTTCTTTTAGCTCTGTCTCCTGACACTAGCGTATCAGTCTTTACTTGGCAAGTGAATGTATATGGACAAGGAAAGCCTTCTGTGTATTTGGGGATTTTCGACATCAATCGTTGGTATCATGCACAAATGCCAGATTCATTAAGGTACGATTCTCTCTATTTTTTGGTATTTGTGTCTGTAGCAGTTCAGTGGCTTAATAGTTTTGTAAAATTTTCTTTTAGATCAGGAGAATATCTACATAATTGCTCTTATTTTGCCTTGTGGTCACTGGATTCTGTTGTAAGTAGGACTTCTCCACATTACATCTTGGACATATTGGTCCACGAGAGAAGCTTAAGTCGAGGAGTTTCTCCTTCGTATTCACCTCCTGAACAGTTTTTTAACCCCAGTTCCTATAATTTTGGTATGTATTACCCTAACATTACCTTTTGAGAACAATAACATATGAGTATATACATGGGTGTATTTATGTGAAATACATGTGTATACTATTATCTATTCATATCTCATTGTCAGCTAATATATGGATAACTTAGGAAATTAACTTGATACATATACATGAGAAGTTTAATACATGTTTTATAAAGAAATCACTGTTTTGCATTTTGCTAGAAAAGATTAAAGAGTTCATATTTAGTACATTTGTGATAAGGTTTGGTATCTTGTTAGGATAGAAATACCTGGAAAAGTTATTTTTAACTATTATGTATAATAATTTGATACTTTGGCTAGCAATCTGTTTAAGATAAATTCTGTTGTGTCAGTGCCATCGCAAATATAATATTTAAATGGGTTTTTAAAACATCTTCTTTTTTAGATGCTACTTGTTTGTTAAACTCGGGAGTTGTTCATATAACTTGTACTGGCTTTCAGAAGGAGGTAGGTAACAACTAACCATGGGGACAGTGTTTCCTATTGAACTCAAGTTAGATCACGGATTTAAACTTTATGGTAGCTTCTCCTAGGTTAATGAGAGTTATTGGGATGTTTTTAGCAGTTCTCTGTGGGTCATAGCTACTTGGACCTCAAGGAAAAGAGCAAAGTAGGTCATTGCCATACCACATCCCTTTTTATCCTTCCTCTGAATTCTCCTCTTCCCTGAAAGTTTATGAATAAATAGAGTAATGCAAAGAAGGTACCTAGCACAGTGGTACAGTGCCTGTCACAGTGGGTGATGATGATATGTTGAAAAATATTTTTCCAGGAAAACATCAAGTGACAAACGTTTTGATTAATAATCAACTAAATATGGCAGATGAATGCCATATTTATACTTCATATCAGATCTTATTGTACCAAGAGGAAGAAACTTCAGGGGTATGTGTGTTTAGTTCATTGGGATTTGTCACCAAGTCTATCAGCTTTAGAGAAGGTAACAGGGTTACCTTTTATAAAAACATAAGCTATGTAAAATATCCTTAACACTATTATTTATAATTAGGAAGCATTGATTTAGTTCAAGAACCTATAAACCATTTTTCTTGAAAGAAATACAGAAATGTAGTCTTCCATCCACAATTTCCATTTCAGTGTTTTTCATTTTATTCAAAATGTTAAGTGTCAAGTAGGGCAATGAGTTTATTATAAAGGAGACTTAAATTTGTTTATTTGATTGATATCTTACTGATCTGTTACAGACTTTGACTTTTTTAAAGAAATCAGGACCATTTATCAATGAAGTCATTTCTGATGGTTATAATCGTTGTCTAGTGGCTGGCCTTCTCTCACCAAGACTTATTGATATTCAGCCTGCCAGTTTAAGTCAGGTGAGATGATTTTTTAACTTGTTTCTTTTGTATCATATGTTATTATCTCTATTACAATAAAAATCTATTAGCTAATTTCTGCAAAAGTAGGTTAAGTAGTATACTGTCTGCTCTGCATGATCAGTAACTAAGGCCTTGGATTGGGATTAAAATTCATATTCCCTCCTGGGGGAATAACTGGGCACCAGGTTCACTTAGCTATGTAGAAGGATATAGGATAGGAAACACATCATGGCTGCATCAGGCATGTCAAGAGTAAAAGTCATTACAACTGCCATTTTCCAGCCGCCAGAGAGAACAGCACAGGGGCAAGAGAACAAGATCCCAGGAGTGGAAACTGTATTGGCCCAGGTGAACCTCATGGTCTGTAGCAACAACGTGTGGTCTCTGACGTCAGCTTCGCTGGGAACTTGTTAGAATACACGTTCCTGATTCCCACCCTGGAGCTACGAATCAGGAACTTCAGGAATAGAGCTTAGTAGTGTGTTTTAATAAAGCTTTTGGTGTGGTTCTGATGCAGTGTTTCAAGAACCATTGCTCTAAAGAAATGTGTCTTGTGAAAGCATATTAGTGAAGATTCTAATTTCCTGCAAACCAAGACGGTTATAGGACTCAGGCTCAGTCATGGAAGCCAAAATCTTAACTTCTTAGTGGTATTTATGGTCCACTCATGGTTTTCCTAGGCCCAGTTCATTTTAGCAGTCAGGAGATGCCTGGTGATAGCTCATAATTCACATTTATCTTAACCCAGTATTTGCTAGTAAAATAGGCTAGAAGAAAGTGACCCCCAGTCACTTTCCTGTGGAGAAAACGTTTTGTTAGCTCTGTGCCAAAGCACTGTTTGAATAAGTTATTTAAGTGATTACAAGTAAGTAACATCATATATCAGTGGGGAAAGCCTTTTAAGTATCATATTCAGTGTAAATATTGCTGCTCATTGTTTTCACACCTACAGGTGGCATTTAATCCTTAATTTCTTTTTTCTTCTCTTTCCTCCTAATATTTAATTTCATGGAAGTAAACACTTTCAATACTGCTATCAGGAGATTTTAACTTTTGTTTTTTCTGAAAGTTTCAGATTGCCTTAAAACAAACAAACAGACAAGCAAAAATCCTTGCCTAACCTATCCCTCACACGACCTTAACTTTTCCTTAATTTGTTTTTGCTCTTTGTGAAACCCCATTAGGCAAATCTTCACTCTCCTGAGCTGACCTTCTGTTTGTCTTTGCTTTCTCTGCCTGTCTTGCCTCTGGTTCTTTTTTCTGGGAGTTTTTTCTTTATTAATATCTTCCTTTTTATTTTCTATTAGATTTTTCAAAAATTTGCACCCAATTTTAAATTTCTATGAGCTCTTATTCTTTGACCATTCTTTTTTCAGTGATCTGTTCTTTTTTTATGGATGAAATAATCTATGAAAGTTTTATTATTTTTTTATAGTTTTAAAGTTTTACTTAGTTCTCTGCACTCTTATTTTCTCTGGAGTCAGTTTTTATTATTTTAGTCTTTTTGATGCCAATGTCTGTCCATAAATATTTGGTGGTCCTTAGTTGTCTGTTTATATGTGAAGTATTTCAGTAACAGATTATAAACCGTCCTTTGTGTGGGGAGAGTTGCATTTGTTAGGATGATAGATCGGATGTGCACCCTTTCAGTTGGGACACCCTAGATTTCTGGGGCCATTTGGTTTTTTCAAAGATCCCTATCAAGCCGGCCTCCACAGTCCTTTGCTGCATGGTAACAGGAGGGTGGGCTGGATTCATGGACTGGTTTTAACCTGTTGCCTCTTTTCAGTCCACTGTTTGAGCCCCCTTACCCCCGACTTTCCCCTGTGCCTGATTTTTCCAAATAAGATTCTGAGAGCCAAACTGACTATTCTTTTTTTGTTCCCCTCGGTGGGGACTTTAGAACATGAGTTCCTTCACGCTGCTAAATAAACCACGTTTTTTCTTCTTCATTACTGCTTTTCACAAATTTGTTAGCTGTTTTCTCTCATGCCGTCTGTTTTTCTTTGTCCTTGTTGACTTACACCATTCTTTACATAATGATTTTTTTAAAATAACAGGTTTGCTGAGGTAATAATTCATGTGTCATACAATTCATCTGCTTAAGGTGTGCAGTTCAGGGTTTTCAGTGTATTTATGGAGCCGTGCGGCTCTCACCACATTAACTTCTAGAACAGTTTCGTCACTTTCCACAAAAATTCTATACCCATTAGCAGGCTCCCCTTTCACCCCCCCTTTCCCAGTCTTCCGTAACCTCTCATCTACCTTCCGTCTATAGATTCACTTATTCTAGACATTTCACAGAAATGGAATTTTAATAATATATGGCCTTTGTGCCTGGCTTCTTTAACTTAGCATAATGTTTTCAAGGTTTATTTACGTTGTACCATATATTAATACTTCATTCCGTTTTATGGCTGCCTAATATTCCATTATATGAGTATTCCACATTTTATTTATCCATTCTTCAGCTGATGGACAGTTTTTGGCAATTAGGAATAATGCTGCTTCATGTAGAGTTCTTGTGTGATCGTGTGTTTTCATTTCTCTTGGGTGTACGTACCTAGCTGTGGAATTGCTGGTTCATACAGTAGTTTTGATTTTAAGGAAATATCAGACTATTTTCCAAAGTGGGATTTACCATTTTATATTCCCACCAGCAGTTTTTGAGGATTCCATTTGTTCCATATCATCACCAGTGCTCATTACTGTGTTTTTTTGTTTGTTTGTTTGTTTTTTATAGCTGTCCTAGGAAGTCATAATGCTTTTTAAGCCTTTAAGATTTTGTATTCTGAGCTAGATATAACAGCTACCTCGGAGTCTGTGATTACATATTCCTTCTTAGCATTAAATTTCTTCCTACTTTTTTTTTCATGCATGGTATAGGAAGAACAATTAAAAGCTATATTGTCAGCAGCAATCCACACGAGTTCCTTGGGACTTTTGACTGGATATATCAGAAGGTGGATAACAGAAGGTAAGAGGATGATTTTTAACGAAACATTACGTTTGTATTTTTAAAATTATCAACCCACTGTGTGTGGGAGGTGGTTAGTTGCACTTCATTTGGAGCTATTTGTAGATTAACATTCAGTTCCACAGTTATAAGACATAATATAGAAAGAGCCTGTGTACTCTTTCCCACTACCTCAATGGTAAAATCTGGAAGACTTATAATACAATATCAAGTTAGGATCCACCTGTTGCCTTTTACAGCCGTATTCCTATCCCCTGGCGATCATGAATCTATTCTCTTTTTCTATAGTTTTGTTATTTAAAATATGTTCATAAATGGAATCACACAGTTATGTAACTTTTTGGAACTGGCTCTTTTTCACTCAGCAAAGTTCTCTGAGGATTTATCCAAGTGGTGTGTAACACTCCCTCTTTACAAACACACAGCCATGTTTTTGTTCTGAATCATTTGAGAATATGCTGAAGGGCACCATGCTGCTTTTTAGTATTTCCTTCTAAGAACAAGGAAATTCACTTACGAAACCACTTTGTAACTAGAAATCATGGAAATTAAAACTGATAACATGCCACTATCTAAGCTGCAGAACTTACTGTCATTTCACTAATTGTCCCAGTGATGGCCTTCGTAATGTTTTTGGGCAGGGGAATCCAGGATGCAATCCAGAATATATGTTGTATTTAATTTTCTTGTCTTTAACCTTAGGTTGGTGTAATTCCTATGCCTTTGTCTTTCAGAAAATTGACAATTTTCAAATATAACCTTGTTATTTTGTAGACTACCTTTCAACTTTGTTGATCTTTTCTCACGATTAGATTCATATTTTACACTTTTCACATAAAGGGATGTACTGCACTGAACAGGATACTTGGTGCTGGTTTGTCTTCATTAATGTTGATTTTTTCCTTACTCATTTGGTCACGGTGATTTCTGTCAGGTTTCTTCACTAGAAGTTTTCATTTTTTGTTTGTAATTAGTAATTGTTTTTTATTTTTTCCTTTTCATTTACAAATAAGAACAACCAAATTCTGCTGCTAATTTGCGCTTTGTTCTTGAATGGACATGGAATAAAGTGATACTCACAAAAGAGGAATTTGACAGACTGTGTAAGTATTATATTAAGAAACCAATAGTGATTTATTTTTAAGCACGTAACAAGAAAAACTGTAATCATTTTGGAGTTATAAACTTTTCAAAGAAGGCCCAGAAGAAGACTTCCCTTTTACATTAGAGTGACAGAGTTGTTTTCAGATGAAGATTTTGCAGCAGATTGTTAAACTAGCAACATGTTATGTCCACAATAGCAAGTTTCAGAATTATACTTTATGTTTGATCTTAGGAGTTTAATTTACAAAAATGCTTATGATTGAGTAAGGAGAATATGCCAGTTAACCTCAAAAGCGCCTCTACTTGTTTTCTATTATTTATGTGTATAAAGAAGTGAGTGGTAGGGCAAAAAGCTCATCATCTGTTTTCCAACAGATGTCATTATCAGTCATGCCAAGTCATCTTCCTTCTTGTCTTCTTTATTAGTCTGTTGTACACTTTATTAGTCTGTTGTACACTTTGAGTTTTGAGTATCTTGAGAATATTAAAAACTCATGCCCAATTTGTGCAAAAATAACATTGAAGGGTGATTGATATATGATTGCCCTATACATGGTAAAATCAAAACTTACTTAGAAGTAAATGTTGTTTTTTAATCTTACTGTATATTTTCTTTTTTTTTTTAATGTGTTTTATTGATTATAATATTACATTTGTCCCAATTTCCCTTCCCTCTGCTCCCCTCCACCTTGTGGTCCCCCGCCCTCCAGTTGTCCCCCCCTTTTAGATCATGTCCATTGTTTGTGCATATAGTTCTTCTCAACCTCTGTCTATTCCATTCCCTCCTACTATGCTCCTTAATTCCTATATCATCTCCCTCCCTCTCCCCCTTCCCCCTCCCTGTTGACCTCCCCCCAATATGTTCCCCGTACCTATAGTTCTTTTTCCACTCTCGTTGCCTGTTTAGTTCACCTTTGTTTCAATTCCCTAGCTTCTGTTGTTTCTTGTGATGCAGTTTTCATTTTAGTGTTCATAGTTTTGATCCTCCTTTTTCTAAACCAGTCCCTTTAACATCTCATATAACAGTGGTTTGGATCTAATGAACTCTTTCAGTTTTATTTTGTCCTGGAAACACTTTCTCTGCCCTTCTATTCTGAATGACAATTTCGCTGGATAGAGTATTCATGGTTGTAGGTTTTGGATTTTCATTACTTTGAATATTTCTTGCCAGTCCCTTCTTGCCTGCAGGGTCTCCCTTGAGAAGTCAGCTGATAGTCTAATTGGGACCCCTTTGTACATGATTCTTTTCTTCTCTCTTGCTGCTTTTAAGATTCTCTCTTTATCTTTAATTTTTGACATTTTGATTATAATGTGTCTTGGAGTGGTTCTCCCTGGGTCCAGTTGTTTTGGAACTCTCTGTGCTTCCTGGACCTGTAAGTCTATTTCTTTCCCCAAGTTTGGGAAGTTCTCCTTTATTATATTTTCACTCAATTTTTCAAGTTCTAGTTCGTCTTCTTCGTTCTCTGGCAAGCCAATGATTCTTATGTTGGGCCTTTTATAGCTGTCCCAGAGGTTTGTGATCCTCTCATCGTTGCTTCCCGTTCCTTCTCTATATTCTGGTTTGTTGAAATGAACTCTGGATTTTTTTTCCTCACCATCTGTCTCGTATGTGGTTTTGTTCCTTTCGTTATGAGTGTTTTTCGATTCTTTCTCATCTTTTTCCAGATCTTTTGTTAATTCTGTAAGCCACCTGATAACAATGGCCCTGAACTGAGCCTCTGACAGGTTTCTTATTTGTTCATCTGTCAGATTCCTCATCTGTTGCCTGGTGAGCTGTGCCACCGGGATTTCTATAGTTGTCTGCCTCATTTTGACAGATGCGTTTTGTTTTCTTGGGCCGGCTATAGGGGGCAGTGCCTGTGTACTCGGCACGACCCAGCGACCGGCGGCAATCCGCAACCTTTCTCTCTGCGCCGTGGTGCTTTGTCGTCACAACCCAGCGACCGGCGGCAATCCGAAACCTTTCTCTCTGTGCCGTGGCGCTTTGTCGTCACTGCCCAGCGACTAGTGGCGATCCGCAACCTATTTCGCAGCCCTGTGGCGGTTTCTTTGGGGGCGGGGGTCCAAGATGGATTCACACAGTTATTCCGCTAGGAGACCGGGATCCGTCCTCCCGCCCCCTGGGCCTCACTGTTCAAGGCGATGTGGTGGCTGCTTTCCCCGGCGTTGGGGTCGCGAGCTGCCGGGGTTCGACTGCAGCCGGGGTTGTTCTCCCCGCCGCTGTCCCAGGTGCGACCGCAAACAGCACCGCCCCCTTTCGCTCGTCCTACCTGCCCAAAGAGCGCCGCTGGTTTATAACTTCATATGTTGGGCTTCCGTGTGGTTTTATTTTCTGGAATTTCTAGTTATCCTTTGTTTTGAAGTAGTTGTATTCCTCTCTAGTTGTAGAGGGAGACCTAGCGCGTCCGTCTAAGCCTCCATCTTGGCCAGAAGTCCAGGAACGCTGTATATTTTCTATTACCCTTTAGCCCCATATACAAATGGATTTTAAAAATTTTATTCTTAATAGGACTTTTTAAAAAATTGATTTGGGGTAAGGGGGAGAGAAATATCTGTTTGTTGTTCCACTTCTTGATGCACTCATTGGTTGATTCTTGCCTGTGCCCTGACCAGGGGATCAAACTCACAGCCTTGGTATGTCAGGATGATGCTCTGACCAACTGACCTACCCACCCAGGGCTTTATAGGATTTTTAAATCAACAAAGTTTTATAGGAAGACATGGAGGTTCTATAGTATCTTAGGGCATACTTTTGAAACTACATCATTTTAAATATTTCAGTAATCAGAACAGTTGAATTTGGAACACCTGATAAATCAGAATGAGGGTAAAAAATATTTTTTTCAAAGGAAAATGTTTTCAGGATTATATAAGTTATGTTAAATTAATTTAACTCATTTTATAAAAATTATATGCCTTTATTATTTGAGCATATTTGGTATTTCAGGGTTAAATTTGATAATAACTTAGCCATTATTATTGCTTTGAGCTTCATTAGTGGTTAACGAAAATTTTTTTTAAGAGAAAAAATAATTAAAATACAAAATAAGTATTTTAAATATATTGAGGGTAAAGCAAATAATTTTAAAAACTTTTTTTTTAATTGAGTTTTAGTGAGAGAGAGAGAGAGAGAGAGAGAAACATTGATTTGTTATTCTACCTACGTATGAATTCATTGGTTGATTCTTGTATGTGTCCTGACTGGGGATTGAACCTGAACCCTTGGCATATCAGGAAGATGCTCTAACCAACTGAGCTACCCCGCCAGGGCATAAAGCAAATAATTTGATTTAAGGAAGGAAGGTTTTAAAATTAAGATATTTGTTTTCAATTACACATTATGTATTATTGCAATTACATGTAAATATTAATGCAATTAAATCTTATCAAAAGATGTAACCAGTAGCAACTAAAATACCCTCCCAAAGGATTTGTAAACTCAATGTTGAATTTGAAAGGATAATTGAGTCTACAATGAATTATAGCATCCTGCAGTTTTATTGTAATACATCTATATATGAGTCTTTATTTTAATGTTTCACTTTTGAAAACTGGAGATAGACAAAAGTTCTTAAAAATTTTTAATTGCAAGCCCTGGCTGCTGTGGCTCAATGGATTGAGCATCGGCCTGCGAGCCAAGTGTCGCTAGTTCGATTCCCAGTCAGGGCACATTACTAGGTTGCACGTCAGGTTCCCAGTTAGGGGCATGAATGAGAAGCAACCACACAGTGATATTTCTCTCCCTCTCTTTCTCCTTTCCCTTCTCTCTAAAAAATAAAATAAAACAAACAAATAAAAAAGATAGATATGAATATTAAAAAAAAAAAGTTACCTTCAGTTAAGGCTATGAACTTTAAAAAAAATTTTTTTTAAATTGCAAAATAACATGATACATAAAATTTATGATATAAAAGATTTGAAGAAGCATTTAATGAATATAACTGATTTTTAGTGAATCTGAAGTTGAATCTGTATCACCTTCTTTTGTGCTAACATGCTGCTTACCTCATGCTACATTTAAAAAAATAATAATTTGTATCTGTCCCTTCTAGTTTCCCTGAGGGTGTTTACCATTTCAAGCTTGTTTTTGTTCATCTCATAATACATAAGAATGATCCTGTGGTCAGTAGGAATTTGAGAAAGTTTGCAGTTGTGAGCTTAATTCACATTTACTGTGTTGAAACTAATTATGCATTTTATCCTTGGAAGGTTCACCGTTATTTGATGGTTCGTGTCGTTTCATTGATCCACAGACTATACAGTCTATCCAACAATGCCATTTGCTTCTTAGCAATCTTAATACAGTCTTAAGCTGTTTTGCAACAGAGGCCGAAGAGATCACTGAAAGAGGTGTGCTGTTTATCTTATATAAATGAGTGTTATATTAAATTTTACTTCTTTGAGAAAGAATAAATTTCCTGTTTTAAATGGGTCATTGGGCAAAAAGGCCATTATTTCTCAAATACTGTTGTTGTTTTTTTCTTTTTAAATGAAAAGCTACAGAATATTAAATGTAGCATGAGCACATGCTTAAATAACCATGGGAAATTTGGGAGTTAAACTTAAGTCATTAAGGTAGTATATTTATAGTAGAATTTAAGTTTTTTATACTATACATTGTTTTTATTCACAGAGCTCATTGTAATTTTTTTTCTCTGTTTTGCCATTTTAAAGAAAATAGTTTTATTTAAAGGCCTTGGGTGAGCAACCTTATATTAATGATAATATAGAGTTTGCATTAATATATAAATTTGACTTCTGAAATTAGTTAAATAGAAGTAAGTGTTGCTAAGATGGAAGCATATTTACCTAAAACATCTACTTTAGTCAGTGAGTTATTTTAGCATTTTGTAAGTTATTTGTTCAAGTTAAATTTGTTAAAAAATACATACACGTTGTTAAAAAGCACCAAGGAATTAATTAGTTTTTTTAAAACTTTTGAGTGTCTAGATATTTCTTTTGTGGTTGAAAGTTAATTGATATTTAATTCTTTTACAGGTCGTGTGAACTTAGCCAATAAGTGTATGGTTTCCCAGCTCATCTGTCAATATGCACAAATGGTTCTTTGGTTCTCTCATTCTGGACTTTTACCAGAGGGCTTAGGTAAAATAATTACTTAATCTATAAATATTAAAATACTGAAACAGTCTTAAATCATTACAGTTTTGTCACTGTGTTTTAGTGTTTCGGGCTTGCTTTCTCCCACCCCCTCACTTTTTTTTCTTCTCTTCTTGCCTTTTCTTAACATTCCTCCTGTGTGTCTCTAGTACCGCACCCCGTGCTTGGCGCACAGGTTTCCATACACGTTTATTGGGCTGAATAACACTTTGAAGGAAAGAATATTTGACAAAGCATAACTTCTGAGAGTTGGTTCATTGACACCACCCGCTATAACTTAGTTCCATAGAAGTATGCATTTTATAATATGGTTTGTCAGTCTTTTTCTCTTAAGAGGTTTTTAATATGGCTGTTAACTAATATCATTTGCCGCCATTTAAATGCCTCCTTTTTTCTAATGATTCGTGCCAATATCAACAACTAGAGAATTTGACTTTTACTATATTTGTTTAGAATATATGTATTTCTAAAGCCTCTAACTTCTTGCATTCCCAGGGTTTGCATTAGATTTCACTTAAACGTGCTTCTCCCACTGTTCATAATTGCTTGATCTTATTCTTTCATAATTCTCTTAGCACCCTTGTTGTTACAGATGTTTATGAGAGACTTGGTTTTCTCATTTGTGCATATATTAATAAAGTGATGGGTAGTATTACTTAAATTTAGGAAGCCTACTAATTAAGCAGTATAAAATTATAGTAAAATATCAATGTGTGCAACCTAAGTATTGTTGGGATATTTTGGAAATATTACTAGCTTTTTTTCCAACTCTTAAAAAAAAATCTAGATGATGCTGTGCAGTTGTCAAGGTTATACTACAACTACCCTGTAATTCAGAACTACTACACCAGTCGTCGACAGAAGTGTGAGCTTTTATCAAGGTATAGTACATCCAGAACCTTCAAATAACATTTTAGAAATTTCTTCTGTAAGAAGTCAGGCCTTCTGAGGTAGAATAGAATTCATGTTATAAGGTAATTAAATAAATGAAATTCCCAGTAAAGTATCAGAATTGGTTACCAACATTACTCTTATTTGTAATGTTTGTCTTGACCTAATAATGGTCACACTTTAATTTTAGAACTTGAGTGTGGCTGTTATTTCCTGAATAAAACTATTTGCCACAATTCATTATTAGAGGAGATTCTATTATTTAAGCATGTATTTTTTATGAGCATTCTTAACTCACAAAAAGACTGGAAGCTGCTCTTCATCAAAACATAAAATATATCGCCAGTTAGTCATTTTACATTCTTTCCATTAACAGTTACATTTCAGGACTTGGATGACTTTTTACCCCCGCCCCCCGTCCCCCAACTCTTCTCCCTTTGATAGTTGGGGTCATTATTTTTAAACGTTTAATGCTATTGTTTTGATAATAATAATTACTACTAATATTAAGTAATCCTTAATGTTGCCCTTATTGCAGAGGGAAGTGGAACCCTGATTATTTGATGATCGATGGAATGGTTTCTCAGCTAGGAGATCGAGTTGAGTCGTTGTGGAAACGGGATGAAGGAGGAACAGGAAGATATCCTCCTCCTAGTCTACATGTAGGTTTACAATAACATGATATCACTTTCCGGGTCTACAGACTTGTGGGCAGGGAGGTATGCTTAGTTGTACTTTCACACTTGGCACAGAGTTGGGAAAAACAGCATGAATGAATGGGCGCATAAAATGCACTGAAGTTTTTATATCTTTTATAGGCACTACTTGACATATACCTGCTAGACAGCATTACTGAAGCAAGCAAGCATTCTATTGTATCCTTTCAAATTTTTATTTTTATTTTTTTTAAGAGGATACTGTATTGAGTATCATCCTTTAAAATTTTTAATCAAATAATCATATATTACCAAAATCACAAAATTTGGTTGTGTTTTTTTAAGTAAGGGTTCTAAACCCAGGATCTGTAGGTTGGGTTCAGAGGGTCTGTGGTTAACCTGAAACTATATAGAATTTTGTTTTATTGTTTATTTTTGTAGGGATAGGGTCCAAGGGTTTCATCAGATTCTCAAATATGTCCAAGACACTACCTAAGAACAGCTGTTCTAAAACATTCTCAAATAGATTTACTTATGCTGTATATGAATACATTTACATTAGCTTAATATTACCTTAGACATTGTGTTGAGCCCTGTGGTCTTTGCAACAAGGTTTTTGTACTAATGTTGGTTATTAGTCTAAAAGTGTATTCTATTTATAATTTATAAGATAAGATAAATGATGCTTGCTTAAGTTGCCAGATTTTGCTGGATACTAAATTTTGTCTACAGCTTTTAATTCTTAAATTTGCTAAGCTACTGGTCTCATAGACTATGCTTTCGTTCATCTCCTTTGGGATGAACTAAATACAATTCATATTGGTACTTAAAATTGAGAATGAGTGAAATTAGTTGTGGGATTAGCTGTACGCACTTTTAATAAAACTATACTTCCCCTAGGTGGATATCCAAAAAGTTTTCAAAACACTAAAGTCTTCAAGAATCTTTCCTGCTATATTTTATTGCTACGTATTATAAATATATACATATGAGTTTTTGTTTATTGTCCTTAATCTTCTTTTTAAAAGACCATTTATTTGCTACTTGATATTATATATTCCTTCCCAAACAAAACAGATACTTCCATTGAGTCATTTCCAACTGCCTTTGCCATTTCTTGGGACCAGGTTAAACTTATTCAAGGGTTTTGGCTGATAGATCATAATGACTATGAGGTAAGTCTCTTTCTATAAAAATACATAATGATTAGCCCTGGCCTGGTGGCTCAGTTACTTGGAGCATCATTCCATACACCAAAGGATTGCAGGTTCAATCCCCAGTCAGGCCTGAAATGTGAGGCAGCCAATCGATGTTTCTCTCTCTCCCTCTTCCTTGTTCGCTTCTCTTCTCCCTCTCAAATCAATACAACATATCTTCAGGTGAAGATTAAAAATACGTAACAATTAAATATGGTATTAAAGATATGATGCAACCTACTTCTAGAGGTAATTTAAGGAGTCAGTTTAACAATACTTTTACTACCTTAAGTAGTAAGAATACAAAGATAAAACAGTTAAGAACACCAGGTTTCTCACTGCCCAAAGAAGGGAATCAACAGGTAAACAATTACTAATAGTGCAGATATGGTGATTATATTAGAAATATATTTAGTGTGTTGAGGGAACCACAAAAGGCAGGATTTGGCTTTGATATAAGAAGTTGGTGATGGAAAATTTTATATAAGAGCTTAAGGAGGTCTCAAATGTATGAGGCTTTTGATAAGGCTTCTATTTAAAGTATACCATTGATTAAAGTAGATCTCTTCAGTTTATATTTACACTGGTTTTATCTTGACGTTTGTGGCTTTAGTAGTTCCTGTCTTTTTAAAGATACGCTACTTTGTCTAAATGCAAAGCATAACATTTGGCCCTGGCTTGTGTGGCTCAGTGGATTGAGCTCCCGCCTGCAAACAGAAAGGTCACCAGTTTAATTCCCAGTCAGAGCACATGCCTGGATTACAGTCCAGTTCCCGAGTTGGGGGCACGTGAAAGGCAACCGATGGATGTTTCTCTCCCTCCCTTCCCCTCTCTCTAAAAATAAATAAAATCTGTTCTAAAAAGCATAATTTTTGTATTCACTGATTTTCACGTCATTTTTGCAGAATGGTTTGGATCTCCTGTTTCACCCGGCTACTGCAAAGCCCGTGTCATGGCAGCACTCAAAGGTTATTCAAGCCTTCATGGTGCAGGGCGAGCACAGACAGGCCCTCAGGTACATTCAGACGATGAAGCCAGCCATGGCCAGTGATACCGATATTATCCTTCACATCACTGTTTTGCTTCTTAATAGGTAAGTACGTATTTTGAAAGTACAGCCAAACTCTTGATCATATCTGTTAATATAATGGAATTGATGAACTAGATAGCAATATATATTTTGCTTTTGCTGTATTGTATTCTTATAATTCTTTATCTTCCAGTCTGAAGAAAAGTGTAAGACGTCTTTTATATAGAATTAAATAAATAAGAAGTACCTTGAGTAAAAGAGGAAACCAAACTGAAGTTTAAAATGATCTTTGTTGCCCTGGCTAGTGTGGCTCAGTGGGTTGGTTGTCATCCTGCAAACCAAAAGGTTGCCTGTTGAATCCCGGTCAGGGCACAGGCCTGGGTTGCAGGCCAGGTCCCTGGTTGGGGGCGTGCCAGAGGCAACTTATTGATGTTTCTCTACACCTCAATGTTCCTTTCCCTCTCTCCCTCCCTTCCCCTCTCTGAAAATAAATAAAATCTTTAAAAATAAAATAATATCTATTGCTAATTAATAATATTGGCAGTCTCCTGCATGGATAGTTGGTGTCTGAGTATACTGAATAAAGTCATGTTCAGTTGATAATTATATATTTTAAAGAGAGAGAGAGGAAGGTGGGAAGGGGAGGGGTGGAGGGAGGGAGAGAGAAAGATATTGCTTTGTTGTTCTACCTAATTTATGCATCCACTGATTGATTCCTGTATGTGCCCGGACTAGAGATCAAACCCTCAGCCTTGGCATATTGGAAAGGTGCTCTGACCAACTGAGCTACCCATCCAGGGCAATAATTATATTCTTTAAGGGTAGAGTCCAGTGATGGTATTCTTGATATTTTTGTTAATATTTGTTGCTTGGGTATTGTAATTCTTTGCATTTGAATTGGCCATTGCATTCTTACAGAAAGGAATTTTTGAAGCATCTGTATAAACAGTTTAAGAAAATATCAGGTTTCATATCTTAATATTTTAACAAAACTTGAGGGGGGTATTTCTGGGGGAGTGGTGGTGCTGGGCAGAG
This sequence comes from Furipterus horrens, assembly GCF_987537825.1. Classification (NCBI taxonomy): domain Eukaryota; kingdom Metazoa; phylum Chordata; class Mammalia; order Chiroptera; family Furipteridae; genus Furipterus; species Furipterus horrens. The sequence continues at coordinate 11,392,128 of NW_028327185.1, forward strand.
GGGATCAAGGGGGAAAAAATTGGAACTATTGTAACAATATAATCAATAAAATATACTTTAAAAAATGCCATTAAATATTTCTCAAAGAAAACGTTTGAGCAGGTGATATCTTTATACTGCTTCTTTCTTCACTTTGCAATATATTTTATCTAATCAGCATGATACATTTGCCATTTGTAGCATAGCAGTATTACTATAATTATATTGGTAATTACATTAATGGTGACAGGTTAAATGGCATGACTAAAAATATAGTGGTCTGGTTATTGGGTTTTCTTAACTAAATTAGTTGGGGAAATTGTTTAGAATTGAAATTTCTTACCTAATTGTAACTTTATTTTATACAACTTGTATTGGGTTTTTTGTTTGTTTGTTTTCCCAATCCTTTGGGTTGGTTATTTTTATATTTTAGAAATTGGTCATTTTACTCACCCCAAGTTGTCATTTGTGAATGAAACAGCAACTTAGTGTCAGCACTCTGAAAGTTAAGTTTTCTCTGTTGTCTTTGGTTAGACAGAATGTATTTCTGTGTGGAGAGAGTTGAATCAGAAGAAAAGTTCTGTTGCTTAATGTAGGTTGGCTAAACATGTAGAAACTAAGGTGTCTTCAAAAGTAATGAATTAGGCAGTATCTGTGGAAATAATTTGGGTGAACAGAAATCTTTGCTAGGCCCTGGTCAGGTAGCTGAGTTTGTTAGAATGTTGTCCCTATACACCAAGGTTGAGGGTTCAATCCCTCATACAAGAAACAACCAATGAGTGCATAAATAAATGGAACAAAAAATTGACTTCTCTCTCTCTGAAAATCAAATTTTTAAAAAGTGTTTGGCTAAAAAAATGTCTAGAATAAATAAATATAAGAAGCTACCTGGCTGCTGTGGCTCAGTGGATTGAGCGTCGGCCTGAGAGCCAAGTGTCGCTGGTTTGATTCCCAGTCAGGGCACATGACTAGGTTGCACGTCAGTCAGGTCCCCAATTGGGGGCGCGAGTGGGAGGCAACCACACAGTGATGTTTCTCCCCCTCTCTTTCTCCTTTCCCCTCTCTCTAAAAATAAAATAAACAAATAAATAAATAATTTTTTTTTTTAAAAAGCTAAAAGTGACAAATGTTTAGTAAATGGATAAAGGGTTCTAATACTGGGTTGGCGAGGAGCATGTAAATATTTTTCAGTTCCATGGAAGCTTCTTCAGTGACTTTTAAAAGAGGTGGTAATTGATCACTAATGCTTATATCAAAGTGCAAATGTTGGAACCTTAGAAAAAATACCTTAAAAAGCCTGCTGTTTTTTTCTTCCTTTTGATTCCATTGCCCTTTGATTCATTCATAGCACGTTACTCTGAATTACTAGATTCTCATTTCCTCTTCCTTAACCATAGCAAACATTCTATAATGTAATTTCTAAACCTTATTTCTCTTAAGTACAGTAATGCTTCAATTATCCAGTCTCCAGAAATCTAGCCACATTGTGTCCTGTATAGTAAGTTTAGAAATAAAAACAAAAGGACCACTCAGTTTTCTCAGAGTTATTTCATTATGAATACTAATTGCTATAGCTTGGTTCTCATACTCTTCTTTTTATTTTTTTAGAGTACGTTTATTAAAGCTGGGGACAGTGAAACAAGGATGGGTTTAGGATAGAAGAAGCAACAGGAGAGAGCCCATGCGAGGCTGCTTTGGCTCACTGGAGGGTCAGAGAAAAGGAGGCGTTGGGGACAGGATTGGGGGGCTTAGCCAGGGACAAGCTGCCGCTGCCCGCTGCTTCCCTGGTTGTAATCTAACGAAGACCTTTAGAGGAAAGAAAGGTGTAGGCACACTCCCGGGATTGAGAGTGTGTGGTTCATATATTGTTTCTTATATGTGTCATTTACTTACCAGCCTTTATTTTAGTATTTATTATTTCAGTAGAAACTATAGCTAAAGCTTTTTTAATTAAGATGACCACTACAGTCAAAATTATCTATTAACTTAGAATTAGGAACGATTTCTTTTTTTTTTTTTTTTTTTTTTTTAAGAAAATTATTTCCTTTATATTCCTATCTACCTGGTATTTTTAATTCTGTCCACTTTTGCCTTGAAAGTTATCGGTCCCTCAGAAATTCTAAGTGCCCAGTGAAATGTCATCTAGTACATACATAAACATTTAAGGTCTTTATCAGTTAATTTAAAAATATTATAACCATTGTATTATTTTAAGCTTTTTTCTTTCTTAACAGTATACCATGAGAAACTGCTTCATTTAATGACCTGTTGCCCATAGGAGGACATGTCAGTGACCTCATGTGGTTTCTCACTGTCTAATTTGATCAAGTTCTTCAGTCAGATCTTGCTATATAGAGAGCAGGCACAATCTTGTTACTAAGCTAAACTCTTCACCTCCTTATAAACAATATGGTGGTTTCCAGCTTTGCTCATTTTCTTTACTATTCTGTGGTCTGGATAGAATTGAAAGATTAGCATGGTGTGACAGAGAAAAGCCAGGCTCTTAAAAAAGTGATGGCATGAGAAATTAGTTTTCTGTCTTGACCTTCTATGTACTTACTTTACTCTCCTATTATTTTACACTTAATTTTATGTTGTTCTGTATCACTATTTAAGTCTTTAAAATGCTTTGTTGACATTGGCAAACTTGATTATGCAGTGATTATTATTCTATAAAATTAAGTAATCTTTTTAAGACAAAAGGATTAAAACAATTTTTTTAAGGTTTTATTTATTTTTAGAGAAGGGGGAAGGGAGGAAGAAAGAGAGAGAGAGAGAATCATCAATGTGTGGTTGCCTCTCACGTGCCCCCAACTGGGGACCTGGCCTGCAACCCAGACATGTGCCCTGACTGGGAATTGAACCAGCAACCCTTGGATTCACAGGCTGACGCTCAATCTACTGAGCCACACCAGCCAGGGCTTAAGTACTCTTAAATTACATGTACAAAGTATCTTTGAGAATCTTTAGGTGGATTACTTGTTTTGAGCATTTTAAATAGCTTTTCTAACACTAAGCTTTGATAAATACTGATTTCAGGTGCATGATTGAGGCCTGGAGTTTATTGCGACACCATTCTAATAGATTGAATACAGAGGAGTTACTAAAACACACGTACAAAATCTGTCAGGAAATGGGCTTAATGGAGGATTTACTGAAGTTACCATTTACGGACACTGAGCAGGTAATGGCTTATCAATAGAAGAAACTTGTCAGATATTCAGGATGTGTCAGTAGCTTACACATCTATTATGTTCTTCCTAGGAGTGTTTGGTGAGATTTTTGCAGTCCAGCACAAGTGTTCAGAATCATGAATTCCTTTTAGTTCACCATCTACAGCGTGCCAATTACATCCCTGCCTTGAAACTGAACCAAACTCTGAAGAGTAATGTTACGGTACAGTTAAACTTGTTTTATTGTGGGGACAAGAGAATAAGGAGAACCAGTGACTTTTATCCAAGAGCTTGTAGTTTGGTAACCAACCATCAGGCTTTATATAAATTTGAGCTTGGAGAATCAATCATTTTCTTACCTTCTATAGCAGAATTAGGAACAGGGTTTTATTACTTACCTAATTCTTTTAGATGTGCCATTTCTATTTAAATATCTTCTACAGTCTTACCAAGACTCATCATTTTACTCAAGGAAAACGAGAGGGTGAGGTAGAGGACAGCAGTAGAAATTGTATAGTGCTAAGAGCATGGACTTCGGGGGTCAAATAGATTCTTAATTTGCTGTGTGTGTGGAACTTATTCTCTGTGCCTTCAGTTCCTCCTATGTAAAATAATAACATCTCTTTGTGAGGATGTACAAAGCTGAGTGGGAAGTAGCATGTACACAGTACTGACACATGTAGAAGCTTAGCAAATGACAACTGTTGTTTTAATTAAGTTATGAAGAATCAAGGCTAGACAGGAGAGACTTTATTAATGGATTAGGTTTGGTAAAGCAGTTAGGTGTGTGTGTGAGGTTCTTGGTGTGGAAGAATGGATAAGTAGAGAGGAGGAAGAAGGGAGGAGGAAGATATTCTTCGGTATTCATAATTTTAAACGGTAAATTTATAAACATCACCTAACTTGTGTGAAGATTAAATTTTTACCAGTTATGATATCTTCAACAGAATGATCGTGATCCTCACTTGCGGGAGAGATCAGTAGCTCGAAATTCTATATTAGACCAATATGGGAAAGTTCTTCCTAGAATCCACCGAAAACTAGCCATTGAGCAAGCTAAGCCTTACCATGTGTCAGCATTATCACTTATTCGAAAAGGTAAGGTTTCATTGGAAAATGTCAAAATATTGAGTTAGAAGATATTGAATGATTACCTTCTGCCACCATCGCTGTCTTAGATTTTAGCTCACTTTTGCTTTGAATCATCACAGTGGTGCTTTTTTCTTATTGGCCATTTTACCCCCAAAAACGTAAGGCTTTCTTGGAAGCTTTTACAGTTTATTTAGTAATGTAATAAAGAACGAAACAACTCTATATCACTTGAGACTCCTGTCCAACTTTCAGAGAACATGTAGAATATTTTTTCACTGTCTCTTAAAAGCCCAAATTGTTAAATTTCTGCATAAATGTTAAACCAAATACAGTTTTAACCAGACTCTTACCTTGTGATGTTTTCCAGTTACTCTTTTATATTGGTCATCTACTATCAATAAAATCCTGGTGTTAGAGATGAAATTAAATCCTACATTCTTCATTTTACAGTTTCTCGGCCCAAACCATTATCAGCAGTTCCAAAGCGAGCTGTAATAGGGACTGTGTTAACAAGGTCTGCTTTCATCCATAACGTGTTATCTAAAGTTGGAGAGGTTTGGAAAAGTGATGAACCTAAAAATAGCATCTTAGCCTACGATAGGTACGTTTTTCTTACACCTTTTATAATCATGTTACTTGTTAATCTTTCCTGCATATCAGCAGCATTCAAAAACATAGCAACCTTAGAGTTTATTGGTGTATGTAAAAAGGAAAAACTATGTTGGCTACTTTCTTACAAGAAGACTGTTTTTTGTCTTTAAAAGCAAACATTTTCATTAGTATTAGTAAATATCAGAAATGTTCAGAATGAAAAAACAAAAGCCTTTCTCTCCCATCTAATCTTGGCTTCTTGTATTTTTATTTCCTTTGTAGTCCTAAAATAGAAGGACCATCTCCTATAGAATGTCCTCTCCCAGATCCCGAGCTGCCTGGGGCATTTGTTGGAACACCAATTTTAAAAGCATCACAAAAAGTTTCTAGGTAAGAATTTATTAAGTCATTTTTAAAGAAAATTTTTGACAATAATTACACTAATTTTTAATTATCTTTAAAATTTTACAAATATTCTAATTTCTTCAGTGAGTTTTTAGTGCTTTTTAAAATAATTTGGGCAGTAATATAACTATTAGTAAATTTTACATCGGCTGGTAGACTACTTAGAATTTTTGCTTAATGATTTCAGACTTCTTAGAGAAAAGCAAACTTTTATTAAAATTATGAGCAAAATGAATCTTTAACTTGCTTTAATGTAATCTTGTTGATTGATCCATAGATGAAGGTTTTGTGGGGTTTTTAAAAATTTTTCTTTATTTTGAGAGGGAGGGAGGAAGAGAGAGAGAGAGAGAGAAACATCTTTCCAGTAGTCTCTCTCACCCCCTACCCGGGGACCTGGCCGCAACCCAGGCCTGTGCCCTGACCACTGGCAACCTTTTGATTCACAGCCAGGCGCTCAATCCACTGAACCACGCCAGCCAGGGCTGAAGGTTGTTTTTATAATCTTTAATAATTTTGGTTGACATTAGTGGGAAGTATGCTAGTCAAAACCCATTAAATGTATGTGTCTTTCAATGAAATAGGATGAAATCAGTAGACACTGCATATAGTCAGCTAAGTGCTATTTTATATCATTATATTTTGTATGTGATCTAAAACGCATTACTTATTTGGAGTGTGGCCAAAAAGTTGTTGGGAAAACCCTAAGACCTAATGCAATAAATAACATTTTCTTTAAAAAATATAATTAAGAACTTTTTTTTCTTGGTAGTTTTCTGTGTCTTGTTAGTGTAAGAATATGGCTTTTACTCAGTAGGTGCTGGTGCACAGGCCCTGCTTTTGAGAAGCAATCATTTATAGAATCACCTAAAAAATAAATGTTAGCTCCATGTAAATGTGAATAAGTAGTTTACAAATACAAATTTGAATACAAATGAAGTAGAGAAGGAAACGAATTAGAATAGGCAATAAAGAAATGGGGAGCAGGCTGATTGGATATTCTTGCTGAATGGAAATCTCAAAGCCGTGCTTAGTATAGAATAACAAGGAGGAAGACCCTGCTTCTTACAGATCAGTCCCCAGTGGGTAATAGGTTGGATTTGAAAGTACCTGTTACCTCTGTTGGTCTACCCCCGCTAACTGTGAGCACCTCCCCTGGATGTAAAGGTTAGAAAGACAGGGAAGGCACAGCAGCTGGAAGCTCTAGTCCTGGGCACCAGAACATGCTGCCCTCCAGGTTTCTCTCAGCGGAGCACCGTAGGTGTTTGGGATCGGAAGCGGGCATTGTTTTTATTGCTTGGAAATGTAACCATAATACAGACTCTTAGGAAATTGGGAAAGGAGGAGTGACCTATATGATCCACCCAAAATTGTTACCTGAAAAGTTTATTTTCAGGTTTCAATTATTTATTTGTAATTTAAGTTTTAAGCTATTTGGGACTATGCCTGCTTAATACAAATCATCAGTGAGATGAGTTTTAATAATTTGATATGAACTGGATCCAGGGCATTATAGAAAACTGTTCAGATTCCATTTTTGTCACTGAACTCATTAATTTGAAAAAATTGACTCTCTTTGGTGGTGGTGGTGGTGGTGGTCAGTCTAGTCTTTATTGTGATGAGAACTGTAAAGGTAGAATAAACCAGTATGTACTGTGTACATCACATGTAAGTGAAAGGAATTTTCACATGTTGATGAAAATGAATTGTAGCAAATGGATCACTGGAGAAGTGTTGCCCTATTTTCTTTAGTATCTTAAATCATTAGCAGTTCATCTTCATTTGTAAATAAATGTCTGATACACGGTGGGGGTTCAGCAAACGGGTAAAAAGGAAGGGAGGAGGACTAGAGCTGCCCCCCACACCATCCCCCTTTTTTTTTTTATCAGTTGTTATCTAGAATTCCTACTTCCATTTTTTGCTGAATTAATTTTCTGACATTTTTGAACATGCATTTAATTAGTGTACTTGACTGAATTTATATTTCATGTAGTTATCATATTTACCAGTGAATGTAGAGGCTTGAGTAATTAAATGGGGTACTAAATCCTTTTGTTTCTTTAGTATAACTTAACAAATAAGTTACCCCAGTATACTTTTCTGTTCCTATGTGTACTCTGATTACAGACTCCTGGATTTGGTCGTTCATCCTGTTCCTCAGCTTTCTCAATGTTTGGAGTTTATTCAGCGAACTCCCACAAGATTTCCTTCGGACCTAACATCCAGTTCACAATTAAAAGGATCGCCTCAAAATACCTCCAGGCCTTCAGAATTACATTTACTTGAAACTCCTGCTGTAGTTAAGGTATTACCTAGCATTCATAATGAAGCTACGAAGTTAACTTTTTTAATTAGGAAGGAGAAATAAGCTATGTATAAGTGATATCAAGGGTTTAAGACTTTTGGTTTTTTTTTTGGTGGTGGTGTTTTTACTTTTTCTGTGGGTATCATTCCAAAATGCTTTCTGTATTTTTACATCTTCTTAAATAGACTACGAAATTTATCCTTTGTGCTTAACTGGCATTATACTCAAGGTTAATACCTGTATTGTCCTGAAAGTAATGCAAGGCTCTGTGTGGTGGTTATAAATTGGCCTGTATCCATTGAAAAATGCTTCCACATTCTTGGGTTTGCTCTTTTATTTTTTTAAATTCTATTTCTGGTACTATTTTGCTATTAGAAATTCTATCAAATGCTTTTTAGTTCTCAGGTTTAATTCTCTGATTCCTTTGATGCAAGTATAAACTGTTCATCTTTCCTACTAACAGATATCTATCTTTAAATTGCCTCCACTCCACTCTCTGATAAATTACTGAGAATCCATAAAACTAAACTTAGAATGACTAGTAACAGTGGTCTTTTTACCTGCATATTGTCAAAATGTTTTTACATATGCTATTCCCTAGCTCCTTGTCCAGGGTTCCAGATCCAAATCCAGAATCTTTTTTCCTTTTTTAAAATTGTTTCTTGATATCATCCAGCATTTGTAGTAAGCCAGGGAATTTCTTTAATTTTCAAGTTGAATATAAGATACTTCAATAAATGCTCATCCTAAAATAGTTATTAAAATAAGTTAAAAAGGTTACTAAGTTCCTGACAATATCCAGTACAGAATTTCTAACATTTTTTTTTTTTCTTTCATCAAGAAAAACAATCAAATTTATATAGTCTGCAGCTAGATTTAAATGAAATTAAATCAGGGTAATTTTGTACCTGCTGCCAAAACAATCTGGGGAGGGGGGATCAATATAATATTATAATAGATTCAGTAATCTGAAGGGGTAATTTATTTACTGTTCCTTTAGAGAAGAAGTTAAGTGAAAGGGTTATCTACTAAATAGTTTCTGTGCTAATTATTTTTATAATTTTATAATCTTCAGATAATTTTTATAAGTAATTCAGGTACTGTTGGATTCTAAAACATTCTTAGGATCAGTCTCATTAATTTAGATCAGATTGCTATAAATGAGCTCTGTTTATCACACAGAATGATCTCTTTAACCTAACTAAAGTTTTCTAAGCAGTGGTTAAATAATTTCTTATCTATGCACTTTATTTTTAAGTTGATTTTAAACTGGGAATAACCAAGACCTTTAGAATGGTTATAGATGCACTTTTATGTTTTATAGTCTTACATATAGAATGTTCTGAATAGAGTTTTATGTTTTCTTTCCAGTAATCTGTAATAAAACTTATTGACGTGTTTATTGGAGATGAGAGTACAGTTTTCCTCACTTATTAGATGAGAGTACAGTTTTCCTCACTTATTGCAGGCATTACGTTCTAGGACACACACACACACACACACACACCCGCAATAGGTAAAAATCCGCGAAGTAGGAACCCTTACATTTATTTCAGTATTTGTATATATTTTAAGGTTTTATAAACCCTTCCTACACACTTATAAACTGTTCCCAGTCCCTTATTAACTTTTCCCAGTCCCTTATTAACCTTTTCCACACTTTTATAAATACTACTTATGTTCTTAAACATATTCTACACTCTTAAACCTACGTAATTTTAACAACATACGTATACAGTACTGCAAAATCCCGTAATACAGTGAGGCCGCAATAAGTGAACCGTGATATAGAGAGGGACTACTGTATAGCCACCACTGTGACTCAGTTGACCCTGTCTGTCCTTATGTCTGTGACTTTTATAAACACTAATGGTGCATTTCCATTTACTCTTTGTTATAGAAAGCTAAAACTCTGGCCATGTCAATTGCCTCCTCTGGATTTGCCGAGTTCACTCCTCAGTCCATCCTAAGGTCTGGTCTTCGGTCAACACCTTTAGCGTCTCCCTCTCAGTCACCTGGAAGGTCTCTTACTCCTCCTTTACGACTTAAAGAAACTAGAATTTCATTTATGGATGAAGGCATGACCACAAAATGGATTGCTGGAGTAAGTTTTATAATATTTGGCACAAAAAGACTTAAGACTATATTAGTTTTCATAAGTAAAAAAATAGATAAATCAATTTAAATAATAACACTGTAGATTTTTGTATGCAGTCTTGTAGATAGTCATGAAATCAGAAAATATTAGTTCAGAAAGAAACTAGGATATTGACTAAGCCAAACACATCATTTACACATGAAAGATCCTAGTCGGTTGTCTCTTTAGGAGGGGCTATCTTCAGAGCTCCCCTGTGGATTAATAGGCACCCATCCTGCCTATTACAATCTTGGAAGTACTGGTTTATTAATTAGGGAAACATTAACAGTTATTAAATTTTAATGCTGAATCTGAAGACAGTGGGTTTAGAATACACGAATTTTGATTAAGAGAATTTGGGGAAATACTGAACATGGAAAAGGGTGTATGGTTGGGATGGATAGCTTAGACTTGACTGTGATTTTTACTAGTAAATTATTTTTTTCAAAACCTTTTATTTAACAGACTGCAGATGATAGCAAAACAAAAGGATTTGTTACTGTTCCTTTTTATAAGTCTGGATTTCCAGGAGACATTGAATGGCTAAAAAACAAAGATAAGACATCTTTTCCCCTGAATAGCCCTGAAATGAACCATCAAGAAATGGATGTGAGGTCACAGAGTACACGTTCACAAAGTTTAGAGAAACTGGATATAAGCAAAGAAAATAGTAATGTTTCAACCGAATCACTGGAGTATCAAGATGCACCATCACCAGGAGATTTTGGATATATTTTCATGGCCTCTAAGGCAGCGAGCTCCTCCACTGAACTAATTACTAATTTAATTGAAAAAACTGAGAAGGATGGTGATAAAGATGTGTTTGAGTCGGAAGTAACTCCTCTAGACCTGGAGAAACAAATTGGTAAGAACTCATTTCCAAATATCCAAAATGGCCATCGATGTCCCTCATTTTAATACAATGTTTTCACCCTAAGAAAAGCATTGGGGTTAAGTAATTGCATGCCTAATACACACATCTTATTATTTTCACTTACAAGTACATATGAGGGGAGAAGAACTTACGTTCTTTTTTTATTTGGAAGTGAAATTTGGAAAAGAATAGTAATGTTTAAGGAAGAAATGTAAGCATGTCCGCCTGACTTAAAGCCTTCATATAGCTATGAGAAATAACTAACTTTAGATAAGATTGCTATTAACAGTTTTTAACTTATCTAGCTTATCTAAAAAGCTGCTCTACTGTCCATCCCTACCTCCAAAATAATCACTGGACAGTCAAAATTAATGTACAGAGGCCCATGACTTTATTGTCCTATATTTGTCTATCAGAAAAATGGAAGCTCCTGATATATGTGCAAGAACAGGTGGGCTCTCCTGTGTGCGTGCTAAGTGTTGTTGAGGGTGAGTAAAGTAGACATGGCACCTGCTCACATGTAAACAGACAGGCACCTTTAACGTAACTTGATAGTGAGATGGTAGGGGGCATAGAAGGGTTCAGGGGAACAGCAGGAAGGGGGGGAAGAGTAGATTCGGTGGGTCAGAAAACGTCTTTTATTTTTCTTATCCCTGCATAGTGTGAACAAGCTAATTTAAAGGTAACTCCTAACTTTAAATCTGTAAATTTTATGAAAATCCGGGTCATAGTGGTTTTTGGGGGGGAAATATTTTCTGCCTGAACTGCCGTAAGGGTTCTTAAAATGTGAACCCAGTGAAGTTTGGGCTATGATGTCTTTATTTAATAAATATAAGCTTTTATTAATTGCTCTAAGAATTTAGGACTGTTTTCAAAAACTGCATATGTCTGCAAGTTTACATTACTCTTATATGCTGCATTCCACTAAAATATTTGAATGATAAATATTAGGTGAGGATCTTCCTGGCAGTATATTGATATTCTTAAAATGATAAGGCAGTCTCAAATAGAAATTTTTACTGTTTTTGTGAGGGATTATGTAGCACAAACTAGAGTGAAACAGGCTAGATTTGAATTTTAATTAGCTTAGCTACTTAACAGGTTTGTAATCTGGGATAAACACTATGCTTGTCTGTTTTTAATCTTCAAAATGGGGATAATAGTACTACCGATTTGAATGTTGAGGGTTAAGGGAATTGATACACGTGGAACACTTTTAGCAGCGTCTGTGAAGACATGAGAAGTGGTAGATTAAAGGGGGGCCCTAGGGCTAGACTTACATAATTAGAGGAACTGATGTCAGTGTGAAGTCAAGGGAGTAAACCTAAACATACAAAAAAGCAGACCCAACAACTTCTTAAAAAGGAGCAATCCAAGATCATAGTAATTGCTAAACATGTAATGTAAATAATTGTAAACATTATTAACTGTATGATTTATAGACACTTTAGAAGATGCAGAAACAAAGGATCTCTTAGTTGTGGAGGAGGCACTTCCAGGATTAAATCACTTAAGCCCTATTCAAGGGGTTGAAGCTTCTCTTTCTGTACCATCAACCCATGAAAGGTAAGTTTTTAGAGAAAATTTCAAATATTAATAATATTTAATGAAGCTTTGAACCAGTAGTGAAATAATCTATGCATAGATTATCAGCTCTTATTTAGATCTTTGACATTTCCTTATTTGGTCATGTTTTCTGTTATGAAGTTCCTTTCTACAATTGTTATTTTAGTAGTTATTATGAAATCTTGGAACAATACTAAACATTTCCTGAATATACAGAGACATCCATGATGGACTGAGGTAGAACTCATGTTCTTTGCTGGTCCTATTTTTGTTGAAAACCAGAAGCTCACTCACAGTCATGCCTTCCTTTCTGCCCTTCCATCTCCAGTGGCTTCCAGTTGATCAGGTGTAAATTTCCTGTAGCACCGAGGTGGAGCATAGGGAAGATGGCTCAGAGGCCGTTTTTACATGCCATTCGACTGATGCGAGCAAAGTGTTTTTTGTTTTTGTTTTTTGTTTGTTTTATTTTCAGAGAGAGGGGGAGGAAGGAGGAAAGAGAGGGAGAGAAGCATTGACTGGTTACTTCTTGCAAACCCCAAATGGGGGACCTGGCCCACAACCTAGACATGTGCCCTGATTGTAATCAAACCAGTGACCTTTTGGTTCGCAGGCCGGTGCTCAGTCCACTGAGGCTCACCAGCCAGGGTTTATACAAGCAAAGTTTTCATTGTGTTGCCGTGACTACGTGAACTGTTATGCTCCCAATTAGTTTTTAGCACTTGCACATTTAGGACATGCGCTCTGATGTAGGGCAGCGCTGCTAAAGTGCGGGCTAACAGATTGATGCCAGGTTCCAGTTTATGGTCCACAACAAGAGAAGCAGCTTATGTTAAAATAGAAATCAGTACTCCACTTCCTTTGCTGAAAGTTAGCTGAACTAATCAATCAAGTAATTCATGAAATGACACAGGCTCCTTATTTCATTGCAAGACTGGACACATTGTACATCAGCACTGATGATACAATATCAGTAATGCCATTGTAGAGCATACCAGAAAAGTTGCAATTTTCAGTTATTTAGAAGTAGTAAGAATCCCTGGCCAAAAGGAGTTCAGTTGCTTAGAACATTATCTCAATATGCCAAGGTTGCAGGTTCGATCCCCAGTCAAGGCACATACAAGAATCAACCAATGAATACATGAATAAGCGGAACAACAAATTGATCTCTTTCTCTCTCTTCCTGTCTTAAAATCAATTTAAAAAATTTACCAAGCTTAACCCACATAAATACAATTTAAGACATTGTAAATGGTTTATTACTTAAGTCCTGAGAGTGACTTCATAAACCACTCACAGAAATCAATATCCCCTCTCAGAAACTGAACTCAGATGCTTTTCTGAGAAGAGAAATCCTGATTAGCTGGAATCTTTGCCAGGCCTTCATGGAAAAAGTGGGAGAAAACAATATGAAGGAGTTATCCAGACTGTTTTATTAATCTAATGTTTTTTTAATTTAATGAAAACTCATTATTTCTTGCATTGATTTTGACGGATAATTATAACAATCACAAGCAAAGAGCAGTCACGTGACAGGAAGCATTGTGGTCACGGGTGATAATCTAGGGGAATATTCTCCATCTTGGCAGGCTGGTTTCTTCTTAAATATAAACTAGTTGTTCTTTTGCTATAAACATTGTGATTGAGATGAATCTTATAACTTTCTCAATAAATGTGTATATAGTCCATACCCATGCTTTATCTTGATTTAACTTTATAGTTGTGTCTTTCCTATTTTAGTTGGGTTTTGGGGAAGGGCCAGCTCAGAATAGGAAGATCACTATCAACATGTTTCCAGAACTTAATTTCATAAAGTAGATTAATACAGGTCCCATTGGTCTCCCATTTTGAGTTATTTATCACACTCTTTATAGTTAGCATTGAAACACTGAACCTGCTTCTACTGAGTATATAGGAAATATTCCGTATTTGACGGACTTATTTGGAAAATGGGGCCATAGGTAATTAAAAATTGATATAAATTAATTTAAACTGAGCAACATTTTAAAATCATTTTACTTGTAGTTTAAGACCATGCCATTATTGGCAACAAAATAAAACGTTAGAAAATAGGAAAAACAAATACAGCATTACTTGTTTCTAAATTAACATAACTTTTATAGTGAAATTCAAAGCGAACTTGCATAATACTAACTTTCCTGAGTCTTGGCTTTTATCAGCAACATGACCAGTAGTAGAGGGAGTAAGGTAGAAAGCATGTGAGAGCAGGTGGGATCTTCTCACACTGTAAAGAGTATATTTATGTTTCTAAAGGAAAATCCTTACTCAGAAGTCCAAGGTGCCAGTTTCAGACGAAGTATCAGTTGAACCCTGCACCTCTGCAATGCAAGCAGGTAACAATAAATGTGTGTGTTGTTTTTACTTAATTCAAAACGCTAAAACGAAATAATTCTCAAGAGTTCTGTTCTTAGAACAAAGGAATCTATTATCCAGATTTTTTTAATCTCAATTCTTTTATCTGATGTGTATGGTGTCTGGAGGTGTCAGCTATCAAAACAGTGGGTTGTTCGTAAGGCACCCCAAGATTCTAACAGTGGAAATCTTAGAATGGACCTATTTTCCTTCAGAACATCAAGGAAGAGCAAAGTAAGTTACCAGTCCCCAGACACAGTGCACAACTGGTTCTCGATCTTCTGGGACTCATATCTGCGCAGGGCATCTTCCTTTTTATTCTGTGTTTGTGATAGCTTAAGGCCAAGATTGAGTTTTTATTATTGTAAAATAATCACAAATGACTGAATTTACTTTAAGGAAATTAACAAATATTTGGATTTTTTTTTTTCCTGAGTGCCTCCTCATAGAGCACCTGGCTCTGCAGAGATCAGGAAGGTACATTTTCTTCTGGGAGAAGCAGACATCTTGAATCTAGGGTCCAAACCTGTCCAGACGTTTTACTTGAGGACATAATGCCATGTTACGATGTGGGTGCTCTGACTCTAGAGCACGTGTTCTTTATTTTTCCCTTCTCCTGCTCATCACATTACAAAAAGGGCCTAGCACAGGCTTGAATAGACCTGTCCTCACACCCTGCCCCCAGTTAAGAATGTAATATATGTTTATTGTAAAATAATCAGAAGAAAATAGTCTAACATGTAAAATAAAAATCCCCATAGCCTGATTACCCATTTTAAGAATCCATTGTTAATCATCTAAAGTGTCTTTTTCTGAATTATTCTTTCTGGGCATATTTTCCCCCATATGTTGAAAGAGTAGGTAAATATAGTAGCTAAGTTTAAGACATTCTTCCTTGTTATTAGTGTAGATTAATCCTGTCCTTTTTAGTGGTTTTAATAGTATTCCGTAGTATGGGTGTTCTCTGGTATGCTTAACTAATCATTGGACGTTTGGGCTGCTCACCGTTTTTGTGTGCTTTGCAGTTTCGTTCCTTCAGTGAATGGTCTTGTGTGTATATCTTAGCATGTCTCTGTCAGTATTTCTGTTGGGTAGATTATTAAACATGGACTTGCCAGGGCAAGGTGTAGACATAGATTTTTAATATTGTTTCTCTAAAAAGGTGGTTTCTGCTTTCATATACTGATAATTGAAAGGTAAAGTGAGTATTTTCCCATTCCTCTTAGCCAAACTGACAGGTGAAAAACATTTTTAATTTTTTTATAAGCAGTCTTTGTATATTAGTCCCATTATATATTAAATGTGTAAAAATGTTTTTCTCTAGTTGGTCTTTTTACTTTAAATCTTTGTATTAACTTTTATTAAACTCTAAATGATTTCCTCTTTAGTTAGAGCTTTGTGTCACTCACAAACTCTAAATCCAGATATGGCCAACAGGTGCTAATGACATAAAATTCCAGCAAAGAAGAAGGTGAGAGATAAGGAGGAACTTATTTTTAATGAGTCACCCACTCCCAAATTTGTTTTGTTTTAAGTGGTAAAGTATATTTGTGGCCATTTGGTTGTTTTCTGCCAAAAGAAAGATATCTATCCAGTCCTTTTCACAAACAGATCAAAGCCCAGATTGCATGTCCTTCATGTAATTCTGTAATGACTCAGTAAGGATGGCTGGTTCTCTAACCTGATGAACTATTTCGGATTAAGAAGGAACAAATATCTGAGCTCCTCAAAGCGTTTATCATATTGATGTTTTGCAATAAGTGCAAAAATTATATCCCAATTGAGAAAAAACAATGTTGTCATTTTTAAACGTAAAAGTTATCTAATGTATTTTATTTTTGTGGAAAGCTCATGTATTATTAAACTGAGTAACTGGATACTAAAGAAACAGGATTAATGTGTAAAATCCTCATGAGCGTCTCCCATTTAAGTATCAAAAGGGAAAAGAGATATAACCATTTTTCAAGGAAATATTCTCAAGTGCATTGTGGCCTTCACCCTTCTGTTTGCTTCCCAAATAGTGTACATATCCTTTTTTCAACTTAAAACATGGAAGATTAACTCTCATTTTTTTTTCAGCTGTGGCCGATGTCCTTGGTGATAGTGGAAGCTCTGGGCTCATTATCTCTGAAAGTCCTATTATCTCTGAACATAGGCTTGACCAGGAAATAGCAGTGAATTTAAAAGAAGATCATGAAGTAGAAGTTGATTTACTAAAAGAAAGTGTTGACTTACCAGAAGAAAAGCCTCCAATTTCTGCCGATTCTCCTGATACTCAAGAAGTTCATGTAAAAAAAATTAATTTTTTAATTCTTTGTCAGTCTTTGTTTTGATTTAGTTGGGCTTTAAACTATAGTTCAAGCCTGATGTATTTATTTGATTACTATATAAAAACCTCCTTATAAAAATCTGTGTTTAAAAAAGTATATCAGTATTTGGTGGAATATAAAAGAACACATCCTTTAAGTAAGAAATTTTTTTTCTTACTTAACCAAAACCAAAAGGCTGTGTTAAAAAGAAGTCACAATTTTAACAGTTTAATTTTTGCTTAGTATCTGGTTCAAATGAAAGTTCTTTTAGCCATAAGAAAAGATACTGGCTACTCCAGAGACAAGTATGACATTGAAACTATGCAAAGCATATATTTGAAAATAATTGAATATGGTTAAATAGGATTTTTTCCCCCGTGAATACTTGTGGAGTAATGGTATTCACCTGGCTGTGAACTTCAGTACGTTCCAGGAAGGGTTTTTTCCTTGGTACTCAATAGGGTGGGTGGTTTCTAAAAATTCCACCAACTCTTTTATTATCAATAGGCAACTTTTTATGTGATAAATGAATTAAAGATGAGGAAAAACCAACTTTTAATTATTTATAGAAATTTAGTTGTATAGTATTTGGAAAGTTTCTTAACTCATAAAATTATGGTTTTCCATATTCATTTTTATGACTGTTCTCGCTGTGAAGTAGATGAATAAAGTCCCTGTTCCTTTTAGTTGGAAAGCTTAAAAACTTGGGGCCACGGTGTAATTGGGAATCCTCATTTCTGGGTATTTCCAGTCTTTCATCTCATTGAATGTTTGGGGAGTGGGAAAATGTCATTGTCTAGGTGGGTGATGATGTTCTACCTTCTTGGTCAGGAGATCTCTCTGTTACTTTCTACCTCCTCCTTTTTCTCCCCTTCCCTTACCAAAAGGTAAATGCAAGGACCATTCCTTCTTCCACCAAACCCTTGCAGGAGAGGTACTGAACTTGAAAGCCTTAGGAATTTCATGGTTTATGCAGCCCCAGCAAAGGGAAGAGGATTGAGTCTAGCCCAAGGGAGCTTATGTAGGTGAATTCTTCTTCAACCTTATGGGGATCGTGCTATTTAGAAAAGTGTGGATAGTTAGGTAGTTTGGGGATTATCATTAAAACACAGTTTGGGGGTTATTTCTTTTTCTCCAGTTAATTTTTTTTCTTGGGTGAGAATAGAGTAAGTCCTTAATTCTTCTCACAATTGTTAGCATCATAATAATTTTCAAGGTTTTGTTAATTAAGACTGTCTTTTTATAGCCAGGGAAATGTGGATGTCTACTTTAATTCCATACAGAATTTCAAAGTCTTTTTCCGTCTAGTTATTTTAACTGAAAAGTCTGATTGCTTTAAGTGGATATTTTATAAAGTAAACCAATAAGTATATGCCATGTCAAATGTAGTTTATGTTTAAAATTCATACACCAAGGGTGAGATGGTCATTTTAAAACAATATGTTTTAAGTTAAAATAAATACGTATTAAAATTCTTTAATCAGTCTTTTTAATTCATTTTAGGTGATTGAAAATGAAAAGCTTCAAGATTCAGGACAAGAGGCTAGGAATCTTTCGTTTAATGAGTATCCCTCAGGAACTCTTAAGCTTCAATATAATTTTGAGACCATAGAGCAGCAGTTTTGTGACTTGCCTGATAATAAAGACTCTGCTGAGTGCGGTGACATTGCTGAAGTAGATGGGGAACTTTTTGTGGCTCAGAGCAACTTTACCTTGATATTGGAAGGTGAAGAAGAACTTGAGACGGGGGATTCTGCAACATCTAATGGGTCAGCTAAAGCCACTAACACAGTGACTGAGTCAAAACCTGTCTACACTGGGGAAAATGATAACCGGGGACACGTTGCAAATTTGCCGTCTATTGTAACTAGTGATCAGGAGTCCCAAAAGGTAGAGACATTACCGTATGTGCCTGAACCAATTAAAGTAGCAATTGCAGAAAATTTACTAGATGTAATTAAAGACACAAGAAGTAAAGAAGTCACTTCAGATACCATGGAACAGTCCATTCATGAAAACATACCTTTAATAAGCCAAAAGGTAACAGGTTCCACCAAGTTAGTGAAATCTACGCTTAAGACTATTCAGGAAACAGTAAATGTTAAGCAGGTTAATGAGACGATTACACCCAGAACTCGAACAAGAAGACAATGTGCCCAAAGCCTGGATGTCAGATCAGTGCAACAGGAAGAGTCAGCACATGTTGCTACTCCTGAGACGGTG
Organism: Furipterus horrens; assembly: GCF_987537825.1. Lineage (NCBI taxonomy): Eukaryota > Metazoa > Chordata > Mammalia > Chiroptera > Furipteridae > Furipterus > Furipterus horrens. The sequence goes on from NW_028327185.1 coordinate 11,411,149, forward strand.
GGGTTTCCAGTTGTGAAGAAAACTAGGAAAACAAGAGCAATTCCTGAGGATTCTGAAAGTGCCTTTTCTAATGTCAAAGGAATATCTCAGAACCAGGAAATACCTCAAAATTCTGTTACTCCTAAGAAAGGAAGGAGAAAGAAAGAAATTAATCAAGACACGGTAGAGAGTAGTAAATCTGTGGACCAAGAATTACAGGTTACTCCAGGCAGGGAATTCAGAAGATTACGATCATCTCAGATATTAGAACCAGCAACCACAGAAACTTCTTCTAGAAAAGAAGTTAAGCTTTCATCTGTTACAAAAAAGACTCCTAAAAGAATGAAAAAATCTGTAGAAAATCAGGAAAGTGTTGACATTGTAAATGATATAAAAGTTTATAGTAAAGTAGCAAGTCCTAGCATAAGTACCAAAAGACTGAGGTCTGAAAGTAAAGGACGTGAACAAGGCGAGAAGTTCAGTGAACAGCCGCTGCCTAGTCCACGTAGTAAAAGGGCTAAGAAGAGAGACGGTAACACATCAAATGTCAGAGAAGACTCTAAACTTGATTCATCCCAGTTGACTCTTGAAGCAGAATTTGATGTGCCTGCTACACCTAGGAAGCGTGGTAGACCAAGGAAAACTAATCCATCACAAGATGCAGGACCTGAATCTGAGGCTGTTAAGGAAGAGAGAAGTCCCGAGAACAGCAAAGCTCTCAGCACCCGAAAGAGATCTACGAGAAACACCCCCGCTAAAAGTGAAAAGAGGTCCACGAGAAGCACCCCCGCTAAAAGTGAGAAGATTGATGTTGGAAAACCAGCTTCAGAAAAATCAGTTTTAGTGCCAAACGAGGAACTTGTTACAGTGATGAGCTCAAAAAAAGAGATTACAAAAAGGATTGAAAATCAAAGCCAAAAACGTTCATTACGCTCAGTATCAGAAGAAGAAATGACGCACCAAGAACAAAGTGACCGAGAAGAAAAATTACTCGCCAAAGCTGCTTTGACTCCGTTTTCCCGCAGCACAAGGACTAGAGCTAGCAAGGCCATCTCATTGCCGGACCTTTCTGAATCAGAAAATGAGTCTTTATTTTCTTCTGTGTCAAAAGTTCCAAGAAAACAGAGAGGTAACTTTTATTTCTGTTCAAAGCATAGTTTTCGTTTTATTCAGTCCTCAGCTTCAAAATTGTTTTAAGCATGATTTGATTTGATTAGGCTCTAATTGATTGTTTCTTCTAAAGGTGATTTGTAGTTATAGGGAATTTCCTTCTCTTCCAAAACAAAACACTTTTGATCTTTTAAAGTAAAATGTAAAGATCTTAACATTTTAAAGCTTACTTTGAGATGCAAGAATTTTCTGGTTCAATATAATCTCTTAAAAACTTACTCGACTTAGGTTAAATTTCTTTAGAACAGTATCATTTCTGTTTATTTCGCTTTTATATCCTAAGTGATTTAATTTTGGTTTCTCCCCAAATAGAATCAATATTTTTAACTACAGTTGTGTTTGGCTCTTCTCCCAGGTGATAGCCATGACAAATTGTTTTGAAGGAAAACAGCAGAATTTTACTGCTTAGGATACAGAAATTATAATTTAAGTCCATAGTGTCTATTGCACATAAACTGGCCTGGCTATGTACCCAGCCTCCCCTCATAGCCACTAATGAGTTAATGATTGTACTGTTTGGTTGGCATAGTTCATATCTTCTTAGCAGGGGTGACGGCTCTTTCACAAGGGTGAATATAATTTACTCTGTTTATGTTTAAAGCACAGACATACATAAGGTAGATCAATAGATATATATAAATATCTATACTATTAAGATTTCTTGTGGGGTGGGGTGGGGATATCAGTGAGGGAAGCAATTAAGAAGAAAAGGTTGAAAGAGGAGATAATGAAGAAGAGGTTTAGGCAATGGTGTAGCTGAATATGTACAGTAGATCCCATTAGGGTAGCTCTGGACTTTTTAAGTAAGGTAGGTGACATTGTTTTCTTTATTTAAACTTTAAACCAGTTGTATGTATTTTTAAATGTATTAGTGAACACCCTATATAGTTTCCTCTGACTTGAGGAAGGCCCAGAGAAAGATAAGCCAGTTAAAAGTTTGCAAATTGATATTTTTTATCGTCAACATTCAGTATGCAAAAACTCTTTAAATATTTGAATTTTTGAGAAATGATACTGTTTAAAAAATTGTATTTATGCATTCATTTGTTATGTTTGTATAGCCTGAGTCCAGGAGAGGGCCCTTAGCCATAGAATTATTTCTCCTAAAATGATGTGTAGTTGTAGGAGATCCCTCCTGATTTTTTGTTAAATCTTTAATTTCAGTAGCACTATATATACCAGTAATTCAGTTTCTTCATGATGTTATGAAAACGTGGTTATGCCTATACTTTACACGGAGGAGAATGAAATGACAAAACTAAGATTTTAGCTAACTTACCAAGCCTATGTTAAAGTTAAAATGAAAACAAACAAAACCACAAATGAGAAGGGCAGAAGAATGTTATTAGCATAATTCTTTTATACTTTCCTCATGACTTAGAGAAGTGTAGCAAACACAAAAATAGCAAGTTGCTCTGGGGTAGCATAGCAAACCTCAATACCTGATCTTCTGTCATCTTGACATAGTCACCATCTACTGTAACTTTTCTGTAATAAAAATACATGCCTGCCATAGAAAATAAGAATTTAAAAGTAGATACCCGCCCCTCCGCCCTTACTTCATGATCGTTTTCAGATACTCTTGTTCTCAAAACCCTGAGTGTGCATTTTGTGTTTTTTTTAAATACACATTGATAGAGTCCATGTGTGGCATTTTATCCCATTAATGTGCCACAAACTACTTAAACATTCTGTTAAATGAGTTGTTTTCAGATTTTCTAGTATTATAAATAGGCACCTTCTAGTACAACATGATGAAATTGCAAATGAGAAATTTGGGGTTGGGATCTCTCACTTCTGCCACTACTAGCTGGGCAGAAAGTTATTTATCCTCTCCGAATCTTGTTTTCTCATCTTTCCAATGAAGGTAATAACGCATACCCTACCGGGATTTTGTGAGTCTTCATGACTTTTAAGGAAGCAGTTACCACCATAGAATACAGTTTCCTTTCTTCTTTTGCCCTCAGGTTATAGTCTGTACACTCTTTAGAACATCTCTCCCTGTGCCTGTTTAAATGATATTTTTAAAGCTCCTTGAGGGGGGGGCTGGGAGGTGCAGAGAAAGGGGGATGCAGAAACATTAGAGTAGAAATTAATTTTGATTATATTAGAAAGCTGGAGGCTGTCCTCTAATTAATCAAAACCTGTCAAAAAAATAGGTGTCTTAGAATTTTATTTAGATGTGTTTTATAGCTTAAAGGATGTGGGGCTTGATTACTCAATAGATTTTTAAATTTCCATTACTCAGCAGATATTTAACCCTTTGAGTGCCATGCGTAATTGCTAAAATTCCTGTGAGAAATGCCAGGCTGTTTTGCTGAGAAATGCAGAGTTTATGAAAAATGTCTATAAAAACATTATTATTCATAATAATTTGCTGAAAATTTCACTACATATAGTAAATACACATGTTTTGTAGGCAGTGTTCTTTGATGCAATTAAACAAAAAATTTATTGCATTAAAATTTTATTATAACAATTATTTTAGAAAAAATAAATTCTTTCCTTCAGTATGGCTTTTGAAGTATAATATATGGCATAATATAAAACCTATTATAATTTGAAAAAACAAATAGCACATGGATAACAAGAAGTATGTCAAATATTGCATAAATTTTTTGGAAAAAAAACTTCATAACATACAAAAAAATGAACTCAAATGGCATTCATACTAGAGACATGTATCAATAGATATCAACAGTGAAAAGCAGTTTATAAACAAAATGCTAACGCTATACCGTGAAGCAATGAAAATGTCCATTAGCAAGTTTCCTTGTCACGCACACTGCATAGAGTTTCGACGATTATTGCAAAGATAAATGAAATTAAAAGGACCATTTGAAATGTAAGTAAAAATTATAACAGAATTAATATGTCAGTATTTGAACAAGCGTAAAAATTCGAAATTTGGATCAAGAGAAAAAAGTTATATCAATGTATAACCTGAGGAACAAAAAAAGAGAACAAAACATAAAATATGAATTATTCCATTGTTATTTACATTTATAGCCATTGAAAAAAGAGTCACTGGGAGTGACGCTGGCACTTTTGGGAAAATTTGTCAGCATCACTCACAGCAATGTTGGCAGTCATAGGGTTAAGAAGAGCCTGTTTATATGCCTGAGGTTATACTGGGATATACATTTATTATTTCGATTCTCCCTCAAGTCTAGTTAAGTAAAGGTACTCTTTTTTTTTTTTTTTTTTTTTTCTTTTTCTTGAGACATGGAAGAAGTTGAAGTTCAGGGAGACTGGGCTCCCACTTCACCCAGGTTAAGAGGTGGTGGTGTCCTGGAGCCAGTCATGGTGGGACCATTTATATCAGAGAAATCGGCAAATGCTGGACATCAGAGCTGTGTCCTCCACCCCGCCCTGCCCCCCCAAAAGCCGTTTACCAGTACAATACTGGGCCTGAACCTAGGTCTTTTGAACTCAGTAATACTTAAGTAGCAAGGCCATCAAAACTTACATTCAGGAAGCTTACAGAGCTAGGTGAGGAAATGAACATACAATGTATGTATTAACATACAGTGTAACATACAAAGGCTAATACAAACACATGGAAGGTGCTGAACATTTATATTTCCTTAGGGTCAGTCTTCTATGAAGAATATGAGTCAGTCTCTGAAAAGCCATAGAAGCTGTTGATCTGTTTCTCTTTGTTACCAGCAGAAACCCCAAACATTTCTGCCACTTATCAGCTGGGAGCAGAAATCAGCTGGGAGCAGAAATAACTTTTATTTCTGACCTCATGCCTATTCTTTTGTTAAGAATTGTCTGCTTTAAAAGCAGAATTTGACATCTTATAGAACTCTTGATTATCCCAGTAAGTGAAGTAACATTGAACTATAATTTGATAAGTTTTATTTCAAAGATGCTAATGATATTCTTAATATATATTCTTATATATTCTTAATGATATCATTAACAAAGGCAAACATCTATAAAGCACTTAACCATATGTCACACATTGTTCTTAATCCTTTAATCTGCACAATAATCCTATTTTATAATGCTGTTATCAATCCCATTTTCTAGAAACTGAGGCACAGAGAGGTCTCCGTAACTTACCTTTGGCCCCACAGCTGGCAAGTCCAGAAGCTGGGCTTTCATCACTGGCAGGCTGGTTCAGCTACACCGGGCACTTCCATAATTACATTGCTATGGTCAAAACAAAACCAAAAATCCGAGATTAAGTCTGTGATACATGTTCTTAACATATATTCTAAACCAATTCTTAATTAAGCCATTTTTATTTATCTCTTGAATAGCTTCCCATCAGCTTGTTTTTGGTTTTACGGGTTTGTGGGTTTAATATTACTTTCTCTGCTTTTTCTTTTTATGATATGGACTTTTATGTTGTTCTCCTCGACTAGAACAATTAACTCAGAATGAGCTGGAAGGAATGGTTTGAGTTTCTTCTTTGTAAATAAAATTACTTTTGTGAATAAAAACCCTGTCTCTGGAACAGTAGGAATTAATGAAGGGAACTAAACGAGCTCAGGTTATATATGAAAATGATGTCTTCCTTCTCAGAACGTTGAGGAGCAGTAAAGATTGAAACTAGTGTGATAATACTGTTTGTGTCTGCTTTAAGTTCTATTTTTATATTCTGGCATTATTTAGTTGCAGAATGGTTTCCTGAACATTTAATTGCCCAAATGAGGTTAGGGTTTTTCCTGTCATTTCTCTCAAGGGCACCGTGTTAGGGTACTAGTGTTTTCTGTGTTTGGGGATGTTTACAGCTTTCTAATGCACGGCGTGTATTTCAAGCTTTTTTTTTTTTTTAAGATTTTATTTTCAGAGAAGGGGAGGGATAGAGAAAGAGAGGGACAGAAACATCAGTTGGTTGCCTGTGCACCCCCACAGCGGGGAACCTGGACCCCAACCCAGGCATGTGCCCTGGCAGGGAATTGAACCGGTGACCTCTTGGTTCGTAGGCTCAGCGCTCAATCCACTCAGCCACACCAGCCAGGGCTCAAGCTTTTATTTATTTATTTATTCATTCATTCATTCATTCTAATGTGTATGTTTATATAAAGTGATATAGATAACAGTATTATTTTTTTCTCCCTTTCTTTAGCTAAAAAAATAGAAGTTCCTAAAGAGCTGAAGGAATTAGTTTCAGATTTATCTTCTCCATTTGTCTTCTCACCTCCTGCTCTGAGGACCAGGCGAAGGAACATGATCAATACTCCGAAGCTTGTACATGAACTGGTAAGAAATGCATGCTTTTATTTGTATGCTTGTTTAAACATGTTTCTTTGTTTTGAAGCAATGTTTCTTAAGGAACTTTTTTTTTAAAGAGCAGACATTCATATTAACAGCCTGAAATGGCCTTGTCTGCACTTCTGAGACCCTCCATTTACCACAGATTTGTGGTGTGTTACTGATGAGATGTTATTGGCAGCTGCAGTTTAAATTACCGATTAGGGGAAAGGTTTTTAAATTTTAGTGTCTCATTAGAATTATCTGGCTGTGTTTCTTTAAAATGTAGGTCCCTAAACCTCTGGAATGTCACCCACAGACCACACTTGAAGAGACAGTGTTTTACAGTTGATTCCATCACCTGATTGCACATAACCCTACAGTAAGGAGAGTTCAGGGACCGAGTATGAGACTCTTATATTTGCCAAAGTAAACTCATAAGCATTTTTTGAATTATCTGCCGTTAGCCAGCTATCAGGCAAGGACAGAAATTTACACATAAATAATTCAGACAAATTCCTTGTCTTTCAGGAGCTCAGTTTAATGGGAGGCAAAAACTCAGTTTTGTAGCCTAATAAGAATCAGTTGTCCCCCAGTACCCCTGTAGACGGGAGGTAAAGGAGGCGAGCACCCCAGGCAGAGGAAACAGTAGAGCAACGGCCCAGAAGCCTACAGTCAGTGCGGGGCGGAGGGGGTAAGGGGGGCAGGGGGTGGCCCACAGGCAGGTGGCCCTGCCCAGACTGGGGGCTGCTCCTGTGAGAACTGAACCCCGGTGAGGAGAAAACGGTCCCTGGCGGCCCGATGCTTAGGAGACGACGAGAGCCTGGATTTGGACCGAGGCAACGGGAACAAAAGGGCAGTAAACAGTGGAAACGTGAGAAATGAAACAGACTGTGTGAGGATGAGGGGTCAAAGGTCTTTGATGACCACGTTTTCTACTAACAAAACTGGAGTCCATTTGGTACTTCCTGGGTTTGACTCATTAGCACTATGTGGCTATATTCCCTGACTCAGAATAGAACTTTAAATTTAGATTTCAAATGTTTAATTATTTAAGATTTACCTTTTAAACAAATCTTCAACTCTTAGGAAGATGATGCTGCGGGACAACAAAAAGTAACAAGAGTCAGGACTGAGAAAAGGAGAAATGCCAGCAAGTAAGACTTTCCCTGTGCTGTGATGTTTACGTTTCATTTCTTAAATGAGATTTGAGAAGAGTCCATTTAAAAGACAAATTCAGCTCATTAAAAAAGGGTAATCCTGCCCAGGCTGCTGTGGCTCAGTGGATTGAGCACTGGCCTGCGAACCAAAGGGTCGTTGGTTTGATTCCCGGTCAGGACACACGCCTGGGTTGTGGCCCAGGTCCCCCGGGGGGGGGGGGGGCATGTGAGAGGAAACCACACTCTTTCTCCCTCCCTTCCCCCTCTCTAAAAATAAATAAATCAAATCTTAAAAAAAAAAGAAAATGGTAATCCTTAGGGGCACTTATAAGCACTGGCTTCTTGTAACTATTAGATTACACTCTGGAAGTGGATTTCTTCATAGCATGAAAGGTCATTTGCCGTTTTTAAAGAAGGAGTAGTTTAATACCCAGTGAATCTTTGTTTCTGCAGTGGGTGGGAGTGAGATGTTTCACCTTTTCCTTAGTAAAGATAGATGACTATTAGTAAAAAGTAATTATAATCTTAAAAGTTCCGTGATCATTTCACTAATAGTACTAGTAAACCATTATCCATGGCGAAATTATTCCTATCAGATATATTTGTTTACATGGTATTTTAAATTTTTTTTAAATTTAATTTTATTATTTTTTAAGGGAAGGAGAAAGAAAGGGAGAGAAACATTTATGTGTGAGCGACACATCAGTGGGCTGCCTCTTGCACACCCCCAACTCGGGACCCAGCCCGCAACCCAGGCCTGTGCCCTGACTAGGAATGGAACTGATAACCTTTTGGTTCCCAGGCTGGCCCTCAATCCACTGAGCCACACCAGTTGACTATAACTAATAACATTATTTACACATAAATTGGTTTTGTATGTATGTGGAAAACTTCTTCCTACAGGATGGGGCCAACAGTTGTTTCTATGGAGAATAATAAAATAATGAATAACTAATAACAAGGATAAGCCGTTTCATGTACTCACAACTGTAAACCTACTTTTGCCCCACGCTGTGTTATGAAAATACAGGATTGCTGATTCCTGCTGTTGAGAATTGCGATTTCTCATACGCCTCATGGGCCTGCTGGGTTCTCGCTCCGTGGACTGACTACTGATACTTGGCCACTCCCTAGAACCCAGCAGTATTTATTAGTACGTATGAAACAGTGAAGAACATTCAGCAGTGATTATTTTCAAATATCCAATTTAAAAAGGAAAATATCTGTCATGTGAAACGTTAACTCTGCCTCTAATGAGCTTATATGACTTAAAGCTTTACTTCATTTCTCTTCTATGAAATGAAAGCGCTAGGAAAGGCTAATTCCTAAGGTTTCTTTTCATATATTGGGAAGCCAGTTATATTATGATTGGTTATTCTTACTTGAATTATATCTTTTTTTCAGAATTACAGAAAAAGAAAGTTCTTGGTCACCTCCTCCAGTAGAAATTAAGCTGATTTCCCCATTGGCAACTCCAATTGACAGAGTGAAGAGCCAGCCAAGGAAAACCGGAGAAGGAGCAGGAAAAACTCTTGGAAGGAACAGAAAGAAACCATCTTCCTTCCCAAAACAAATTGTCCGCAGAAAAATGCTGTAATTTTTTTTCAAGTTTTAATGTACACCTATTTGTAAAGTCACAGAATTGTGTGGATTATTAAAAATCATCTAACTTGGAAGACAGTAATTTATATAAATTGTAAATTTTTGTAAACAGGAAGTCTTCCATAAGTAAAATAACTCCATATGGAGTATGATTCTTTTAGAGGAGGCATTTTTCCCTTTTATATTAAGACTTCATACATTTATATAATATGTAAATACAGCTTATTATTAGAATGCTAAATAAAGTATATACTTCACAGTAGTTTGTGTCGGTTAGATTTTTGAGGGGGATTTCTGTTTCAGTAATAATTTTATATAATAGTAGGCATCGGTCCTATATTCTTTCTCCACAGGTAAAAGTATTAGACCAATCTTAAATGAGAACAAGTGAACTGTTCATTTTTTTTAAGTTGCTATTTTATAGTTTATGCACTTTGCTTCTGTGATTAAGATTTCTAATCATAAAATATTTTGGGGGGGTGTTATGGTGGTTGCTATGTTCAAATTGAATTATGGGCATGTAATTTTGCCCCTTTTTTTGTAGTTTTAAGAAATTTTGTATATTCTACCTCAAATGAATAATTTTCCAAGTAATGCATTGGTTAAATGTAATGTTGACAATTCTTGTTCGCAGGCCTATAGGCAACTATCTTTAAAGTCTCTAAATTATTCAGAGACTAATTATCCAGGTTAGATTGACCGGTTCACTGCTCACTAGCAACTTCTTAAAAGGGTTTGAGAAAGAAGGAGAATGTAAAAAAAAAAAATTTTCATGAGTATTCATTGTACCTTATGTGGACCTAATATTGATAGGATGAGACGTCTGCAGAAATTTTTTTATTGCTTTGAAGGAGCTTGCTACTGAATCACAGAAATCCCTTAATATTCAGGTTTTAAAACTGACAAGTTCTCGCAGGACCTCAGGCACAGACTATTGAGGATGGGGAACGTGTGTGAGTAGATGTGGGAAAAGAAAAAGAAACCGCTGTTCTCGGCAGTATGACTGTGTGTAATTAAGTGGTGATACTTGGTGTAGGCTATACAATTCATCAATAAATAAGTTGTAAAATAATTTATGATAGGTAATTGATAGTGTGTAATGAATGGACCATGAATAATTGACTGCCTAGAAACTGCTTTTGTTGGCTAAACTTTCAGTGTTCTAGTGCGAAGCATAAGCAGTGTGTTTTCTACATTATTTGTCTACCAATGAACAATATGAATAACGGGAAGATGATGAAAATGCCTACACCAGGTACTGACCATGTGAAAGTCGCAGTGCGCGTGCGGCCTTTTAGTCAGGTTAGTGGTACCTTGCCTTGCCTTGTCGACACTTTGACTATGACTTTCGTTTTATTCTTAAATTTTTAGTTATCAAACTTGTATTTAAGCTGCTTGTCATTTATGGAATATTAAACTTATTTAAATGAACTTGTTAAATGAGTAATTTAAAGATCTAAGTAATTCAATAAACAATTTCATTCTTTGTGCAAGTAGCACAATAAAAAAATTAACAAGAGAAATGTACTGTCAAGTTAATAATTTTTTAAGCCAAAGCAGTTTGGTAAATATAGACATGTGGTATCTATTTTTAATAAATGTGCTTCTTTCCCTCAACAGTAGATCGTAAGCAAAAAAAATGCCAATTCTGAATAAAATGCATTTATATATAAATGTATTTCTAACTTTTTACAAAAACACTGGTTATTAAACTGTTGCTATAACATTTTAGGATAAAATACGGATTAGACTCATTTTAGGACCTTGTAGCAATCGTTTATCTTTGATTACCAAAACATTAGTTACATTTTAAGGTAATTCTGATCAGCCAACCCATTCGGCAGACTTTGGCCCATCTGCTGTGGACGAAACGCTGTACTAGAAACTGATAATTCAGAGGAAGGCCCTCCGTTCTCCACTGGCTTACAGTTTATGTGAGCAACTTACTTGTAGCAGTGTGTGCCCTAGTGAGGTAGAAGGATGGCACGCGGAGAAAGGTCAGATCTTGACCGCCTGGAGACGGAAGCATTTGCGATGACCGTAAAGGATAAACAAGTAAGATCTGGGTAAGGGTATGCGATACGAAACACCGCACCAAGGCTTATCGGACAGTTTAACTGGTCCTGAGTGGGATACAATGCAATGATGCCCTTATCTGCTCTCCCACTTGGACACCCTGCTGCTGTTTCTCTTGTCCAGCAGTGTTCAATATTACTTTGCACGTTTTCAGTTTGTATCAGTTCAGTCCCTGAACATTCATTTATACTGCAGAAAATATTTCAGCAACCAGGCAGACAGATAATTAGGTAACCGTATATGTGAAAAAATTAACTTGCGGTCAGTGAATTAAATGTTTTGCGTGCACGCGCGCGCACACACACACTTCCCAAAAGGAAATAAAACTGTTTTATATCTTAACCAATCGGGCCATTGAAAGTAGCTATTCCAGGGTTTATTTTTGCATTGGCCTTTCACTAGAGTAACTGCCAATTTTAAATCAATGGATGTAGAAGTAGAAAGTTACACATATACACAGCCTTTAGGTTCAAAAAGATTGCATTTGATTTAAGCGCACGCCCTCAGCGATTAGCTTATGCTAGAACAGTAGCGAGGAGGATGGGGGCAGGACTCCAGAGACGATCGGAGGGTGGGTGGCTATGGGTCACTCCCAGACAGCCCGAGAAGGCCTGGACTCCGCCTGCTTTCCAGCTTCGTTGTGGGATCAGAGAACCAGCTTTATGAGGCTGTCTTTGTTACAAGATTCAATACACTCTCAGGAGCTTTTGAAGTCAGATGAACATGAGTTCAAAACCTGACTTTTTCACTTACCCACTGTGTAGCCTGAAGCAAGGTGATAGGCTTTCTGGGACTTGGCGTCCTTATGGGTAAAGTGGAGATACTGATACCTCACACGGGATGGTGGTTATAAAATATACAATGTATAAGTCAGCACAGAGCCTGACAAATAATATTAGCTGCTAAGGGTTACTTTTTCACCATAGTCTCTTAAACGGTTTGAGATAACAATTCATGTATTATACAAGTTTCTCAGGGTGTACAATTCTTGGTTATTGGTATATTCATGGATGTATGTAACCACAGTAAGTTTCAGAACGTTTTTATCACCTCAAAAAAGAACTGTGCCTCTTAGCCATCACCCTTATTTCCCCCAGCCCTGAGCAACCACTGGTCTGATCATGTCTCTACTTTATTCCTAAATATTTTGTTCTTTTCAGTGCTATTACAAATGGAATAGTTTTGTGAATTTGTTTGATTGTTCACTTTTTGAATAGAATTAAAATTGATTTTGTATATCAGGCCCGTATCCTGCAACCTTAGTAGACTCATTTATTAGTTCTAATAGTATTTGAGTGGATCCCTTAGGACTTTGCTTATTCAAGGTGATATCATCTGCAAATAGAGATCATTTTACCTTTTCCTTTTCTATCTGGATGCCTTTTGTACCTTCCCTGCCCAGTGGTCCTGGCTAGAACCTCCAGTACAATAGTGAATATAAGTGTTGGGAGTAGAAACCTTTGTCTTCTTTCTGATCGTAAGCGGCAACATCAGTAGGATGTCAGTCAGGGATTTTTCTGTAGATGTCTTTAATCAGATTCACTTCCATTCTAGTCCTAATTTGTTGACTTTTTATCATTCAAAGGTGTTGGATTTTGTCAGATGTGTTTTGTGTATCTGTTGAGAGGTGGCTTTTGGTTTTCAGTCTTGATGTGATGTGTTAATTACATGAAATCGTTTTAAGGATCTCCAAGATTTGTTTTAGTCAGGTGCAGGAAAGTGACAGAGACAACTACCTGATAATTGGTTCCCAAGAGAATGCAGCTTCTCACATGAAGCCTTATGAGAAAGTTTCAAGGTCGGAAGGTACAAGGAGCAAAGAATGCCTGGCCCAGGGTCTTATTTTGGTTTCTGCAGGGAGGGAGGGGCAGACATGGTAAGCACTTTTGACCAATCTTAGAATTGGATGCTTTGCGTAATGTTGGGTGCTCTGGGCTATGGGGGTGGCCTCTAGTTGTTACATACTTGGCCCTGGCGTGACGTAGGGCGGAGGACATGCTGTCTGGGCGTGTGAGAGTTGCTGAAGGAGGCAATTGGGGCCTGGGCTTTGATTGGTTTGCATGAAAGGTTAGGGTTAGGCCCCAGGACGTCAAAATGTCATACAATATAGGGGAAAAAAAATGATTAATACAGTCATACTTGCATCCCTAGGATAAATCCCATTTGGTCATGGTGTATAACTCTTTGTATGTTGCTGGATTCAGCTTGTTCATTTGCTGAATATTCCTGCACCTATATTCATAAGCGATATGGGTCTGTCGTTTTATTTTCTTGTCATGTTTTTATCTAGATTTGGTATCAGTAATACTGGCTTCATGAAAATAAGTTGGGGAGTGTTCCCTCTTTTTTTTTTTTAAGTTTGTGAAGAATTACTTCAAATTCTTGCTAAAATTCAGCAGTCAAGCCATCTAGGCTTTTCTTTATAAGTTTTTTTTTTTTTTTTAATTCTACTACTTTATCTCTTGACTGGCTATAGGTCTGTTCAGATCATCTATTTCAGTAATTTGTGTCTTTCCAAGAGTTTGTCCGTTTCAGCTAAATCATCTAAATTATTGGCACTCAATTGTTCATTTACAATCATTTTCTTTATTTGTGGTTTCTTTTTGTGAATGTTTATAATAGTTATCTTAAAGTCTTTTGCTGATATGTGCAGCATCAGGTCTCTGAAAGCTTCTGGTTGCCTGCTTTCTTCCCTATGTATGCATCTCACTTCCTGTTTCTTTCCATACCTCTAATTTCTTATATAATATTCTTTAGCAATTCTGGTCCTCCCGCCCCTCTGTAGCTTAGTTATTTGCTTGTGTTTGTGTAGTGACTATCTGGATTGTTTGAGTGAAGTCTGTCCCCCACGCCCTACCTGTGTTGCTTCGGAGGCGCAGCTTGGATATATCCCTGTCACTGTCGGGTAACGCAGTTTGGGTAGGGCTCCTGTCCGCTCCTGACCACACAGAGCTGTTAAACTGCTCATGTCTCAGGGACCATGTCCCAGGGACCTAAAGTGCTTTACAAATTAATTCAATCCAATTCTGGTTCCTTTGGGAAGAAATAGTTTTTGAGATCAGTGTTTGGCATTTTTTCTGACCCCGGGTAGTTTCCTCCCAGCTGTCTTATATTTCACAATCCCTGTCCCCCTGCAAACTCGAGGGCCTATCATATAACCGGTATCTTGAGTCTCTTCCCATTTCCTTAACATCACACCCTTCTCTGTTCTTTAGAATACCCTCAGGATTGAATTACTCTAAGCGGGCACATGAAGTCACTTCCTTCGGGAAGAGATTTAGGAGGTGCTATTCCCTCCAGCAAACTCCACACCAGGGCACTGGGCTTGTGGGTGGGGACAACAGCAAACTGCCCTCTGGGTGACATCCCACTCTAGGTGCCCAGCAGTTGGATATGGGACAGCCGCAGCCTGAGATGCTCTTAGCTGGTCTCAGGAGCAAGGGTGATCAGGCACCCCAGTATTCTCCGGGTGCACTCGCCTCAGCAACAGGTAGATGAGGGCAGGGTGGAAGAGGCTGATACCCTGCCCCTCCCGGAAGAAAGCCCTCCAATTAGGGTCTGCGGGAAGGGGGAGCTGTGTCCTTGGCTTGCAGGGGAGCGGGAGGGAAGGGAGGGCCTCGCTTCACACACCACAGGCTGCTTTCTTACTGAGTTTTGATAGATGCTGGACATGTTTCCTCATTGGCTGTTTGCCGTTAGGATGATTTCCAGAGATTTTAGATAGTGTTTTCATTAATTTTCACCACTGTCCCTGGGGAGGGGCAGCGGGAGCTCCTTCCGTTGTGCTGCTGGAAGTGGGAGTTCCGCAGCTCTAGGCACTACTGTTAGCACAGCCGGGGGTTGGGTGGGCTCCTCTCAGAAAGGGAAGATGGCGGGAGACAACAGCTACTAGAAAAACATCATTAGAGAACAAAACGAGTGACCGGTAAGTTCCGGGCTTGATTTCTGACAAGGTACAAAGCCTTGGAAAACAGCAGGGATGGCCAGAAAAGCTACAATGATTGACTCTGAATTTGTAATATGACTGCAGAGAGAGAAGGATGCTGGGAGCAAGTGTGTGGTCTCCATGCACTCCAGGACCACCACGGCCATACAAGACCCCAAGAACCCAGGACACACGAAGACCTTTACTTTTGACCTGGCATACTGGTCTCACGACGGATTTCGCGTGGAAAAAGGGGGCGTGCTTACTGCAGCTGGTCCCAATAGTAAATTTGCAGGCCAGGTAAATTGCTTTAAAACAATTTCAGTGGAAGGTGTTTGTTTTTTAAATGAAGTGTTAACACTAGAACAGTAAAATAATTTTTTATGCAAACATGCTACAATATATGCTTTCATTTGAGAGTTTGGTTTCAGTGTATTCCTTTTTCATGCTAAACATGAGATCCAGAAAGTGCAGCTTTTGCCCAAATAATTTGTAGGCACTCAGTTGATATCCCAACGTACTGATGAGATCAGAAAATAAGCAAAACTTGTGGGAACTTTTGTTTTCATCGAATATTGACCATACCATGCCCCATTCCGTCTTCAGGTTGCCCACAATTCCCTGCGGGGAGATGGGCACGTGCATTCCAGGACTACAGCTCTGTATTCAGAATAGGTACGAGGTACAAGCGGCGTTCAAAGGAAAGGTGGTCGTTTCAGTCTGGACAGAGCCCATTTAAGCTGCTTAGATAGGTTGGTTTATAGTGTGCACCAAATGTGCAGAAATTTCAGCCATCATTTCTGCCTTATTCCTTCTGTGACTCCGGCTACATGTATGTGTGACATTGTCCCACAGGTCACCAAGGCTCTGTTCATTTCTCCCCAGTTTTTTCCTCTGTTCTTGTCTGCCTACTTGTCTTAAAACTCAGCCCAAAGATTGTAGCCTTTATTCAACCACCCCTAAAAAAACCCTCTGTCAAATAGTTCTGACTTCACAAACAATGAAAAGGTCTCATGGACCAGAGAGAGAGGTATTTTAACAGAAAAGTTGTGCATTTATTTGTATGACACAGGCAGTGTGGTTAGTGCCCAGGGGACTTCATTTAACAAAATGACAGTGACAATGAGTGATGCAATGTCTGGAATCTGGTGGGGCAGTAGGGCAGGTATGAGGAAGAGCCTGAGATTTCTACCTTCAGGTGTTTTTATCCCGATGTGGCATATACGAATTCTCAAACATTATGTGCATAAATTTTCCATCCTTGGAAAGCTGGAGTGAGTCTCTGAAGTTGTATCAGTGTCTAGGAGGCTGCCAGGCCCTCCTATTTAATTCTGCGTTACTGGGGTCGGCCTAGGGGGATCCTTTATTTTACCCCTGAGAGGGGTAGCTGGGAGTGAGTCTATAGGCCACTAAAGAAAAGGACTGCTCAGTGACCAAAATTAGTGGGAAAGTCATGGTTTGAAAAGAAGTTTGGGGAGGTGATAAATTATTTTGCACCAGTAATTGGGGAAAATGGTATGACCTTCAATAAATACACAAATGGTTACTTCCTGGAGCAGGACAAAATTCAACACCCAAAAAAGGACAGAGAGCTAAATCAAGAGCTGAGAAATAAACTACACATATGGACAACTATTTTACGACAAGGAGTAAAGAACATATAATGGAGAAAGAAAGTCTCTTCAATAAACGGTGTTGGGAAAACCAAACAGCCACATGCAAAAGAATAAAACTCGACCACAAGCTTACACCACACACAAAAATTAAAATGGATTAAAAACTTGAATGTAAGACCTGAAACCAAGAATACATAGAAGAAAATTAAGGTGGTAAGCTCCCTGACATCATTCTTAGTGATGTTTTTATGAATTCAGCTCCACTTGCAAAGGAAAAAAAAAAATGAGACTATATCAAACTCAACACTTCTGCACAGCGAAGGAAACTATCAACAAAGTGAAACGCCCTGAATGGGAGTAGATATTTTTAAGTGATACATTTGATAAGGGGCTAATATCCAAAATATATAAAGAATACATACACATCAATAACAAAAAAACAACTGGTTAAAAAATGGGCAAAGGATCTGAATAAACATTTTTCCAAAGGAGACATACAGGTGGCTAACAGGCCCTCAACACCACGGATCATAAGGGAAACGCAAATCAAAACTACAACGAGGTATCGCCTTGCACCTGCTAGAACAGCTGTTATCAAAGAGACAAGAAGCAGCACGTGTTGGAGAGGTTGCAAATAAAAGGGAACCCGTGTACACTGTTGGCTGGCATGTAATAGTACAGATACTATGGAAACAGTAGGGCAGTTCCTCAGAAATATTAAAAATAAAACTGCCATATGATCTAGCTATAACATTTATGGATATGTATCTGAATAATACAAAAACACTAATTCAGAAAGATATATGTACCCCTTATGCTCACTGCATCACTACTTACAATAGCCAAGAAATGGAAACAACCTCAGTGTCATAAACAGAAGGACAGATTTTCTTTTTAAATGTGGTAGATAGCCAATGGAATACTACTCAGTCGTAAAAAAGGTGAAATTCTGCCATTTGTGACATCATGGATGGACCTTGAGGGTATCATTCTAAGTAAAATAAGCCAGATGGAAAAAAACAAACACTATGTAATATTACTCTTTGTGGAATATCTAGAAACTCAAATGTCCATCAAACTTGTGAGTGGGTAATGAAGTGATAAAATATTCACAAAATAGAATAAAATTCACCAATAAAAGGAACTATGCAGCAGCCGGAATGAATCTCAAAGCATTGTACTAAGTGAAAGAAGCCGTATACGATTCACTTAGAAAAAACAAAGCTCTGGTTCCCCAAAGAAATCACTGGTCTCCAGGGGCTGCAGGCAGAGAAGGGGCCTGAGTGCAAAAAGGCCCAAGGGACCTTTGTGGAAATTATTTTAAAGTTTTTAAAATATTCATTGTAGTGTTCACCACATGGCCAAATGCATGTGTCAAAACTCATGAAACGCTATATATTAAGTGAATTTAATGGATATTAATTTTACTTCAATAAAGAGAATTTTTCCAAAAATAAGAAGTCCCGAGGCATAGATGTAACCAAGGAGGTGAAAGACACTGGAAATTCTGACGCGGATGAAAGAAACCGAAGCCAACACAAACAGAAAGATGCTGTATTCATATTTTGGAAGAATGAATATTGTTAAAATGTCCATACTCTCCAAAGCAACACAGTACCTTCTCACCATTGTCCACAGGTTCTTGGACTCTGCAACTTTTAAAGAAAGTGATGTAGAGCAAAACCCATTTTACTGTAGGCTAATTGGTATAAGTGAGTGAAGTTCCTAGGGCCTATTTCTGGTCACAAAGACATCACCAAACTTTTAAATGAAGAGTCAAGAACACTTCTGATAGTAAACATTAAGGTAAATGTGAGCTATACATACACTGAAGAAACATTAATAATAAAAATAAAAGTCAGATAATTCTTTTCCAAGCTGCTAACTCCAGGCCAGGGTCACTTGTGACTGGAGCTTGTCCCAGCAGCTCAGGGTGCCAGGCAGCACCCAGCTGGAACAGGACACTCCTCTGTCACAGGGCCACTCGCACACCCACACTCACTCAGATGCAACAATGGAGGTGCACCAATTCACCTCACATGCACATCTCCAGGATGTGGGAGGAAACCGGAGTACCTGGAGAAAACCCACGCAGACGTGGGGAGGACATGCAAACTCCACGCTGACAGTGGCCCTGGCTGGGAACCAGTGATTTTTTTCTCATCAGCATTATAAAAACATGGCATTGAGTGAAACATTATTCTGGGAATAGAGATTCAATGCAATCCCTGTCAAAATTCCAAAGGCATTTTCACAGAAATAAAACAATCCTAAAATTTACATGCAACCACAACAGACTCTAGTTAGCCAAAGCAATCGTGAGAAAGAATGAAGCTGGGGGTGTCATGCTTCCTGATTTCAAACTATACTACAAAGCCATAGTAACCAGAACACTATGGTATTGGCATACAAATAGATACATAGATCAATGTAATAGAATAGTCCAGAAATAAACCCACACATTAATTTACAACAAAGAAGCCAAAAATATACAGTGGGGATAGTATTTTCATTAAACGGTGCTGAAAAACTGGACAGCCACATGCAAAGAATAAAACTGGACCCCTACCTTATACCACTCACAAAAATTTACTTGAAATGGATTCAAGGCTTGAACATAAAACCTGAAACCATAAGACTCCCAGGAGAAAACAGGAAGTCAGCTCCTAGACATCAGTCTTGACAATGACCATTTGGATTTGACACCAAAAGCAAACAAGTGGGACAACATCAAATCAAAAACGTATGCACACCAAGGACACCATCAAAAAAACAAAAAGCAACCTATGGATTGGGAGAAAATATTTGAAAATCATGTATCTGATAAGGGGTTGATAGCCAAACTATATAAAGAACTCATACAACACAGTAGCAAAACCCCAAATAAATTAAAAAATGAACAGAGGAACTTTATAGACATTTTCCCAAAGGAATCATACAAATAGATACGTGGAAAAGTTCTCAACATCACTAATTGCCAGGTAAACACAAATTAACCACAATGAGATACAACCTCACACCTGTCAGAATGGCCGCCATCAATAAATCAACAAGCAATTGCGGGTGAGGATGTGGAGAGAGGGAGCCCTGCTGCACTGTTGGTGGGATGAAAATTGGTGTAGTCATTATACGAAGTTTCCTTGAAAATTATATGTAGAACTACCGTATGATCCAACAATTCAACTTATGCTTATTTATCAAAAAGTAATCAAATAAAATGGCCCTCTTGAAGAGGTATCCGCACCCCATGTTTATTGCAGCATTATTCACAATAGCCAAGACATGGAAATGACCTAAGTGTCCTTTGATGAAGAATGGATAAAGAAGATGTGGCATATGTGTGTGTGGATATTATTCAGCCATAAAATAGAAGGAAACCCTGCCATTTATGACAACATGGATGGACCTTGAGGGCATTATACTAAATGAATAAGTCAGACAGAGAAAAGGAAATACTGTATAATTTCATTTATATGTGGAATTAAAAAAAAGTCAAACTCAGACAACAGATTGGCGGTTGCCAGAGGTGAGGTTTGAGGGAGGTGGGGAATGGGTGAGGGCGGGCAAAAGGCACAAACTGCAGTTACAGGATAAACAGCTCCAGGGGAAACTAACAATACTGCACTGCATATTTGAAAGTTGTTAAGGAAGTAGATCTTAACAGTTCTCACCAGAAAAGGATTTTAACTATAAAGTGATAGATGTTAACTAAACGTATTCTGGTAATCATTTCCCAATATATACATATATCAAATCATTATGTTGTGCACTTGAAGCTAATATAATGTATGTCAATTATCTCTGTTATTTTAAAGATAGTTTTAAAGAGTTGTGCTGTAAAGAAACCTGATTAATATCGTCAATAGTTTTTCCTCTCATTCCCCAAACATGACAACCACCTATTTTTTGTTAACCTCCTATTAAGACTCAGCAGAATTATTGCCTCAGGTACTATAGTGAAGGGGAATGTTTCGTATAATCGATTATGGGATGGTGAGTAGGAAGAAATTAGAAAGGTAGTTCTGAGATTTCTTGTCTTATATTAATAAGCCAAATATACAAATAGCTGATGTCCAAAAGATATTTCAGTGGGGAACTATACATAAAAACTGCACAGCTAACATTTATAAGATGATTCTATCCTGTACAATTTTATTTAATAAAATTCTGTATTATTCATCTGAAGTTTTCAACCTATAAAAATTGATAAAACATTTCCCCAAATCTAATAGCACAGAGAAGAGAGCAAACTAATCATTTTACTAAGCTTAGTAACCAGTCCTTAGTTTTAGCTTCTAGCTCCCAAGGTAGAGCAGATATTTGTTATATAAATATTTCTTTTTTTTCTTTTTTTTTTTTTTGTCTTATAAGACTGTGGTTACAATGTTCTCTGGAGAGCCACGGGTCTGGAGCTTCCCCAGCCCTTTAGAGTAGTGTACTGTAATGATTTTTATCACTGTCTTATGTGCAATGAAAAGTATAAGAAAACTGATTATTATTGTGTATTGTTCTTATAGAAATTATACTGTGTTGGTATTTGCTTTTTCCACAGAAATAAAAATTATATAAGTTATACAAAGGTGTATATAATAACAAGTGGAGCAAGTAATGCTTATTATTTTATTGATATTAGAAGTAAAGAATGCCGCATTCTTTCTCCCACAGACTCAAATAAGAGCGTACTTACTGGCTATGGCCACAGCTCATATAATAAAGAGCCAAACCACATCCTGTCTTTCAAGCAATTGTGGGCCCCGGCAACTGTGTTCCCCTTCTTAGAAAAAGGCTGCACAGATACGCGTGTGTTGGAGAAATGCTTTAGAACCAGTAGGTCTTGTGAAAAAAACAACAGCTCAGCAGCAGAGGAGTTAGTGTTGAAACCTTGTGATGTTATTGCTGGATGGAAGAACAAACAGAAAGCAGAAAACTCTTTGACCAGTCTCTGTCCGCTGATGCCTTGACATTTTTGTAGACTTGCTGAATTTGAAAGAACTAGCCCATGTTCTGGAAAGGCTGTAAAATCCACAAATTATTATTGATGGGTAGTGGCTAGTTGGGGAGAACCGTGGTGATCCCCTGTGATCAGTGTTTTACAAACTGATGAACCCTTTTTTGGTTTCCAGATTTCTTCCATTGGTTCTAAGACAGCATCTGAAGTCATATTTTAAGTAGGTTGTATGATGCTAATTGAGGTGGAATTCATCAAAGCCAGAATATTTAGTAGATTTTCAGGGCACTGTGAAAAGCCTGCACTGAACGTGATGCCTGCGCCCTTCCTTCCAGAGTGAAGTCTTCCACGATCTCGGCAGGGGAATCCTGGACAGTGCCTGGCAAGGTTATAATGCCACTCTCCTGGCCTATGGCCAGACCGGCTCTGGAAAGAGCTATTCCATGATCGGTTTTGGCGCAAACAAGGGTATCATTCCCAATGTGTGTGAAGAGCTCTTTCAGGCAATTGAGAACCGGGAGAGAAATCAAGAATACCAGGTATGTGTTATTCCACGAGATCTTTTTTTAAGGAAATTTCCTCTCCATTTTGGAAATCCTCCACCCCAAATGGAAGTTATCAGCATCTCTATTTTAGGATAAGGTTAACTTTTCATACCCAAATCCTTACTACATGGTTACAAAATCAAGTGGCAGCTAAATAAAATGTTGAATTATGTGGTTCTATGGAACCCACATAAACCCAAGGAAATATTTGTGAAGGGCATTTTGAGTATCACAGAAGCAGGCATCTTTAATACTAACACCAAGTATTATGGTTTCCTATATGGCCGTCTTCTACTAAGGTTGTGGGTGTGTTCTCACCATAATTTATTGATTTTTATTTCTAAATAGAAATGTTATTTTGTTTCTTAATTGTCCCAGCATAGTTTCTTACATGTCCTAGCATAGAGGCCTAAGACTGAATTTGAGGCTCATGTGAAGATTGGTGATGTTTCCAAGATTAATGTGATGAGCTTTAAAACATGACAGTTCAATGTCAGCAGGTATCTGTAAGCATAGTCTATGCTTCTGCTTCCTCCAAACAGCAAAAGAGATTAAACTGGTGTTAAGAAAATTCAATGATGCATCATCTTTTTGTCTTAAGTTTTCCCTGATTTTAAAAATAATATGTTCAAGTTAGAGAATAGAAATTACCCATAATCTTGTCACCCAACTAAATGCTATTAATGTTTCAGTATATTTCTAATTTTTAATTTAATTTTTTCAAAGTAATGCATGTGTAGTTTAAAAACCCAAGTGTCCAAGAGCAAGGAAAGCCTATGTCCACACGAAAACTGACACCTGAGTGTTCCACAGCAACATATTCACAGACCCACAGCCCACATCATACTCAGTGGGCAAAAACTAAAAGCATTGTCATTGAGATTGGAAACAAGGCAGGGATGTCTGCTTTCACTACTCTTATTCAACATGGTGCCGGAAGTCCTGACCACAGCAATCAGACAAGAAGAAGAAATAAAAGGCATCCAAATTAGAAAGGAAGAAGTAAAACTGTCATTATTTGCAGTTGACATAAACTATATATAGAGAACCCTAGAGATTCCACCAAAAACCTACTAGAACTGATAAATGAATTCAGTAAATTAGCAGAATACAAAATAAATATCCAGAAATCAGTTTCACTTATATATACCAATTAGAAAGGGAAACTAAGAAAAACGATATCCAATTGCATAAAAAAAATAACCCTAGCAATAAATTTAACCAAGGAGATAAAAGATTTTGTACTTGGAAAATTAAAAGACACTGAAGAAAGAAACTGAAGAGACATAAATAAATAGAAGCATATACTGTGCTCATGGATGGGAAGAATTAACATCATTAAAATGTCCATATTACCTAAAGCAACTTATACATTCAACACAATTCCTATCAAAATACCAATGATGTTTTCAACAGAACTAGAATAATCCATTAATTTATATAGAAACACACACACACACACACACAAAGCCACAGCAATCTTGAGAAAGAAGAACAAAATTGAAGGTATGCTACTTGATATCAAATTATACTACAAGGCTGTAGTAATACAGCACGTTATTGACATAAAAACAGACACATAGATACATGGAACAGGATAGAGAGACCAAAAGTAAACCCAAACCTATATGGTCAATTAATCTATGACAAAGGAGGCAAGAACATACAACGGGGTAAAGACAATCTATTCAATAAACGTTGGGAAAATTGGAGAGCTATGTTCAGAAAAATGAAACAAGACCACCTTCTTACACTGTATACAAGAACTCAAAAATGGATTAAAGACTTAAATGTTATACTTGAAACCATAAAACTCCTAGAAGAAAACACAAGCAGTAAAATCTCAGACATTCCTCTTAGCAATATTTCTTCTGCTATATCTCCTCAGGCAAGGAAAAATAAATGGGACCACAATGAACTAAAAAGTTCTGCACAGCAAAGGAAGCCATCAACAAAATGAAAAGACAGTCTACTGAATGGGAGACCCCATAATTCTTCCATGATATATCTGATAAGGGGTTAGTATCCAAAATTTACAAAGAACTCATACAACTCAATACCAAAATAACAATCCAATTAAGAAATGGGCAGAGGATCTGAATAGACACTTCTCCAAAGAGGACATACAGATGACCAAAGGACATATGAAAAGATGCTCAATGTCACTAGCCATCAGAGAAATACAAATTAAAACCACAATGAGATATCACCTCATACCTGTCAGAATGACTATCATCAATAAATCAACAAACAACAAGTGCTGGTGAGGATGCGGAGAAAAGGGAACCCTGGTGCCCTGTTGGTGGGAATGCAGACCGGTGCAGCCGCTGTGGAAAGCAGTATGGAGGTTCCTCCAAAAATTAAAAATGAATCTGCCTTATGATCCAGCAATTGCACTTCTGGGTATAAATATGAAGACCCCAAAGCACTCATTCAAGAGATTGCATGCACCCCTATGTTTACTGAAGCATTATTTACAATAGCCAAGTTATGGAAGCAACCTAGTACCTTTCAATACATGAGCAGATAAAAAAGCAGTGGCACATACATACAATGGAATATTACTCAGCGATAAAAAGGCGTGGAATCTTACCGTTTGCGGCAGCATGGATGGACCTAGAGGGTATTATGCTGAGTGAAATAAGTCAGTCAGAGAAAGACAAGTATTATGTGACTTCACTTACATGTGGAGTCTAAAGAACAAAATAAACAAGCAAAATAGAAACACACTCATAGACACAGAGAGTGGACTGATAGTTGCCAGAGGGGAGGGGAGTTGGGGGACTGGGTGACAAGGGTAGAGAGAGTGAGAAGCACAAATTGGTGGTTACAAACCAGTAACAGGGATGGAAAGTACAGCGTAGGTAATATAGCCAATAATATTGTAATAACTATGTGTGGTGCCAGGTGGGTACTGGAAATATTGGGGGGAACACTGTAAAGTACATGACTGTCTAACTACTATGCTGTACACCTGAAACTACTACAGAATAATATTGAATATAAACTAATTCAAAAATAAAATTTAAATTAAAAAAAGAATCTTAGGGCCTTTTCTCTAGATTAGAGCCATTCTGGCTCCCCCAATCTCTTATTTAAGAGTGTAAGCTTGGCTACCAATATCCCCAAACCATGGTCGGGTGAAGACCAGTTTTCTTTACATGTCAGATTGGAGAGTCAGCCCTAAAGGACCAACTTTTCCTGTTTCCAGTTCAGACTGAGACTGACACACACACAGTTTTGCATTTTTTAAAAATTTGTATTAAGAATTTCCTTCATACCATTAAAATGATTTGAGAATCTATTACATGTGAAATAGAGGTTTACTCCACTTAATGTTAGCTTTTCCCTTTGTTGACCATTTATATTGGTCCCATGTTACTTCTTTTTTTCAAAGATGACAGTTTCAAGAGAATCTTAATTTACTTTAGACTCTTCTCCCTGCAGGTGACATTCAGTATGCTGGAAATTTACAACGAGCAGGTAATAGTGATTCTACTTTCTGACACACAAACCTGAGACACTCTGCAACTTAATAAACACCAGGGTCTCCTGCCCTACAGATAATAGCCTGGCACGGACCCGCCCTGAGCTCCCTCTCCAGCTTCGTTTCATGTCCCATAATCTCCACCCCCTCCATGTGGCAGCCACGTAGTCCTGTTCCTCCTTTTTAGAACATGTCACCTTCGTCTATCTGTCCTTTCTCTGCCCTTTGAGAGACCATCGAACTTCAAGATCCAGCTCAAACGCCAGCTCCTCTAACAACCTGAGGCAGCTGACCTCAGTCAGGGTGTCGTGGTCCTGAGGTTGGCAAACTTAATCTTCAAAGGGCCCGATGGTTAATACTGGGTTGGCCAAATGTTTGTCTAGTATTTTGCATACGATGGTTCTACTAGTGCTTAGTTATCTTTAACTTCATTCCAAACAATTTTGTTAGATTGTATTGTGACAGCTGTTATATCAGCGTGCATTTAAAAAACTTATCAAAATTGGCGCATTTTTAGTAGCCATTTTAATATTGAAGATGGAAGAAAATTCAGAACATTTTTGGCATATTATGCTTTATTATTTCAAGCAAGGAAAAAGCACAACTAAAATGAAAAAAAAAAGGAGTTGTGCAGCGTGTGGAGAGGCTGCTGTGACTGATTGTCAGGAGCGGTTTGCGAGGTTCTGTGCTGGAGCCCTTGCTGGACGATGCTCTGCAGAAGGGGAGACCAGCTGAAGTGGATAGCAATCAAATCAAGGCATTAATTGAGAACAACCAGTGTTATACCACACAGGAGATAGCCAACACACTCAAAATATCCAAATCAGTAAACGTTATTGGTGAAAATGAAAAATATGTCTTTTCTTGTATGGAAAAAACCATACAGACATTTTGGCCAACACAATATTTTAGGTTTTGAGGGCTGCCACTCACCTCTGCCCTCGGGGCACCAGAGCAGCCACCAATGGATAGGAAAGTGACTGGGCGCAGCTGTGTATCGATAATACTTTGTTTATGGGAGTTGGAGTGCTCAGTATTTGAAAGTAATAAAACTGAGTTTCTAAAAAATAATTATGCTTCTGACAGTTTCACTAACTGAAACTGTTTGCCATTTCCCTATTTTTTATTTAAATTATGAGGTCGTCTAGTACCTACAGAAATTTAACCCGCATTTATTCATCCATGAGTATTTGTTGAGCACCTAATATACTCTAGGCAGAGCCTTTCTAAAGGCAAAGTAAACAGCAATCCCTGCCTTCCTGGCATTGGCATGTTTCAATCCTTTTCCCCTACAGGTAAGAGATTTGCTGTCTCGAACCAAGAAGGCCGGAGGACTAAGAGTAAGGGAGGACACGCAGCTGGGCTTTTACGTGGACGGCCTGAAGTCGGTGCCCTGTGAGAACTACGCACAGATTGAAAGGCTGATGGAACAAGGAACAAAAGTGAGGACCACCGCGTCGACCAGCGTGAACGCCAGCAGCAGCAGGTCTCACATGGTCGTCACCCTTCAGTTCAAGCAGGTGAGGGCCGAGCGAGAGCCACTGCCCCCACCCCCTCTCACCTGTGATGCCACCACATCTGTCCCCTAAGCCGCAGCACTAGGAACAGAATGATAACGAATGAAGGGTGTCCCGCTCTGACCAGGAACAGTGGGGAAACGCTGGACTACGTGTGACTTCATATCCCAGCTCCTGAGTCTCAGTTCCTGTTCCCTAAGACGAGATGAAGAACCCCCCTCACAGGAGCGAGGGAGGCATAAAGAACATACTGCATTTTAAAGAAATTTCTGTGAATTTCTAACTACTATGCCCTTCGTTTGACCATGTTAGGAACATTCATAAGCTTTGTAAATGGTTTGCCCAATTTTTTTACCCTGATATTTTAAAAGCAAGAGAAGAAATTGGCTGAAACAAAATGAGTATAAAGATCTATGGAGATCTAGAGCCATCCGGTTTATTGGCGTCCGTGATAACAACACAGCTTATTGCACACCAGGCACGGGCAGGACCCTTACCTCTGTTATCTCTCACTCTCAGGACACCCCAGCAATGTGCTGTGAACCCTGTTTTATACCTGAGCAAGTCACAGCTCGGAAAAGTGGGCATTTGCTCCCAGGCAGGGGACCCATTAGCGTTCTCAAAGCCACGCTTTCTCCACTACACGGCCACACCACAGCAAACAGTTAACTTCCCTGCAGATTTCACAGTATTTTATACTTAAAATACTTATTAACCGTAGACATACTAGAGCAATAATTGGCATCTCATATATCCCTAGAAATAATAGTCTTGCAGAACTGGGACGGGGCACTTCAGATACTTGGGACTGGCAATGTATTATTGTAAAATGTCATTGTAACTTGTAAGTTTTATTATATCTTTTTTGAGTGTGAAATAGAATTAGAGAAAAATCCTGTAAAATGTAAACCACACCGGCCTCCTGGGTCGCCTGCTTCCACTCTCCCAGCATGACGTGTGCTGCCTTCCTGCAGGTCTTCCCGGACAGGGGCCTCACCAAACAGTCCTGTATTAATCTGGTGGATTTAGCGGGAAGTGAAAGGCAGAAATCTTCAGGATCCGAAGGAGACAGACTGAGGGAAGGATCGCGGGTTAACTTAAGCTTAACCAATTTAGGAAATGTTATCAGGTAAATAATCAGTGGATAGGTATTTATTTGTGCCATAAAAATGACCTCAGATCATAAGTCTTAGTCCATGACTCACTGTAATCATTGGCTGGTCCTCCTGAATATTTTATTTTAAACTAGTTAATTGCTTTTTAATAAAATGAACACTAATAAAACCACCACTCAACCCAATAAAGAGTTGGTATTCCTTTCCTATGCTTTCCTTGGAGGTAACCACCATCTTGAATTTTATGTTTTCTCTGTCTCTCTCTCTCTGTCCCTCCCTCCCTTCTTTCATCCTTGTTTTATCACATGAATATTATTATTTAGTAGACTCATTCTTTAACTTTATTAAGAGGATTATAAAATATTGTCTTCTGGGTCTTGCTTTTTTAAGTTAAGGTATAAATGGCACATAGTAAAGTGAACAGATTTTAAATGTTCATTTTAATGAATCTATATGTGTAAATCTATGTAATTATTACCCATATTAAGATACAGAATATTTCTTAAATCAGCAAACAAGTGCTGGTGAGGACGTGGAGAAAAGCAAACCCTGGTGCGCAGTGGGTGGGAACGCGGACTGCAGCAGCCGCTGCGGACAGCAGTATAAAGGCTCCTCAAGAAATTAAAAATGGAACTGCCTTATGACCCAGCAATTCCACTTCTGGGAATATATCCGAAGAAATCCAAAACACTAATTTGAAGGAATATATGCACCCCTGTGCTCATTGCAGCGTTATTTACAAAAGCCAAGCCACGGAAGCGGTCCAAGTGCCCATGAGTAGTTAAGCGGGTAAAAGGCTGTGGACACTTACACAACGGAACACCTCTCAGCTTACAAAAAAGAACGAGATCTTACAGCTCTTGACAGCATGGGTGGGCCTGGAGGGTATTACGCCAAGTGAGATGGCAGAGGAAGACAAATAGCATATGATTTCACTTGCACGTGGGACCTAAAGATCAGTATAAATGGACAGAATTGAAGCAGATTCATAGATACAGGCTGGCTACCCAGCGTCAGCATCTTCTTAGACGGGGTCTCAATGATTGGCTGTTGTTTAGTCATGTCTCAGATCTACAGGGTCAAGGAGGGATGTGAGACTCCTCTCTCTTACTTATTCCCAGGGAGGCAGAGTTCTTTTTTTTTTTTTTAAAAAGATGTTATTTTTTTAGAGAGGGGGGAAGGGAGGGAGAAAGAGAGGAAGAGAGACATTAATGTGAGGCTGCCTCTCGCATAACACCAGCTGGGGACCTTGCCCATAACCCAGGCATGTGCCCTGCCTTGACTGGGAATCGAACCAGTGACCCTTTGGTTCGCAGGCCCACACTCAGTCCACTGAGCCCCACCAGCCAAGGCCAAAGTCCTCCTTGAGACATGTTCTTAACATGTTGTTTTGTGTCTTCTGCTCTTTTCAGTGCTCTGGCTGACGCAGCTGTGGGGAGGAGAGTCTTGCACGTTCCCTACAGAGACTCGGTTCTCACCAAACTGCTCCAGTCGGCTCTGGGCGGGAACAGCAGGACCACTCTGGTGAGTGGCTTCCTTCAGCCTTTTAGACGATCTAGCTACTCTTGTTGTTAGTTATTCTCCATGCACCACGGACCTAGCGCTCTGCATTTGCACCACACATAAGTACGGAGCTCTTTCCACTGGAGTGTTCAAAGGCTCTTTCCACATTGCTCATTTTAATTTTTTATTCTTTTCTGTAGTTTTCAGGTTCTCTACAGGGCATATGTATGACTTTTATTATCAGGAAAATCTAATCAATTTTAAAAACAACGACGTCTTATTATTCTAAATCAGCAGTCACTTCATGGCAAGACTGGAAATTATCTGGACTGTCAGACACGCAGCAGATGTTCACTCTGGAGAGTCGCTGAGTCCTGTCATCTCAGCAAACACCCCAGACTCATTACTGAGTGTTGGCCGAGTGGGTGCAATGAGGAGTGGTGAAAATTAGGGGGCAGGGAGTGTCAGAACTGGCAAACTCGGCCTCCAGCCCTGTCCTAGCCTCTCAGCGGCTGCTCTGGTTGGGAGAGACGTTCTCACACTGGGACCTGTAAACAGGCCTCTCTCTCCAAAATGCACCGGAAAACATATCTCCATTCATCATTTAATCTTGCCTACCTACTTTAAAATACTTCATTTTAAAGTTTCTCTGGTTGCCAGCTCCCATGGGCCTCCATGGGACATCCCCCAAGCACCCGGAATGAAGGATGGCCCATACGATGCCCTCCGAATGCTAGGCTACAAGAATGAGCCCAACCGGTCTGGGCAGGTACGTGCAGAGTCACGTGACAGCGAGGATGCCTGCCACAGCTGCGCGATGAGGCCCTGACTGAGGCTTTACACCCACCACTTTACCAAAACACGTGGTGGGCGGGAGGTCCCGGGCCATCTCAGGAGGCAAACAGAAAAGAGCAATCACAGAGCCAACGTCCCAGCTCTAGACTCTCTAGGGCTCCAATCCCAGTTTCAGCACTCTTATCTTAGAACCCCATTTTTTTCATTCCCAGAGTAGAGATAACAGGATCCACTTGAACATACAGGTGGTCTGTGACTTACAACTGTTCAGCTTATGATTTTCCGACTTCACGAAGGTGCAAAAGCAACACACAGGCAGCGGAATCCATGCTTCAGGTTACGAGTTTTGCCCTTTTCCCAGGGGGACTCTCTCGTGAAGCTGGGCGGGGAGCCACGGCACCCCGCCAGCCCCGCAGTCACGGAGGGGCACAACCACGGCACTGCGTCGCTCGCATTTTTCTGCATATTGTGCTTTGTGTTCTCGCGTCCCATCATGTTTACCAAATGCCTGCCTGTGTCTCCCGCTTCCGGAGAGAAGGGGAGAATGAAGGCAATGACTCATGAGATGGAACTCAAGACACCTGCCCAACGCGAGCTCATGCCATGTTCCAAGCACGTTGAAGCCAGGCTGGGCTGCGCTGGGGTGCTGGGTAGGTTGGGGGTATGAGGTGCATCACCGACTAAGAGTGGGTTTGTCAGGACGTGAGCCCATCACACGCCCAGCAGCGTCTGTGTTGCTGTGATAGATGAGGTGTATAAAGGCACAAGCCTTAAAGGCTGCAAAGCTAAGCGACGGATTCTTCACCCGGCTCCTGTGCTCCGGATCAGGGCCTCCAGATCACAGACTGCATGTCCCCACGCAGACACCCCCATCCCTCCTGTTCGCCCTCAGTGACCCTGCTCACCTCCAGTTCTTCTAAGTATTTTCTCATTTGAATTCTAGAACAATTAATCCAAAGGCAATAGCCAGACTTGAAGCCCTACACGTCTCTACCCAGTCACAAGCCACTTCCATTGGTCTCTGGAATGCTGATGTTCAACTGTCATGTAAACCCTGAGTAAATCTGCGGGGACTCAGCACCGAGGGCAGTGGAGTGAGGGGTCCGCAGCACAGGTGTTCATGTTAATCAGGGCTGCTTCCCATCCCAGCTCCGCCAGCTGTTATCTGGGTGCCTGGGCACAGTGCTTTTCTCTAAGCCTTGGTTTTCTGAGTGGTAAAGTTTGAACAATACAGTAAGTTACAAGATGTCCTGTGGACGTTACTATATAAGATCAACGATACCAACAACCTCCTACATTAAAAAAAAAAAAAAAACCTGGAAGGGATTTTTTTTTTTTTTTTTTTTTTTTACAGATAGCAGCCATAAGTCCAGCTGACATATGCTATGAAGAAACTTTATCAACATTAAGATATGCTGAAAGGTACATTTATGAATATTTATTACCCATAAGTTCTAAATCGGGTAAACTCTTCTAGCACCCCTGGTGGGCTGGCATTTTGGGAAGGGGTCCAGCAGAAGGCAGAGTGAGATGATTCATCAGGGAGGACTGAGAGGAGATAAAACAGGAGGGAATAGAGTGGGGGACTCAGGGCCCCCCTGTGCCTGTCATTCTGTCACCCCACTTCCAGATGGGGGAGGAACTCTGGGCTCACATCCACCAGAGGAAGCGTGGGTGCCAGTCCTGCAGTGGTCAGTTCTCTGTCTCCCTGTAGTTTCCTGCCAAATAGCATGGACTCTGGAATCACGTGGGGGTGAAAGGCTCCCACGCAGACCCTGGGAGAGCAGAGCATCCAGCGTGAGGGGAACGGGGCCTGAGCGTATGTGTCTGTTTGCACGTAAAAGGGCTAAAAAGGTCCAGAACAAAGCTGTGGTCAACACGGCGACCCTGATGGGAGAGTCGAGGACAGAGCACAGCGGACTGCTGCTCCGATGTGGGAACTCCAGCATGGCAGGTAAACTGAGTCAGAGGTCAATGCTGAGTCCAAGCCAGCAGCCAGAGGGTTCCCTGGGGGCCTTGTCCAGGACATTTTGGCCCTGACTTTGAAAAAGAAAACCATTTCATTTCAAGATAAATGTAGATTCACGGGCAGTTATAAGAAATTGTGTTTCTGCCCTTTTAAATGGTCATTTTAGTCTATTTTATTGCCATTTTTGAGTCAATGGTTTCTACTGGGACTCCTTCCTCACCAAAGCTGGACCAAGGCCACGTGATAATTATGCTGTTGCTGGCCTCCTGTTTTGTGATGTTTCAAGTGATGTGGGACGCTCAGGGAGCACTAGCCCCTCCTGGGGCAGCTGAGCCCTCGGCTGCGCATCAGTCACCCAGAGACTGGGCAGCAGGCGTCCCTCAAGGGCCGCAGGTGACTCCACTGTGCAATTAGTGAGAACCACAGCTGCGGGTCAAGGCGGGGCCTTCAGTTTGGAAGCATGCATAGAGCCTTATGCCCATTGGTAATTTAGAATAAGATAGATAAAAAGGCAAAATATAAAACACAGTAAAATTGGTAAAAGCGTTCAGCATTAAAACAGTGCTGCCATAGTCCAAAACCTCTTGTGCCCAGTGCTCCAGCCCAGTCACTGTCCTGCTCTGGGGACCTAGTCCACTCCCCAGAGCATGGCTCCCTTGCCCTACAGGGACCCTCTGGAAGTGGCAGTGCTACCGACATAGTCCTGCACACGCGGGCACGCCCCCCCTCACCCCCAACACCACACGCTGCTTCCACACCCAGCGCAGAGGGCAGGTCGACCCCACTGGGCACACCTCTGGGTCTCCGCATCCTGACTCACTAAGACTTTGGCCCCAACAAAGCGCTTGCTAAATTTGAGTGGGTGCCTATCCCGGTCCAGGCCGGCTGTGTTTGGTCACAGATCTCTGTACCATCAAAACCTCCACGTTGCTTGACCTAAATATAGCCTCTAATTCATTGTTCATAAGCACAGACACGGAACCCATGAAAAACGTAGGATGAATCCTTCTTCCTGAATCCCCCGGCCCTAGAGAAAGTCCCTGTAACCACGACTTCAAGCGAAATACTCTCACATGCCAACAGGAATGAGAAACAGAACGTGGAGCTTCATGCCTCCTCCTCCTCGGACCTCCTTGCTCTAGTTTCTGTTGAATTAAGAGGTGATAGAACTTTGCAGAACTTACCAAGGGATTTCTTCCTCACGTCTGCGCAGTTCAACCCCTGACTCCCGCCGAGAGTCCTGCGTCCTGTCCCGGAGCAGAACTTCCTGCAGCCTCCCCGTCCCCAGCCTCTTTTTGATTAACTACCCCCCCGCCCCCAGCGCAGCCGGCCTGTTTGCTGGCAGAACACGGGCTCGGGCCCCCGACTCATCAGCTCGCCTGGACGCACCTGCTGGCGCAGGCCCGGGAGGAATGGCAGCAGCACCACGTGGCCGTCGCCCAGGTGAGCTTCACGGCCTGGGAGCCCCCGTGGCCAGACACGCACTTCCATCTGTGCGGCTGTAGGGTGACTTCTAGTGAGCGTGTGACATGTGCGATGTGACACGGGACTCAGTAACATTCTCGGCAGAGTTAGGGGCGAGGGGGCGGGGTGTGAAAGGGAAGGAAGCACAGAGGCCTTGCTGCCTACGGATGAGGCTGAGGATCGAGTTCAAGGTTGTTGACAATCAAGAGTTTGGGGAGAATCTGAGGAAACTGAGTTGTCTTCCGGGACCACGTGCTGTGGCCCTGAACCACGCTGTCTATTCCGCACTCACAGATCCTAATGGGCCGCAATGTGAATTTCGTACATGGTGACCGGGCCCCTCTGCATTTCTCCCCCAGGAGCGGCAGATGCTGAAGACACTCCCTCACCTCCTCAACGTCAACGAGGACCCGCAGCTCACTGGGGTCCTCAAGTACTTCATTCAGGCCGGTACTTGCCCCCGGACCCCCTGGTCCTGTGCGTGCGTCCTACCCCGGAGCATGTTTCTTTTTTCTTTTGGTAAAATATACGTAACATAAAATTCACTGTGTTAACCATTTTTAGGGCTGTGGTTCGATGGCATTAAGCACATTCACGTGGCTGTGCAACCATCGCCCCATCCCTCTCCAGAACTTTCTCTTTTTCCTGAACTGAAACTCTGCCCCCATTAAACACTGCCTTGTGTCTGTCCTCCCCCTCAGCCCCCGGCAGCCACCACCCTTCTTTCTGTCTCTGTGAACTTGACAACGCTAGTTTCCTCCCGTAAGTGGGATATTACAGTATTTGTCCTTTTGTGTCTGGCTTATTTCACTTAGCATAACATCCTCAAGGTCCAATCATCCTGTAGCACATGCCAGAATTTCCTTCCTTTTCAAGACTGATTAATATTCCATCGCATGTATATACCACATGCAATGTTTTTCCATTCATCCACTGGAAAATGGCACCAGAATTATAACAACATCCAGCTTTCCCCGCCCCAGGCCTGTGAGCACCCAGGATGGGGGAGGGGTGCATGCAAGATGGTGGGGTGGGGGTGGGAGGAGGGGCCGGCCCCCAGGAGGTCCAGCCCTGGGCAGAAACAGTCCAGTGGCCAGGCTTCGGTGCATCTCCTAAGGCCCAGGCTCAACGGCTTCTTCCTCCAGAATTCTTAGGAAGAACGTGGAACTTCTAAAAAGTTAGGAATCCCTACCCCACAAAAAAAGACAGAAAGTACAATTATCTCAAAGGTAAGGTGATGCCCAAGTACCATTCTGATTAAAGATTCCAGTGATCCTATTGGAGAGGAAATGGCATTCCCCAAACATCAGACATGCTCACTTAAGGCCAAGTCCTGAAAAGGAGTTGAAAATAAGTTATACTCACTCTTCTCAGGTTCATGTGATGCCGGCCGGGCTGCTTCAAATGCCATCCCTCTTCAAGGCCTGGGGTAAGTCTGCACGAACTGTCTCCGTTCAGCCTTGTGGTGCTGTGGCCTCTCAGACCGGAGGGACTCTCCAGACTCACCTAGTCACTATAGGCCAGGCTGCAGGTCCCACCGGGCCACCGAGAGTGGGTCGCCACCAGCCCTTCCTCACCAGCCCCAGCTAGTGCTTGCAGACGCAGGCCTGGGAAGGCTTTCTCACCTCTCAGGGTAGCCCCTCCCACTGCACTTTGTTTCCTTGGCTCTGATCTTGGGACAAAAGGGGAAGTCAGTTGCAAGGCTCTGTATGACAATTCTTCACGAGATAATAGTAGATCCATCCAGGAAATAGAGAGTTAACAGGACGGGCCACTGCAGGTCTCCCATGGCCACTGCCCAAAGCAAAAGCATCCCTGGATCTCTGTGTCACAGCCTGAACCAGTGCACCCCGACTAGCAGGTGACCCCTCCCCAAAGATGCCCTCAGGGTTCCCTATGGGATCCCTGTGGCTGGTTTCATAAGCTCAGAGCTGCCTCCTGCCTCTGTGGCTTTTCTTTCTTGGGGGACCTCTGCCCCTTCCAGGACCACTGGCTCCTAGATTGCCCCCACATGTCTAGCCAATAAGCTTAATAGGCTCTTCCAGAGAGAGGCCTTACTGACCATCCCCCCCATCACATACTCCAGTCCCCCAGCCCTCCTGAGCCACAGCACGCGGGCCCTGAGGGGTGGAGGGTCACTACTGACTGAGGGGTGGGTTGGCACTGCCTCACCCTGCAGTGCCTGCTCCCAGGCCCCTTCTCCTGCTTCTTCCTGGGGGTCCCCTTGTGCCCCTTCCAGACCACTTCCTGTGCACACAGTTCTCTGAGTGGCTGAACTCCTTTCCTGCGGGATCCCTGGGCCCCAAGCAAACAAGGGCAATGGATGGACATGTATCTCAACATCCAGATCATTCCATGACAGCCAAGGAGTGGAGGAACATTCTAGAACAATTAGGAAGCAGGCCATTCGGGGCACACAGATGACATTCAGGGGCAGCTAATCTGACCACTCTGAGATCCAGCCCCAGATCTTATAACATACAAAGTCTGATCTGTATAATAAAGACTCAGATCTGAACTCCCCTGCTCTACGCAAGGCCCATTATGAGCACATTCCCAGGCCTCTCTTCTGAAACGTCTCTGTGTTATTTTCATTTCCCCCCCACTCAGTCCCACCAGCCTGGGGGACCCCGCGTCTGTGCGCAGCTGGCGCAGGTCCTGCTGATACGAGAATTGCTTGGTTGTCTCCCACCCATGAGTGCAGGGTCCCTTTGCACCCACTGCTCCATCTGCACCCGCAGGAGCCCCACAAACGCCGCAGGCCGCTCTTCGGAATCCTTCCTAAGTGTGCCAGTAAGAACAAACAACCTAAACTGTTAACTAAAATCATAATTCTTTTGGTCACTTAGACAAACTCTTGTCTGTTTAGAATTTCAGACAAACACGCTTCCTTCACAAATTCGGATGGTAAAGTGACAGTCACTCCGCACAGCAAATGCAAGGTCGTCGTTAACGGGGTGCCCATCACGACCAAGACAAAGCTGCAGCATTTGGTAAACTTCCCTGCCAGCCCACAGGATTTCCAAGGTCGGGCAGAAGAGCGCGCTGGAGTGGGGCTGCCAGGCCAGGGGCTGCTTCCACCTCTCGCAGAGGTGCCGTTGGGAGATCTGATATTAACTCACTGTGTGTTCTTGGGAAGCCACTTCCCTTCTCCGGGTCTCACCTACACAGCGGAGAGGGGTGAACAAATTAAATGGTCATCAAGACCCCACTCTAACATTTTAGACCTTTTAAAAGCCTGCCACTGAGCGGGACTGCGCAGCAACTGCAAACATCGGGCTCTCTCCATCTCCTCGCTGCAGTCCCGGCCCACCCGCGGGGTCCCCAGCAACCTCGGGGCTCCTCCAGCTTCCCCACAGCCCAGTCTCCTTTCCAATCCATTCTCCCCACTGCAGCCACAGGGCCTTTCAGACAAACAAATTGGATTAGGCCCCTCCTTTCTGGAAATCTCGGGTCACAGCCCTCTTAAGACACCTGGGTCAAGCGCCCGCATCTCCTGCCTCCACCTGCTCCCCTGGCTGCTCTGCAGGGCTTCCCTGGGGCAAACCCACACCCCTGGCCCTGTCCTGCAGCAGCCTTCTCCGCTGCCCCTAAACTTCCCCCCCTGGAAATCCCCCCTTAAACTGTGCACCTCAGAAGAGTTCCTCTCTCATCCTCAGCATGAATCAGGCCCCCTGCATACTCTGCAGAGTCCCGGAGGGGAGAGGCTGGGTCTGTCGGTCCCCACGGACTCCCAGAGTCCCCTGGAGAGTGAGTGCTCCGTGTGGAGTCAAGGAGGAAGTAAATGGACACACACACGCAACAGCAGATGTCGCCCTTCACCTCCTCATTGAGGGGTTTTGTCTCTCAGTTGGGGGTCCTCCTGGAGTGGGCTGACCTCACCTGCTCTGGTCTCTGGAGCCAGGGTCGCGGGAGGTCAGCACCCTCCCTGAGCTGACCCTGACCCTCTCCCCCCGCTAGGACCGCATTATTTTGGGATCCAGCAGTGCCTACCTCTACGTCGGGTTTCCTTCGGAGCGAGGTGGTGAGGACTTGAGCCGCTTTGATTATGACTTTTTCCAGCTGGAGAGAGCAGCCGCGGAGGGAGTGAGTGTGCACAAGCTTGGTGAGCGGCCCTGGGCCCGGCTTCCAGCATTTTCCACGTGCTGATCTGAAAGCAACTGCTTTCACTGTGGGCTCCCCTGCTTTTCTTAATATAGTCTTTTGTGCCAAACTACATAGTTGAGAAAGTTAGATATGATTTCCATACAAATAGGGAGTGAGCACATGTGAAAGACTTAATTCATTAACTTGTTTCTCTCGTGGCTGGGGGTAAAGATGGTTCAAAGGAATCCGAGGAGGGTGGCGTGTGCAGCCCACGGGGAAGTAACGCTGAAATGAGACAGCTAATGAATGGTCTTCGGGGCAATAACACTGCCCTGGACAGAAGTCATTTTAATTTGCCAGTCTTCTGTAAGCTGACATCTAACCGCTCCAAGTCCAGGCCCTAATCAGTCATTCTTCTGCCTTATTCCCCTGTTCTGACTGATTTTTCTCAACATCTCTCTCTGCCTGTGAAGCCTTCCTTCGGTGCTCACCACGTGATGCTCTCACCGGTGCCATCCCCACTGTGTCTTGGCCAGGAAACCAGCAGCTGCCCGTCAGTCTGTCCCTCAGTGTCAGACAGGTTCTGGCCTCGCTCCCTGCACGTCTCACAGGCAGCCCAGCCCAAAAGTGTCTGAAATAAACTCATGGTTTCCCACTCCCTCCAGGCCCAGGATGTCCCATCCTGGCAAACTGCGCAGGTCAGAAACCTTTCCCTTGCTTCTTCATCCTGTCTGCCTTTCTCTGTCCTCCTGGGCCACCAGTTCAGGGAAGCCACCACCTTCTCGGGCCTTCACAGTGTAGTCACCTCCTAACTTATCAGATCATAATACTTACAGGCAGAGAAATATCCATTAACGTCTCAGAGTCCCTAGAATAAAATTCAAACTCCTGCCGTGGCGTTGAAGGCCCTGTGTGATCCCCCGCTTGCTCTCCCTTCGACCACATTCACAGTCTCTCCTCACTTGGAACTTTACTGGCCTCCTTTCTGCTTCTCAGTCACCAAGCCCTTTTCTGCCTCAGGGCCTTTGCATTTGCTGCTTGTTTTTCATTGCAACTTTGGTTCCTTCTCACTATCATTTGGCTCAAATACCTCCTCAGAGAGATCGTCCCTTCTCTTAGATTTACCTAGCTACTTAAAAATTTATTTCCTTCATAACACTTATCACACTTGAAAATGATTCTATTAGTTACTCGATTCTTATCTAT
Source organism: Furipterus horrens (assembly GCF_987537825.1). NCBI lineage: Eukaryota > Metazoa > Chordata > Mammalia > Chiroptera > Furipteridae > Furipterus > Furipterus horrens. The sequence goes on from NW_028327185.1 coordinate 11,450,520, forward strand.
TATCCACATGAGAATGTAAGCTCTACTTTTAATTTTTTTCTCTTGTTAATCCATTCATTTATATCTTTCACTCAACAAGTATTTACTGGGCTCCTACTATGTGCTCCATGTGGTGCTAAGTCTTGGGGAGTCAGCAGTGAGCAAAGCAGTGCCCAACCCTTATAGAGATGACAGGGGCACATTCCCTTCCAAATGCCCAGAGCCTGATAACCCTGCCGAGCCACATCCCTCGGGAAGTATTTGTTGAATAACTGATGAATGAGATTAATCAAACCAGTCCCCACACTGAGGCTTAGTTATGTACACATGCATGGCCAAGGGCCCAAATGTGGGCTCCTCCCCACTCTGTCCTGACTGAGAGCACCCACCCTGGGAACCCTGGTCCTGGATATCAGGGCCCTCCCAGGGAAGGGCAGGCCGGGTTCTGCACTCCTCACTCACCTCCAGGCCCCAGCCAGGGGCCTCCGTGCCTCCAGAAGCTGTGGCCCGACAGCCAGAGATGCTCTCTGGGAGCCTGCCCTGGGCTGGAGAGACGGTGGTGAACAACATCCAGGCCCTGGCCTAGAAGAAATGCCAGCACCGTATTTTTTTCAAGCACACCAGCCAGGCCTACACTTGCCCGTGGGTGGAGAGCAGTGGGATGCATCCACATTGCTGCAAAGCAGCTCCTCCCATTCCCCTGCATGGAGTTTTTCTTTCCCTCAGAATTTTAACAAAATAAAGTGATGTGAAATTTATCTCCTTGCTCACTTTCTATTGAAGTTCCTGACCAAATACAAAGTCAGACTGTGCAGCACCAAGCCCGGATGCTCCACCAGTTCGTTTATTTATTCACAGGCTTCAGTGTGCTTCTGCCTCCCAGCCCAGGGTGAGAAGGCCGAACAAGCCCCAGACCCTGGGCTACCGGCACGCAGCACCTAGTGAGGCAGCTGGTGGGCGGTTCTGGGAGTCAGACCTCAGGGCCCAGGGCACGGTGTGAAGCCACAGGCAGGGAGCCCCTGAAGAGCTGAGCGGTGCCAATGCAGGCAGCGCCCAGCTGGGTCTGGGCATTGCTTCTTCCCCAATCTGCCCGCTCCCCGCTCCATGTCTCCGCATGCAGAGCAGAAGTAAGAACAAGCAGCTTCGGGATGAGTCCCCAGGCCTTCCTCCCAGCCAGCATCCTCCTGCCTCCTCCCTGGGCCACCTGGAGCCACCCTGGGTCAGGGACCCTCAACCACACACGTGGGCCACAATGCGCGGCTGCTTAAGTGGAAGCCAGGCAGCGTCTCTTTCCCCACTTTAGTTTTTTTATTTTTAAATCACATGCTTGTAATGTAAAAATGTAGATATTTGACGAAAATTAAGTGAATGACTGAGTAAGCCAATGGGCCTATCAGTTTCCTCATGGTGGAAAAGTATCCCAGAACAAGAGACTGACTGACTTCCGCTCCGCGTCCTTCCCAGGTGCTGTGAACCATGGAGATGGGAAGGCAGACCCCAGCGTCCTGGCCGTGTTCCAGGACTACATCAAGCTGATGCCTCTGGTCGCAGAAGCAAATCAAATGAGTGAAGAGCTGAAGAAGGTAAGAGCTACAAGGGGGTTTCATGTCAGCTCCAGAAAGGACCTCGGAGAACAGGTTCAACCCCTTCGGCCCCACTGTCCCCAACCTGGCTTCCCGGGACAGACGAAGACACGGGGACCCCGAGAGGCGAGGGGCTGTGGCCGAGACCCCGCAGTGAGCAAGTGACAGGCTCTAGGCCCACACCCAGGCCTTCCCTGTCCCAGCCCCTAGTGTCATTCTCCCGCCTCTGGCCGCCCGTGGCCACTACAGCCAGCAGGACACCAGACTAGCACATGCGTTCCTGGCCACCCCACCCCAGACTCCTCCTGGGGAGATCAGCGCAGGCGTCTGGACGGCTCCTGTGCCGCAGAGCAGACCCGGGTTGGGGCTCGCTCCCCGGTGACATGGGATCCCAACCACGAGGAAACTTGTGAGAAATTTAATCACTTTGGTAAGGCCTACAGATGTCGGTTCCAGGCTACTGTTAAGGAATTCTAGTGCTTTGTCATATACCTGGTGGGAATTCCAGGAAGCAAGAGTTGGAGCATCTTCTTGCAGAAAGCCGGAGTGTGGGGAAAATGAAAAGCAACTGGCCAAGATGCTAGAGCCTGGTAAACGGAGGGTTATTTAGTAAGAAGTGTTTCTCTTACCAGGGTCTTAACATGGAATTGAAAGTGAAGAATTTAGCATCATCAGATTCCAGGGGCTGTGACCTACTAAAAGAGGTCATGGTGAAGGTGACCAACCAAAGGACCCACGAGGTGAGGCTGCCTTTGTGGGGGGCTTCCTGAGGACAAGGCAACCTCCACCAGCTACAGCCTGTGAGGCCCGACAAAGGGGCGAGATGTGTTTGGAGTGGGAGCTGGATTTCTGGGGTACACACTGTGTTTCCCCTCCAGGGCTCTGCTCCACACGGCACCTAGTCCTGGGCTCTTTCTTAACCCCCAGCACCGCACACTGTTTATTTTTAACATGACTCAAAGGCTTTAGCCCCAGAATGAGCCTGAAAGTGTATCTAACTGGTCATACTGTCCACATGTATGTGCACACATGTGAACATGTGTGTATGCGCATGTATGTATACATGTGAGAGAGAGCTGCCATCCTGAAGCACTGGAAAAACCCACACTTACAGTAAGAACCCAGAAAAGGCCATGTCACAGCTCTGCTGGCTGACCCGGTCGCGCACCTTCCTGGCAACAAGAGACCCGTTCTCCTCTGCCTCTGCCGAGCGGAGAAGAGGGGGCCTATCTGTGTGTCCCTTCCGTGTGGGTGTCTTTGGGACAGCACTCTGGCTGAATGCTCACTCCTTAGCCCACCTTCAGAGGATGTGCCCCTAATTCTCAGGTGACTTTGGGGGGTCTGCTCCGTCCCAAATCCTCAGTGCACACGACCCTCTTTAGCAGTGAGTCTGGTAGCAAATGTGCCCCTTGGAGGAGCTGGCTGTGGTTGGGGACTTCTCAGTCCTTGGATGGTTTGGTCTACTGAGATGTCTCTGTTTTTTTAATTTTCTGCTTATTGCCCTAAAGTTGCCAAAATTTTCTAGATAAACTTTAAAAACTTTTAAAAGTTGTGAAATATGACACAAAGACTATAAATGTATATGCTCGTGTTACACAGTGAATACGTGGGTACTCACCATCCTGCTCACGGGGGTTTACGCTTGTGTCTGCCCCGTGCAGGGACCCCCGGGGTCCCCAGCTGTGAGCACCCACGGAGCATCCTGCGTAAGGGCCACCACTGAGCCCAAACTACTGAGACCTTTCTTTCTTCCCCTCTTCCTCTGCTCAGCGCTGAGGGGGCCCGCTTTGCCTCTCCTAGGAAGGAAGAAAGGGGAGATGCGTCTCAGTCCCTTCAGGCTTCTCTAGCAAACCAGCAAGACTGAGGGGCCTAAACACACACATTTCTCACAGGTCTGGAGGCCGAGAAGTCCAAGATCAAAGTGCCAGCTGGCCCGGTGCCTGCTGAGAACGCTCTTTTTAGTTCACAGACGGCCTTCTTCTCGTGTGTCTCACGTGGTGGGAGGGGCAGGGGTTCCTTGAGGCCTGTTTCACAAGGACACTAATCCCTCATGACCTCCCAAAGGCCACCTCCAAATACCATTACACTGGGGGTCAAGTGTGCACACATGAATTTGGGGGACACATTCAGTCGGTAGCAGCACATTTGATGCTGGCTCACCTCACACTCACGGTGTAGTTCTCATGCAAGACCGCCCCACCCCGGGAGTCGGCCTTGAGATGCATCTCCCTGCTCCGTCGTCCTCAAGGGTGTCTATTTGTACCTTTTCATGCATCAGTGACCTTCCTCAGTAGGCCTCTGAGAGGCTGGCAGTGCCTTCTGGTAGTTTCTAGGGACATTCGGTGTGTGGGCATAAAGGACAGGACTGGTGGCGAGCAGCCGTGGGTTCCAGGTGCACAACAGTGGCGCTTCTGGTGGGTCCTGTCAACGTCCACCCTCAGACCGCACAGGCCGGGGACGCCCCACAGCTCCTGTGGGGAGATGGCATGGTCCGCAGGCAGTTTGGTGTGACTGTTAGTCCCTCGTTCCGGGCAAGCTCAGGAGCAAGCCGGGGCCATGGGAGGGCTGGGGAGGGTTTCCTAGACTGGAACTGCCGCCGGCTTGCTGCTCCTTTCCAGCAGCGTCTGCCTGGAGGCTGAGCTCGCACTTGCAGCAGCGGGTGTGTGCGGACCTGCAGCCCCTCCGGCAAGGCGGCCCCGCCCGCCCTGCAGAAGCCGCCTTTGCTTTTACCCGACGCCACACGTACTGAGGCGGGGGACTGATCCCATTCTCTGGACTCGTTAACTCAGTGCTGTAGCCTTTAAAACCCACGGGGACTAGCATCCCTGCCGTGTCCCAGCCAGGCTCAGCTGTCTCCGCGCCGCGGAAGTCTCTGGCAGACCGGTGCTGTCTGTCCACTGTACGGAGGCAGAGAGAGAATGAAGTCCGAGCGCAGGGCGGGGGGTCCATTTTATGGAGATGCAGAGCACTTGAAAGGATGACCAGCTGCTACTTTTTGGTTTTTCCAAGTTGCTCAGAGAAGGAATTGCTAGTTTTACCTGGTGACCACTTCTGATGTGACATTTATGGTCAGGAAATTTCTCATCTGACTGCGACCCTTTATCCTGAGGCTTATGCTGCGGTCCCCTCTCAGTAGCCCGCGCTGAAGCAGAGGCCCTGCCCCTCAGCTAGGGCAGGGACAGCGGCAGGCTGTCCTCCCGCTTCTTCTGCTCACTGGGTGTGAGCACACGTAGTCCTGTAGGTTGGAGGTCCAGCATAGACCTCACTGGGCTAAAAGCAAGGTGTTGGCTGGGCTGCTTTGCTTTCTGGAAACTCAACGGGGACTCTGCTTCGTCTTTCAAGCTTCTAGAAGCCACCAGCACTCCTCGGCTCATGGCCGCCTTCCTCCACCTCTCTGACCCTGCTTCTCCATGTGGTTCTTTCTCTGACCCTCTTTTCTGTCTCCCTCTTCCACATTTAAGGCCCGCGTGATTACATTGGGCCTACCTGGGTAATGCAAGCTAATTTCCCTGCGTTAAGGTCAGTTAATGAGCAAACTCAACTCCCCTTTGCCATGTAAGGTAAAATGGACTTCTCTAAGGACCATTATTCTGTGTCGCACAAGCACCAAACCTTCATTTCTCCTGGGAGAGTTCTAACTCACTCATGTCCTCTAAGTCGTTTCCTGGGCTCCAGCAACTCAATGCCGAAGTCAGAGATCAGGAATGAATATGATGCTCTTGAAGGACCTCACCAAAGCTAAGTTGGAGGAGAGTGTTACTGTGGTCTTGGGTACCCCAAACCCTGCCTATCAGACAGAGCATGCTGGGAAGAAGCACCAAATCATAGAAGTGAATTGTTAGAGCAGCAGGTGAAATCATACACAGCAGTCCCTCACTATATTGCGGTTCACTTATCGCAGCCTCACTGTATTGTGGGATTTTTTATATTATATTTGATTATTTATTGCGGATTTTTTGCTATATCGCAGGATTTTGCGGTACTGTATACGTATGTTGTTAAAGTTTCATAGGTTTAAGAGTGCAGAATAAATGTAAGGTTCCTACTTCATGGGGTGGGGGTCTGGAACGTAATACCCGCGATAAGTGAGGGAATACTGTACTGGTGACCTCCCTCTGTGTCTCCAGGTGTGGATTTGGTCAAAAGCCAAGTTTATCAATAGGAAGTTCCTAATGGAGGAACTTTACCAGCGCTTTCTAGATGGAGAAGACAGCCACGTAGCACAGGAAGATGACCCTTTCTGGGACCCTGTCGAGGTCGTCCACTTGGGCTCAGCTCACATCTGGCTCCAGTCGCTGGCCTACTGCATGCAGTTCGAGGAGCAGGTGGAGTTTCTGAACTGCGACGGGCTGGAGGAGGCGGTGCTGCATGTCCACGTGACCCCCTGCTCCCCGACGGGACAGTAGGTACCTCCTACTCCCCCTGCCTAGTGCTGGGTCTGTCACTTGGAGAAAACTCAGGCAAGCCTGAGTGCTCCTCGAGGGGGTAGTCAACTTGGTACCCCAAAGAGGTCATTTATGCGACAAACGAATGAGCTCATTCATTCATCATTTGACCTCATCAGGTCAGCTGACCTGGTATATTTCAAATCCACGCCTAGCAGCATTCAAGCAGCTCAGCTCTCTTCTGTGGAACCACAGGGATGAGGAAGACACCCTACAAACAGGTAGCAGGAGGAGGAGGAACTTTGGATGAGAACCGAAGACCCGGGCTGGCTCCCTATCATGGGCCCTCAGAGTTCAGCAGCCGTGCGGCACCTGTGAGGGCTGGCACCTGCCACATGCAGTATGCTCTTTCCCATGCTGAACCCCCCGGCCGCCTCCGCTGGTGAGGGCCACGGGCCAGAGCGGAAAGCTCACCCCTTTCCATCCTTGGCACAGGCGCAGATCCTTCTTTTGTTCCTTTTTTCGAGGTAGGGACTGAGGCACCTTTGTTTCCCTGTCTGGCCTCGTTCTCCGCTGCGGTCAGCCCTGTCTGCAGGCACCGGCTTTGTCTGGACGCTGCTCCATTACCTTCACCCTCCTCTCAGGGTTTCTCATCTGTTTTCTCTCTTTAGGCCACAGGCAGTTTCGACAGTTTTTATAAAAGTCCAAGTCCCTTAGCAGCGCTAAGCCAAGAGGCTGGCAGGGGGTCTGGTCTGGGTGCCAGGGTCCTCACCTGCCCAGTGCAGACTTCTTGTCTTTGTGGAGGAGAGGAAACAGGCTCGAGAAGAGAGCAAGACAGTCACAAGGTCCTGAGACTGAGCCGGCCACCGCCTCATTGTTGTTACTGGGACTCGAAGCAACTTCCCGGTCACTTGACTGTCTCGGGCCTCTGGGTTGATGGGTTGTAGTCTTTCCCCTGGCATAGCAGTGAGGTAGAATTCTAGTTTACAGGTGTCGGCCTTTGCGAGCTTGGTTGGTGTGGGAGAGGTCCCCTGTTGGAAAACTGTCCAAGTTGGTTTCTGAGCTTGTAGGCCTGGGGTAGAATCTGAAAAGTTCAGCAAGAAAAATGGTATCTGAGCACTCAGTGGGCTTTCCCTGGGCAGCAGCCCCTCTGTGCTGCTGGGAACCTACCTAGATCTTCACCCACATCTGGGTGCGTATTGCGTAAAGCTGTTAGTTCTGTCCCTGCCTCCTCCCTGAGAAGGTCGCATCTTACCTTGAAGTACGATCGCAGAGTGGGCTCTTGTTAAGTGTCTCCTGAATGAAGGAATCCTACAGCTGGTAATTTTGCCTCGCCTCCCTTCAGTGAACTTGGCCGTCTCCTAAGGAGCCTGTGTAATTCCCTTTGACATCACAACCCTAACTTGCTTGGGTCCAGGCTAACCTGTGATCAGGGTTCATCTCTTCTGTTTCTAGAGCATGTGGTGAGGAGGACGTGGTTATTGACCCTCTGGAGTTGCTGGGCAAGAGGATGGATTTCCAGATCCGCATTGTGAGCTGCCTTGGCGCCAAGTGGCTGAAGGAAGATGTGGAGCGGGGCGTTCAGATGGGGTACCAGCCTGCCCAGAGCTGCTGGGCACAAACCGCCCACTCTGCGGGCCCCATGCAATGGAGTCTTGCCTCAAGTTTTTAAAAAATGAGTTTATCGTGAAATTTTCTTAAGTTTATCTGCTTGCTCTACCCCAAAACGACTATTTCCCCCACCTTTTTAACAGAGAGAAAGGCCACACATCCCTCCAGGTTGATGGACTGTGGTCATTGTGTATTGATCCTTCTAAGTGATTGAAGTGGTGGATCAGAAACTTTAATTATCAGAAAGAATATCCAGTGAAATATTATCTAATAGAATGGTTGTTTTTTTTACTTGGGAACAAAAGGACTGTGTGACAATATGTCAGAAGCACCAGATATGCTTAAACTAATTAGATTAAAAGTATTATTAAAAGATAAAGCAGTAAAGAGAGGGAGACTTTGAGGAAAACCAAACCACCACCTCAAATGGAAAGTGAATTTCAATTCTGGATTACCGAAGTAGGAAGCATTGATCAAAGTACTTTTTATTTTTTGTTAAGACCTTTAATGTTACCCATGTAGTGAGGGCATCCGTGCAAAACAGCTGAGAGTGGGAGGCCGTGGCCCTGAGACTCAGGAGGCGCGTCTTTCACCACCTGACTAATGCAGGCTATACATCTTGGGCTCATCTGATCCTTTTCTTTGCAACTGTGTCCCTTCTGGTTTTATGTTTTACGTTCTTTTCTCAGGTACAGAATTTATGATCTTCCACACACTTTATATACCAAGCCTGTATGGAAATCTGTGAATCCCCAAATCGAAGAGTCTGTCCAATTTACAGCCCTCAATGCATCCAAGGAGTTTCTGAATTATTTACAGACAAATGCTCTCATTGTTGACTTATGGGGTCTTCAAGGTACTAAGTTTATTTCCTCTTCTGCATGGGGCATTCTTGAATCAGATATCACGTCAGTATATCCAAGGCTGTGGAGGAGGTGGAGGAGGGAGGCGGTCAAGGCCTGGATGGCAGGGGCTGAGAGCCATCTTCCCCTGGGCCCCTGGGTTCTAGTCCCCAGGTGATTACGTGCTTGAACATCCCCTCCCACAACTCTGGCTGGACAGCTGAGACTCTCCTCTCCCTGACGGTGTCTGCCCCGAACCACAGAGGGCTGTGCTGAACTGAGCTGCTCTCCGCCGGACCCCATGGTCCCTGGTGAAGGCCACATCCTGGTGGACACCAAGAACGTTTCTACTGTGATGAATGTAGGCCAGGTGTGTACATTTCTGTGACATTAAAATGGATGTCACGGACGACTAGAAAACCTCAGATGACAGCTGTTCCTTCCCCATCACAGACAGCTGGAGTCACTCCTTGCACCCTGAGGGGCTTACATCCTGCTCACTGCGACCCCACCCCATCTAGTTTCCACGTGGCAGTAAAGATTGCCCGTCTCAAAGGATATGCAGAGCAATCCAGGAAAAGGCTAATGGGACATGGTTTTTTGTAGACGCCATCAAACCAGATATCAGAACTTTATCTAAAGCTGCTCAAGTTGGAAGAGGAGACGGAACTGCTCAGAAACATGAACAGAGCCCTCCGAGAGGAAAACATGTTGCTCCGGGAATCCCTGGAGAAGACACGCTCCAGTCAACAAGGTGAGAGGCCGTGTGGGACTCGGTTGTTTCGCTTCTGTCTAAACGCCTACATTTCGACGTGCATTTCTCTTTCTGAGAAGTGAGCTTTTGAATCAGTTAATTTATATTTTGTTTCATAAAAAAAGGCAGCCCAAACTGGCGCTAAGTGCTCATGTAGCAGAACGCCAGCTGGATAAATACACACGTGAATAAATAGATGCTATCTTCCCTTTCCCCCTCAGCACAGAAGCCTTCGAGTGCCCTGAAGGTAGCCGGGACGACAGCCCAACCGCCAGCAGCCCCAGAGGTGACTCAGGCGTGCGCGCAGCGGGCCAGCTGTGACAGAGAGCTCGCCAAAGCTCTGAAGGTGTTCCACCAAAGCATGAACGCAGCTAGAGGGCAGCTCCTCGCACTGACATACCACAGGCCTCCTGTAAGTAACCAGATCGCTGTGAGAAATGTAACTCACCGCGTTCGGAGATTACAGGAGAAAAAGCAGGGCTCCCTCAACAGAGGCCGAAAAAGCATGTGATAAAACTCAGCGTTCCACATGCTAAAAACGCCAAGCAAACCAGAAGTAATGAACACTCCTGGATCCGATAAAGGCAATCTTAAACAAACTCTGAGCTAGAATAATGCTTAATGGAGCATCCCTGGAAGCCTTGCCTTCCCAGCAGGAAGAAGCCAGGCATGCCAGCCACCTTCGCTTACGTGGACATTGGCCTTTAGGTTCAAGCCAGGGCAGCAAGGGAAGAAATTCAAGGTATAAAGGTTGGAAAGGAAAGAAGCAATACCAATAATAGCATACGTTTATATGATACTTGGCGCTTTATAGTTACTGACTCAGTTCTCACAACAACCCCACAAGGTAGGTACTATTATTAGCCGTACTTTACGGCTGATGGATCTAAGGCACAGAGAGGTGAAGTGACTGTGCAGGGGGACACAGTCAGTGAGTAGCAGTGCCAACCTCCAAACCCAGCCGGGTGCTCCACCGACCCTACTCTTCCACGACACCAGGCTGCCTGTTACTATTCCCAAATGACATATTTATGTAAACAAAAAATTCAAAGAATTTATAAATAAATGGAATTATGAAGTTTCTGGACACAAACATCAATACTTAAAAAATTAACTGCAGCGAGCAGAAAACATTTTCATAAAAGATACCATTTATGTTTTAGGAGCTACAGTGAGTCCTCACTTAACGTTGCTGGTAAGTTCTGTTACTTTTTACAACATATACCGAAACCAAGAGTAAATTTCCTACAGCATCTCACCAACATTATAATGAAATAACATTAAATGAATCGACATTATTTGAGGACCTGCTGTACTTAAGCCCTGCACTCCTATAAAACTATGTACTACTATGCAGAAAATTTAAAAACTCGTTTGAGGGATCTAAATAAAGAGAACCATGCCATTACAGATCCGTCGAGTCTCCCTGAGACTCAGTGGAATTCCAATCAATGTAATGGAAGCTGAGAATGACTTAGATGGAATTGCAAAAGCCAGGCCAAGCCAAGACCCAGACCCAGAAACAAGGTAGAGAGACGCACCCTACCCGGGACCCGGGCTCATTTCAGTGCCCCTCCAGGCAGGAAGGCGAGGCCCAGCCGCAGAGAAGAAAACCAAAGGAGAAGCACAGGGTGTGCGCGCAGCCGAGGTGGAGCTGCAGATGAGCGGCAAGGGGGGGGTTTTCAATAAGCGGCACCTGAAGAAGTAAGGATATGCACAAGGAACAGAAAATTGGGATCTTATCCAAAACTATGCCCAGAAATCAACTTCGGTGTGAAGTAAAGACCTAAATGTGAAAGATAAACACAAAAACACCCAGCTTTCAGGGCAAAGATTCCCCTGCACTGAAGTTGTCGAGTTGGGTCCAGATGCCAAAATGAACTCAAAGGAGATAGGAAGCAGTTATTTACAACACATTTAACATATGACGAACTAATATCCAAAATAAAGAACTGCAAACCAGAGAAGAAAAAGATAACCCAACTTAAAAAAAAACTCGGAGGACTTGAACAGGAACTTCACAAAAGGGGAAATCAAAAAGGCCAAATAAATATATGAAAAAGTGCTTAATTAACTTCATTAGTAGTTGGGAAAATACTAACTGAAACCACAATAAAATACTATTATAAATCCACTGTATTAGAAAAAATTAAGAAGTCTAAAAATATCAAGTTTGGGGAAAGAAATAAGCAATAAGAGAAACTCTCATGCACTGCCAAAAGGAGTATAAATTGGTGTAACCCCCTAAAAAACTGCCTGCTATCTACCTAACCTAAGCTGAGGATGCATCTGCCCTAGAAGCCTGCAATTCAACTCCTCGCAGAGTAAACTGATTTCTGCAGAGAATGCAGCCCTAACGCCCCGAAGAAGAGGTTCTCAAAGTCTGGTTCCCCAACTACCAGCTACAGCACCGTCTGGGATCTTGCAAATTCCAGGGCCCCATCTCTGACCTACCGAATCAGAATCTTTGGTTGTGGGGTCCTGGAATCTGCGCTTTAACAAGCCCTCTAGACACGTCCGCCTTAGAAAGAAGTTTGAGAACCACCTCACTGAGGCAGCCAATGGACGTAATGAATTCATTTCTTTCGGACGTATTTAGAATGGTACTAGTTATATACCATTTTTGACAGAGCTCCTAAAACAAGTCACTCAAATAATTTTTTGTCGTGTGGTTCAGATGAGGGACCAGCTGCAGAAACCCTTACATGGGTGCACTAATGGTCTTTAACACCATCTTCCAGGAGAGCCCCAAACTGAACACACGCTAACATACCTTCACAGAAGACAGATGAACTATGGCACCCGCCCTGCTGTGTGACGTGACTCTGATGTGAAAATGAACTGCAGCCACATGCAACATGGTGAATCCCGCCAGTACTGCTGATCGAGACCTTCAAAAGTCACGAAAGATGCCCCCCAGGGTAATTCCATAAGTGGCCAAAAGTCAGGCAAAATATACTAATTACGGCTGCATTCTAGGCGGCAGTAAGATGAAGATCACACAAGTAAGGCCAGTGGCTGCTTCCAGGGAACAGGGAGAGGGTGTGACCAGGAGGCAGAGTTCTTTCTTGAGCAGCTGTGCTCACTTTAACTGTATCTACGTACACGTTTTGGGTATGCTTTTGTAGGCAGATCTCTCAACTAAAAAGAAAAGCTGGTTAGATGAAAGACACTAAACAAAGATAAAAATAAGCCATAGCCTATGAGGATCTAGTTGTTTTATTTATCATCAAAGATTAGTATCCAGAATAAATAACTGACACTGCCCCCAACCAGGGACCTGGCCCACAACCCAGGCACGTGCCCTGACCAGGGATCAAACCGGCGACCCTTCACTTCGCAAGCCAATGCTCAATCCACTGAGCCACACCAGGCAGGGCAGCAACTACTTTTAAAATAAAAGATAACATGTTGGAAAACACACTGGAAAAAATGGCCACAGTGCCCAAGTAGGCATTTAATTAATAATCAGGGAAAAAGAAACCAAAATGAGATGCCATGACACACGCTCTGCCCTCTGACCGTCCCCACCTCAGTGAACACTGTCACCACCTCCTGCACCACTGTCACCGGCACCCTGGGCCACAGGTGTCCCTGTCATCCCTTCTCAGGAATACCTGCTTCCATGGGGCACGGGCTACATCAGACAACCCTACCAACGGGAGAATCTCCACTCCACGTGGTCCAACGACCATACAGGGTGGGCAGAAGTAGGTTTATAGTTGTTGTGTGGAAAATAAATAATAATAATACAGAATAATACGAGAATAAGCTCTGTGATTTGCATACTCACAACTGTAGACCTACCTTTGCCTACTCCTGTATACCATTCCAATCTGAAATGTTTGAATTACCTCACCAATTTTTCCTACTGGTAGGAACTAAAGGGCCACTCAGGTGTCCTCCCTGAAACCAAACATGCTCCCAGGTGGCTTAATGCCTCTGCTAGCAACTTTCAAAGGCAGCTTTCTAGCCCACAGGAAGAACTTACTTGGCACACCACTCACATACATACCATATTTTTACTCTGATGATGTAAGGCTCCTCCTATCATTTTTTTTTCTTTCACTGTTTTTTTTTAGGAAGACGATCAAATGCTTCGACCATTTGTATGCCAACAGTCACAAATGTTAAAGGACTTTGGGGATCTACTTGAATCCAGCTTGTGGAAACTGAAAAATGATGTAGCTCTTATCGTGAAAAAGAAGAGAGAATGTCTATTGCAGAGCGAACGATGAGGCTACACCACTGGAAACAATGAGCTCTGCACTGTGAAGGTTACTTGGGCAGCTCGTAGGCTTGCTGAACTTGGCTATCAGAGCGGAAGTGGGGGCTCAACACACTCCGCCCAGTTCCCAATTACTCAACTTATTTCTCCTACCATTTTTAAGCAAAACTCTTCCCCTTCATTTTGATTTAAAATCATGTAAAATGAACCCATCTCCAGGGTGAAGTTCGGTGAAGCGGAAGATACTGCAGTGAATGGTGAGCATGCCGAGTCTGGGATCAGACTGCCCAGAGTTAAGCCCTGGTTAATTCATCCCATGATTGCGTCGTTGAGGCAAATGACTTTACCTTTCCAAGCCTCTTTTTCCTTCCATTACACAGGAATGCTAACACTTGACTAGAAAGACTTCAGGATAGTCCCTGGCACACAAGAGCAAATGATAAGCATTTGTCATTAATATTTTCAAATCAGACCCTTTCAATACATTTCCTGCTGTCAGACGTAGAGCCAATGGCTATTTCGTGCCCTCATTATGTGTCATTGCTCTGAAAAAACTATATTCTACCTTCACTTATTTTCCATCTTCATGGGTTTATGTGAAATACATTCAGTTCACTGACGTGTTAGTGTCGATACCGTGGCATGGGTTCGATGCAGGGGTCCGGGGTGACAGATTCAAACGGCACGTGAGGTCTGCCAGGAGAAAGTCAGTCCCGAAGCAATCTTGATCCCGTGAAGAACTGACTGATGGGTCTCAGGTAAGGACTGACAGGCACTTAGTGGTCCGGGGAAAGGCTGTCCAGAAACCTTTCCAGACTTAAGGAGCACTTATCTGTGCCTGGGCATCAGCCTAAGTGCTGAACATCTAAGAGCCCATTTAACTCTCACCGTAATCCCAAGTTTGGCACAATTATTTTTCCCATTTTGATGCTGTAAGGGTTACGCAAACGAGGCTTGTCCAGGACACTGTGAGCAAGCAGGGGCTGACCCTAGGGACTGCATTCCTAACCACATGGCCTGCTACCTTAATACGCAGGAACAGTTAGACTTGATTTGCATAAGAAACCAGGAAGAAGAAAATAGAGGTGACAATTCCAGTCCTTGCTCTCTAAAATAAAGTTAGGGAAATCAAATAGGATGGCACTGAGCCTCTACCGGTAGGTCATCAAGGGTTCCAAAAAGGAGTCTCTCTGGGAAGGTGGGGTGTGAGGGGGAACCTAGGCTGGTGTTTTCTGTTTAATACCAGGTCCCAGGGGCTTATGGGAGAGGCTGGGGTTTTGCCTGCAGCTCAGGTCCTGAGTATACACACATGAACCAAAAGATAACCTGTAACCTTAGAGCCCAAGCGGGGAGCTCCACATGGTGATGGCAAGGCAATACCGAATCCTGGAAAGCCTCTGCGTCAGGCAGAGCAGCAGCGAGGCCTCGGGCAGCAGGAACAGCTTCTACCTCCTGGGCTGAGCCTCAGAGTCTCCAACTTGCAGAAAGTGTACTGCACACCTTGTTTACAAATGAGAGCAGGCGGAGCCTTGGGGGTGGGGCCTTTAAAATAAAATGAAACCCTGACTGGGTAGCTCAACTGGTTAGTGTCAGCTGAATATGCCAAGGTTGCGGGCTCAACCCCCAGTTAAGGCACATACAAGGATCAACCAATGAATTCATATGTAAGTAAAACAACAAACTGATATCTTTCTCTCAAATCAGTAAGTAAAATTTTTTTAAAAAATAAAAGAAGTAAAAATAAAAGTAGAATGAGACACACCCGCATCTCAAGCTGGAGGACAGTCACACAAGTTGTCACTCACAGGACCAGCACTGAGAGCAGCGTACCGGGCACAACCAGAGAGAGGACACACACACATAGCCTCCCTCAGTGGCTCCCAATGCAGACCTACACCTCCGACCGCCAGCCCCAACCTCCAGACCTCCCGAATGCAAACTGCGTGTGATTCTGATACACAGCCAGTCCTGAGGTCTGTTGCTTCTGCACATCTTCCTGATTTTAGAGATGATAAGCCTTTTCTGAGGTCCCACAAACTAGGACACAGCTGAGACCAGATCCTGGGCAGAGGGCGCAAAGTCAGCATAAACAGTACACTGCCACCAAGAAGCTCCCTCTCCAAGGTAGAGACCCTCTTTCTTCTGCACAGGTAGCACGGGAGGGACGCCCAACATGAATAACATTCCTGCCTATGGCATGCTTCTCGCTGAAGAGTAGAAATCCCGTAAAGGTAGTGGCTGTCCTCTATGCATGCATTTATTACATGCTTACTTCAAAAGGAAAAGTCCTGTGCTGTGCCTTGTTTTCGGCCTTTGGTGGAAAATGTAGTTAAAATACAAAAAGTAAATTAGTGAAAAATTCTGCTCAGGCAGTGAAAATCAACAGACTTACCAGCTGTAGCCTTAAAACTAATCACAGGTGCGAATGGCAAGCTCAATTATTAGCAGGACATAGGAAGCGCATTTCTACGACTACGCAAATACCAGGCGGGTCAAACACAAAACCACCACTCAATTGATAATCCTTTATTATTCAACTGAGGTAAGTCCAAAATCAATCCGTCTAGATGGGTGAAAACCAAGCTAAAATAGCAAAAAGTACAGTCTCATTGGGCAAAGGCCCACACATATGCAGAGACACTCACTGGAGAGGAAGACCCACTTGCTATCACGGCCAGGAAAGCTCCCTGGGCGCCTCGTCCAGGAATCCGCTAGCAACTGAGACACCCCCACCCCCACCCCGCCTGCTGCCCTTCGGATCTGCCAGCTCACTTACAAACATCGACCATGAATTCTTCAACGGAAAGGTCAAATACTAGTTCTCTCTCACAAGCAATAAAATCACAAAATCAGCTAAGATTTAAAATTTAGGGTAGCTAGTATAATTTCCTGCTTTTAATGTGGCCATCTTTTCCACATACAGTCAGACAGGCTTAGAGAAGATTTTCAAATAGCAAATAAGAGTTGTTAATTCATGCATTTATGACTCTGGTTAATTCTTCCAATGTTTAGACTTCAGAGCTGCTAATGACACTAAATTCAATGCCACGTTGGTTGAGTCTGTCAATCAACTTCGTTCTGGAGAAAGCTGCTCCGGGTGTGAAGACCCCGCCCCTGTAAGACAACAGTAAGATACAAGAGTGTGCAAAGCTGAGCCCCAGCCCGTCCCTCCGCCACAGTGAGCTGCTGGGGTCTGGCTATCAAATCTCTGCACAGCTCATGGAAATCCAGTTCTTTTGGTTGTACTGTGGACTCGTTTTGGTTCTAATCCTAAAAGCAGCCCAATGAGCAGGCGGCTGTTACTCAGGGGAAGCAACCAGTGTGACTCTTTCCACAACACGGTGTGCTCAAGGGGCACACTGAGGGGCGTCGCCCCGAGTAACCGCTGCTGTTCATTCAGACAGCCCTCAGATCAGGAGGATTAAACAAAGACCTGAGTGAAATAATCTTAGGTAATCAATTGTTAACAAAGCATAAATAAGACTGAAACTGAGTGAGAAAAGTTTTTTAAAATGTAATAGCTAAATGCAAATATTTTCAAATACAAGTATTTGAAAAAATTTAATTAGGTTTCACTTTATACGATTTTTATGTTTATCACTTAATACTGTTTCAGGTCACACCACGTTTATTTATTTCTCAGTCTAAGGGCCCATGCTCACCTGTGAAGGTGGCCTACTATAAGGGAACAGCTAAGTGCTCCAGCAACATCGTCCCCTTGGTAATCGTCCAGCCAGGATGCCATGAACCAGTTCCCGCTGGATCAGGACCCAGGGACCCCAGGTCAAATTACATGGCTCAAGCTGTTCTGTCTCCTCTCATTTACCTCTGCTTCCAGAGGCCCATAAGAAACGGTTCTTTTCACCATTTTAATTTACCTCTCTCTCTGTATCAAAGAAACTGTAAATGCTTATGTGCAGACCCAATGCCTGAAAATCAAATCAAACTAAGCTAAAATATAAAGATGAAAAAGAGATCTTCCGATCAGAAGAAAACGAGACGTACGCCTTCGGAAGATCAGAAGCATCATTCAGGAGCGTCATGGCTGCCTGGACCATGGCTATGGGGGTAGCTATGTAGCCGGCCTCTGCAGAAAACAGTGATCACAGAAAAAGAAAGGGGTCATCAAGTATGTGTTCAACACCACCCAAAAGTCAGACAGCAGGTTTTATATTGAACTCTAGGTATATGGAATTAACTCCATAAATACTTTGTTCACTGAATAACAAAAATAACGGGTTAGGAATTGTATTAAGTGCTTTAAATATACTAAACTCATTTAATTCTCCTAACAATCACATGAGGTTAGCACTATACTCATCCTCGTTTTACAGGTAAAGAAGCTAAGGTTAAGTGACTAGTCCAGACTCACAATGGCAGGCAGTGGCTGAGCCGGAAGTGCACCCAGTTTCTCCATTAATACACTAAACTTCACTTAAAAAAAAAGACTCAATTTCTTAAAGAAAAATGCTGAGTAACTTTAAAAGAAGTCTAACTTCAAGATGAAGTAACTTTAAGCAAGTGAGACATTACTGTTTACAGTTCTATCAAATAATGAAAACACAGTCAACTTATCTTAATAACCAAGATGGGAATTTGACAAAAAGGCAAGATGCAAAGATATCTTTGCCATCTTGCTTGATTAAAACTGCAAAAAAAAAAACAACAACAACAACAAAAAAAAACCTTATAACCTATCAGGGATGACAGTAACTAAACTTCTAATTATAATTCCTAAGTGGGACCGTCTGTCTAGTTCTTTAAAATTTACAGCAAAAGTTCTAGAACTTTTTTGGATAACAGTTCCTTTTAACAACCTATCGAAAGCTTTTCCCCTCCCAGAAAAATGTACACGTGCATGCCCGTTTTATAAACAATGTCAGGGTAATCACAGACTCCAAAGGAACCTTGGATCAAATGGATAAATATCAACCAGTCCCTTGTCTTTTTAATATTAAAATCTGCCATTCAGAATTACTGAATCATACTGAAAAAGAAAAATAGAGGGAGGGACACACCAATCATTTCAATCCTTCTGACAGAATCATTTATCAGTAATACTTAAATAAACTGTGCGAATGCATTTCTAAAACAATTACGCTTTGAAAAGAATAGCATTCCACCTTACAGGGTAAGCCAATGTAAAATCCCCAAGCAATCTTAAGTCACATGTGAAATACCTGGTCCTTTCACCTGAGTACAAATTCTGATATTGGGTTTGTTCTTGTTGGGACCAAAGCCTTGGCTGTATCCTTGGCCAAAGAATGTCATTGTAAATGATGAACCATCGATCTGAGAAAAAGCAAGCAGAGAGTTTATTTAAGAAATATGTCATTTCCCTCGGACACAATCTAGCCTACTATTCTACTTCTCTGAGACATTTTTAATTGATACAAACATCAATTTTCTATCTGCCAGAATATCCTGTTATCCTTTAAGCATGGAGCAAAAATTAATTCTTTGAAGAAGCAAGTTTTGTTTTTTTAATTGATTTGAGAGTGAGAGAGAGAGTGATTTGCTTTTCCACTTATTCATGCATTCATTGATTGACTCTCACACATGCCCTGACCAGGGATCGAACCCTCAACCTTGGCATACTGATGACGCTCTAACCAAATGAGCTGCCCGGCCAGGGCTGAAGACGCAAGTACTGATGACTGGTGTGATGCTGGGGGAAGGGAGGTGGCGAGGAAGAAGGAGGAACTACAGATGAGTCTTATGCTATGGCTTAAAGGACAGAGCCACTATAACAGGCAATTTCAGGGTAACAGGTGGTGGTAGTTCTTCTTGTAGGGTGATAGAATATGGTCGTCTGGTTTTAGATACATGTTTGAGGTGATAAGACAAAAACAGCCGGCAAATAATGACAATATGGGCTTGAGGCACAGATACACAATTGCTCCCCTCAGAGATGTAAACATTCAATTCAAGAAATTAAAATTTCGAGGTTACCTGAGCATCTCTCACAATCACTAAATTTAGAAATAAGATAACATTCAGTCACAACCCATACGTTTTTATTAAGTACCAGCTAAAGGTCAGAAGCTACGTTAGGCCTTGAATAAATAAGGCCCGGTGACTTCAGCAAGAGAACAGGAAGGGGCAGGAAGGGCTGGGCCGCTGTCAGGCAGGAGGGACGCCGGCCTGTTTACAGGATGAGGGGCAAGAACCTGCGGGGACATGGCAGGAAAGGCATCAATAACCTATGAAGTCAGGAGGGAATCTGATCAAGGGGAGCAGTGATGGGAACACCCAGGCTGGTCTGACTCTGCGAGGCCTCCCCGAGCCGTGGACGGCGGGGACCACTACTGTGTGTACCGAGCTGGCCGCTGGCAGCGCCTGCACCAGGAGGTGCACCTGCACTCAGAGCGCCTCGGGCAGGGTCATTGTCGCCGGAGGAGACCTCCCTGAGAGCAGGGAGGAGCGGAGCTGGGAGCAGTGAGGCCGCTGGAGGACAGGACCTGCGGGTAGCCTACGCCCTCAGTTCTGTGAGAGAAGCAACAGCAGACAGGGAGGAAAGCGGGGTTGGGCAGATTTTGAAAAAAGCCCCAGGAGCGGGGAGATGGAGAGATGACTACAGGAAAGTCAAAGGATCTGCAAGTGATGTAAAGCTCCAGTGAGGGGAGGCATGAACTGGGGGGCTGACACCCTCTCAGCAGTGGGACCCCGCCCCCACCTTCCCGCAATGCCTGGGGGGAAGGAGGTGGAGGCTAAATGGCCTAAGGCCTGACTCGGGATCTGCCAACCAAACAGTCCAAGATGACGGCAGCTGTGGAGCATATTCACAAAGGGTGATTCGGCTGATCTGCCATGGGAACCCAGGATATGCGGACGGGAAGGGAAGCTTGAGCAGAGGGGACAAGAGGAGGTAAAAAAGAGGGGACAATGGAGGAGAAAAAGGGAAGAGTAGAAAAAACTGAAATAGCAATAAAATAAAGAGAATACAATTTGTGGAGCCTGATGGCTGAGTTCTCATCCCACCTTGGCTATTTATTCACTAGAGGACCTCGGGGAAGTTTCTTAACCTTGCTGTGCCTCAGTTTCCCCATCTGTAAAATGGAGATAATACCCACTTCTAGAGGTATCTTAAAAAATTAAGTAATCTAATTTATGTGAAGAATGTAAAAGTGTCTGATACATAGTAAGTGCTCCATGAAGCCTTAGCTGTTATTGTCACTGCACTGAGGAAAAGTAAAAACCAAATAAAGGAAAATATTATTTTAGAGACCTGACTACAAAAGAATGAATTACCTGTTTTTGTGTTGGACCTTGTTTTGAAAAATAACCAAAGGAGAAGAGCCATGGGAACTAAAGGGAAAAGAAAAAACCTCAGTGATACTTTTTCAAAACTCATGAGAAATACTTTTAGATCTAATTTCATAAAAATATTACTTACTTTTATGAGAAGTTGCCTTCCAATGCCAAACTTCACAAAGAATAAAAAGAAAAGTCCTGCAAACATCAGCTTAATAACAGAGGTGATGCCTCCCACCGTTACATACGCAGCATATTGGACCTGGATGAAGAGTATCAAGGCAGAATGTAGGAATGTTAGCTACTTACAGCTTATACTATAGTCATAAATACTGAACAAAAGCAGTTCCTACTGTATGACTATGTTATGTTCTGAAAGCTTGTTCAGAAACCAAGCAATGGGAGCATACACTGAAAAGAAATTGTTGCAGATATTTAGCTTTCTCACTTGAATACAAAAGTCCACAACATCCATATATAAAAAATTCAATAATATACCTGAATTTAGCAATTATACACTACAGAACGGGGACTGCACTTACAACCTCTTTTATCAGACAATATTCTTAACTTTTAACTTGAGATGGTTTCCTCCTCAATTCTCAGCAGAGGGAGCAATTGTTCACGTCCCTCAAAAAAAGCCAGCAGGGGACCCTCAGAGGCAGCAGGGAGAGGAGGGGAGAGAGCCCAGACATCCCCGCGGCCCAGCAGTAGTGTTCCAGCAGCTGCAGCTCTGAGCATGGACGGTCGGGTGGTTATGACCCAGGATTTCCTGTACTGGACTCGGTGCCGTTGTGTTACATGGAAGGGGCATTCAGCAGGCCAGACACGTACGCTGGGGGAGGCCATTAGCACCCCCATAAAATGCAAAGGCTCTGCACTACTGATTCTGAATACTTCCAGAAACTGAAACACACATTATATAGCTATTTCTCTTTTTGCTTTGTAAACATAAAAATCCTACTCAAGCATTGGGGAACGATAACTCCATTAACAAACAAATCATCTACACTTACAGGTGACTGCTCTAAATTTTCATGCAGGTAACGCTGCGTTCGTTTCACAACAGACACATCAGCTCCCAGGAAAGGGATGGAGTAGCTGCCGAGTTCTCTGCAGTAGGAAATGGGCCACCTGCAAGACAGACCCAGGCTGCATTTTCTCCACTTACAGTGACCACGGTTTTAACAGGTAAACTTCTGAATTAAAATGTTAACTTCGCTTGAGGCAGTAATAACAAGGAAGATGGCAGATATGCTCTTAATTAGCACTTCAGAATTTGTCCTTTGTCCTCTATACCCACACCCCAGCAAGTGACAAGTGAACACAGCAGTATTCTTCACACCATGGGCACTTCATACATGTAGTTTAACCATGTTTCAGCTCATCAATTGCAGTGGCCAGTGATAAAAAGAACACTCATTTCAATAGCTAAACTTGGAGGTTAGAGTTCTTACATATAAATGCTGTTAACATACTGATTGATTAATCTATGAGATCATCACACTTTAAGCTGATGGTTTTACTGCACAAAATTTAACTGATAATTTAATTTTGATATTCAGAGTGCAAAGTAAATATTTATTTTTCCAAGGGTACAAATGTATTATTATATATGAAGTACTTAAACTTAGGGTAATGTATTAATTATAGTTTATTTATCTTTGAAAACAATTCTGGACTTACTACAAAACAGTCTCCAGACTTTTCTTACTAGCATACTTTATCACTTCATCAATAGTCAGATCAACACATATGACCAGAAATACTGAGGAACAGATTGTGAATATACCTTCTTTTTAATTTTGGACCAACAATTGGGACAGGTTTCAGATTTGCCTCTTTTCGCAGTTTTTTCAAGTTACTCTGATCTCCAAAACCATAGATCGCTGATTTCCAGGTGCCATCATGAATACATAAACCCTAATAAAATAATTCAAGAGTTAAAGAAGCAAGTCTTAAGAGATACTAAAATGTAAAACCAAATAAGTTATAACTGGCACAAAGAACACTTTACCTCTCTTTTTGCAAGGTATAATCATTTAATAATTTTGAGATGAACTTTGATGACCAATGAGGCAGCAATAACACTCATTATTCTGGTCATATTCAATATTTATACCAACAAATGCCCTTTCTTCTTCCCTCCTACCATTATTTATGCTCTTTTCAATAAGCCACTGCGTTTCACTTCATCATTTCCACTCAACTAATTGATCATACGAAATCTGTTCAGAAAAAGTCCAGCCATTATTAATGTAACAAGAATGTCTGTGTGACATCGATGTAACCTGGCAGCCAAGAAGAGTGGACTGGAATGTGCATGCGTGAACAATGACGACTTCACTGTACTGGTCAGTAGGAGTGGTAGATACCGTCGAGTGAAAATGTGTACTGTGTGGTTCTTGCATTCAAAATGACCAAGTGAGCAGAGCACCAAATTTGCTACATCAAATTTTGTGTTAAGCTTGAACATTCCTCTGCAGAAACTATTCAGATGATTCAGAAGACTCAGGGATGATGCAATCGGTGCAGCCCAAATAAAAGTGAGGCACAAACGCTTCAGAGATGATTGAGAATCTGCTGAAAGTGATCCATGTTCTGGAAGGCCTGCAACAAGCTGAATGTGTATAAGCTGCAATCAACATAGACCAGCAACTGACAGTGCAAGAACTTCAGACTATGTCCAAGATTTTGACACAGGATCTGGGTATGAAATGTGTTGTTCCACAGCTTTGGCTACCAGAGCAGAAGGAGCGTCGTGCTACAGTGGCTACTGGCTCAATTCAAACAGCTACCAATGAACCGGATTTCCTCACGGTGGTCATAACCGGAGATGAATTGTGGGTCTATGGCTCTGATCTGGAAACGAAGGCCCAGTCATCCAAATGGAAGTCGCCTGGTTCTCCTCGCCTCAAGAAGGCACCGCAAAGTTGCAGCAAGATCAAGACCATGTTAACTGTGTTTTTTGACTGGGAAGGTTGTTGTCCGTCACAAGTACAACCCTCCAGGCCAAACAATTAATAAGGAGCATGACCTCCACGTTCTTTGAAGGTTGAGAGATGCAATGCAGTGATAAAGGCCACAGCTTCGGGCAGCTGGCAGCTTCATCACAACAATGTGCCTGCTCATGCATCATGTCTCGTGCAGGGTTTTTTGGCAAAACATCAAATGACCCAGGTGACTCAGTCCCCCTACAGCCTAGATTTGGCACCCTGTGACTTCTGGCTTTTCCCAAAACTAAAATCACCTTTGAAAGGGAAGAGATTTCAGACCGTTCATGGGATTCAGGAAAATACAACGGGGCAGCTGATGGTGATTCCAACAAAGGATTTTGCAGTGCTTTGAACAGTGCTAGAGACACTGGGAGAACTGTGTAAGGTCCCAAGGTGCCTACTTTGAAGGGGACTGAGGCATCATTGTTCTATGTACAATGCTTCTTGTATTTTCTCCAAGAAATGTGTCTATTTTTCAATATTACATGGCTGGATAGTTTCTGCACAGATCTTATCGTATTCCTTCAAAATTAGACTCTCTAATCCCTATGCTTATGTTGATTCCTTAAATTTTCAACACACGTTCACAACCACAGTCACGCGTACATACATAATGCACTGTCCATCTGTCCTTCCCCTGTGCTGTACAGTGCCCCACCCACCCCACCACCCCTTATTCTAGTCCCAAATTATATGTCTTCCACAGAAGCCTTGTTAATTTTTGAATTTTAAGGCTTATTAATATGATTTCTATTTTAATTCTTTCCCCATTTCTCAGTTCCTTACTGATACCGTCCCCAGCACAGAACCCTTGCATGATCTTACCCACAGCTCTCATCTGTCTGCTCGGTTTTCATTTCTGTCATCACTCTTAGCTCTCAGTACCTTCCATTATTCTAACATAATTACACCTTCCACAGTCCTGACTTCCGACTCCAATAAGAAACGAGCGGCAGAAAGGAGAGCGCAGGTGAGGAGGCAATACTGGGACTTGCTGTCTCAGCGCTGCCCCTTCTTTACCTAACCTCCGGGTGGGCCTTTTAATTCTCTATCACGTAAATATTTCAAACTGCATTTATCATTTTGGTTGTACGTAACTGTATTATGTCCCGCCTTATTTGTTGTTTACCTTGTTTGAATGAACAAAGTCATTTAGAAAGATTCAAAACCAACTTTGTCACAAGACTAAAAGTCTTGAGAGTTTGATTTGTGAAGCTATTCTAAAGCTGGGCCTAGCCAATCTGATCCACTTGCAAATGTAAAGATTTCTAAACTGGGAGAAAACAGCTTTTTAAAAACTTAAGACTATCTTCTTATACAAATAAGCCATCAAGAAGGCAAAAACTTACATTCATCTAAAAATCTTTTGCCTTATTTCATTGAAAAATAAAAAGAAGGTGCACAAAACACGGAAGCAAAATTTAATGAATTTATGGTGCAAACATCCAGGTCGGCCTTTCTTCTGTCCTGCCTTTAGGGTCATCAAGAAAAAACCTTGCTTTTCTTTGGAGTCTTATAAGTTAGGTATTCACTCCTAAATATAGTATAGTGAGTTTTGCCTACAGCACCAACTTTTTTTTTTTTTTTTTTGAAGATTTTATTTATTTATTTTTAGAGAGAGGGGAAGGGAGGGAGAAAGAGAGGGAGGGAAACATGAATGTACGGTTGCCTTTCACACGCCCCCAACCGGGGACCTGGCCCACAACCCAGGCAGGTGCCCTGGCTGGGAATCGAACCGGTGACCCTTTGGTTCGCAGGCTGGTACTTAATCCACTGCAGCACACCAGCCAGGGCAGCACCAACCTTTAAAAGTCAGTCCATATCCCCACTTCTCCAAAGCATTCTTGATCTCTGGCCTCCCAGCTACATATACTCTCCATTCTCAGAATCCTACAGTATTTGATCCGATCACTTTAATAACACTTCGTATCTCCTGCCAAGCTAAATGACCTCAAGGGCATGATTTGCATCTTACTCATTTATGTGTCACGCTACCTTGAACAACTACGTAGATTTATGCTACTACACAATACTTGCTGAACAAATATTTTTTAAAGAGGACAAATGCTTATGAAGCTTCAAGTAAAGACACATAATTGGGTCAGACATTACCGGCAATAAAAGTACTATCCTAACATGGTCTCTTCCCAGAAATGCAACTATCTTATGTTTCCCAACAGACTATAAACTCAGAAGAGTATGTTTACATCATGCATTTCTCATATGGTCATAAAAGTACCTAACTCCAAGTTAGGCACATAGTAAAAAAGGCACCGACTTTGCACTAAGGTGACAATTGTCTTGGCTGACATTTATTGCATAACCATGATAGAAACTTTAGTTAGGATCATGGTAATTCATTCTAACATAATGAGCTGTTCAGTTGTTTTAAAAACAGATTTTATTCTTAAGACAAAGGAATTCTCAACAATAGTAATTTCATTAAAAATAATTAAATACAGTAACTTTCATACACTAAAAACTACAAATAAATATTTTTTAAGAGGCATGTATCATTTCCAAAATGTTTTAAATATTAACTTAGAAAACACTTGACAAACAGAAAAACTAACCTCGGGTCCTGAATGTATAGTCAGGAAACTTTCCACTGCAGTCAAAGTACCTACAAGAACAGGAAAATGGTCAAAGTAAAATCAAATAAAATCTATTTAGCCAGGACAAGTAACCATGAACTGTTCTATCCATTTAGGGACTGCCTACAGCTGAATAGTCAGGAAGTCAATACTGATCTCAAGTTTTATTATGTTTTTGTAAACAGATTTAAAAAGCAGCTGAAGCCAGGTAACTTGTCAGAAAGAGTACTTTAGCATAAACTAACTGCTAGTACTGACAAACTATCTTCTAGTATTCGAACTGACGCTAAAAAAAAATCTCTTCCGATAAGGCAGCAATTTTGCTCACTCATTCTGGAAGGCCAGCAGGATACAGTTACCAAAATTACATCTATGGGAATTACTTGATTTTCCAGTATGACAGCTTTTAAGAATACTTATTAATAGTTACATATAATTAACGTACAGAAAAAACCTATCAAAACGGCCTTTGTGATGGCTTATAAAATACTTAAAATAAGGCTGTTAAAATGAAATAAAAATATAATAAGTGTAAAATAAAAGTAGAAAACCAAAACCAGATAAAAAGGGGAGAAATCAATTATATTAACCATGAGGACTAATAGACAGGTATAATGATTAAATATTTAATTAATCTTTGAAATTCTCCAGAGCGGTGAAACAAAAGATATACAGAATGGAATGGCTAATTCTCAAAAATCTGATAAAATGAAATAGATCAATTTCATAAGAGACAGTGTTCCTAGGTTTAATTCCAAGAGAAAATTAAAACATGGGTGCTTAGAAAAGTTGCCAGTGAGCAAAATAATGAATAACCATGTCATCAACAATCATGCCACAGCAGAAGAGAACTACAGCCATGTAAATGTCACCAGCCTGACCACTGACACAGACTAAGGACAGACCATGACAGGATCTCACTGGAGATGATTCGAAGAGGTGTCAGGAGAACGTGGCCTGGATACAGGGCTCTGTGATCAAACCCTCTCCACAGAAAGTACGTGGACCACTTGCATCAACGATCAGCTAGGGTAACTGTTAAAATGCTGACTCCTAGGGTTTAGTATCTGAAAAGTTTTTAAACAAACCTGATAGTATTATTTCTACCTTAAAAAGAGAATGAAAAGAGAGCCCTGACTGGTGTGGCTCAGTGGGTAGGGTGTGGTCCCACAAACTGATTGCTCAGGCCCAGGCCTAGGCTGCAGGCCAGGTCCCAGGTGGGGAGCGTGTGACAGGCAACCGGTTGCTGTTTCTCTCCCTCTCTTTCTCCTTCCCTGCCCCTCTCTAAAAATCAATCAATTTTTTAAAAAAAGAAAATAAAGACCTATTCAAAGTAATAAAAACTTTTAAATGTTTGGGAATAACCTCAACATGAAATACATAGGACTATCATGAAGAAAACATCTTAACTCTGCAGATTTAAAAGGCCTTTTTAAAAGATAGAGACGCACCAGGTGTGTGGATTGAAAGACGGTTTTAAAGATGTTCAGGTCATGGTTTGCATCTTATTGCAAATGGTTCCAGTGCTGCATCATTAAGTATGAGGTTGGCTATTGCTCTCTGACATTTATTACGTTAAGAAAGTGTTCTATTCTTCAATTTCTAAAAATTTGAAATCAATAAATGACATGAATTTTCAAATCATTTATTGAGATGGGCATATAGTGTTCATCTCTGATATTCTGATGTGATGATAATGTAACTTCCTAATAAACCTTGGTTTTGATATACTATTCTTTTACAGTGTCATTACTTATTAAAATTTTACTTAGCATTTTATAACAGGCACAACTATATTAAAAACAAAGCATGTGTTTTAACATTACTCATTTATAGTTATGGTTCTTTTCCCAACCAGATTTTAGTTTGACACAACTGCAAACATGAAGCCATTCTATCAGTAAATTCAGTTATTGCTAACTGATCAATAATTACCATTAATTTTATTGCTTGTGTATATTACTCCCAGATCTGCCGGAATGGAGTCAAAGCCAGTGCTTCCAATGATATAAACCCCCTTTTCTGCAGCTTTCTCATGATATTTCCAATACATTAGTTCCAGGAACTAAAAAAAATCAGGACAAAGTATCTGAATCAGAGCTACATAGAAACATCTTGTGACCAATATTAAGTGATTAAAGACAAAGCAATTAAACTCTGAAAATGCTAATCAATATGGCCCTGGTGATATATTAACGTCAAAATGTTTTTCACTTATCGAGCAAACATTTTCCACATGTGCCAGGTGCTGATCTGACCTACTGACACTACTATTCAACTTTTTTAGAATGTCTTATAAATGCAAAAGTAATACCTCTTATAAAAATACCTATTAACACAGAAAAATAGAAAGAAAGCAAAAAAGTTACCCTAAATCACATTACCCAGATGAACATCATCATAGACATATATCAACGCATATATTTTTTGTTAATTAATGAAACAAAATTGATAATTATCATTAACTGAAGTCCATCTCTTACTCAGATTTCCTTAGCTTTTACCTAATGTCCTTTCTCTGTTCCAGGACTCTGTCCCGAATACCACGTCACATTTACTGTCTTGTCTCCTTAAGCTCCTTCTGACTGACAGTTTTCAGACTCTCCTTGTTCTTGACAATCATGACAGTTCTGAGGCGTACTGGTCAGGCACTCTGTAGAATGCCCATCAATTGGGGCTTATCACATGTTCTTCTCATGACCAAGACTGGGATTACAGGTTTTTGGAAGGAAGACCGCAGGGGTATAGGGTGCCATTTCATGACATCACAGCAACAGTGCATACGATCAACATGGTTTATCACTGTTGATGACCTTGAATACCTGGCTGAGGAGGTGTTTTTCAGGGTTTTCCACTGTAAAGTTATTCTCCCTTCTCCCTCCTTCCCATACTGTTTTCTTTGGGGGGAAATGACTCTGTGAGGCACACACTTAGGAGTGGGAGTTATGTTCCCAGTCCTTGAGGGCAGAGTAGCTACGTGAATTATGTGGAATTCTTCTGTACAGATTTGTCTCTTCTCATCCCTTTGCCCATCTTTAATTGCGTTATCTGAACTTGTATTATGACTTATAAGGGTTGTTTCTATATTCTGGATCTTTACTGGGTTTTGGTATGACTTTTATGGTAGCTTATAAGTTTTTCCCCGTTTTCTCTGCTCTGGAATATTTTAAATAAGAGAGGAACTAGTTTTTTTGTTTCATTCATGTTTACCTCTTCGTGAATAAATTTTGGTAATTTATACTTTCCTAGTGTTCTCTAATATACAGTAGCAAACGATAAACTCTAAGTAGGTCCTATACTGGCCCAGTGATGAGAGAAGTCAGTAGACTATAGGAATATAGGAGGTTAGTTTTAAAGGAGGTTGCACAGCTCAGTGCTATTAACACACCACTCCCTACAGCCAGGCAAGCCTGCAGTCCTAGCTTTTCTGCTTCCTAGTTGCATGACTTTGAACAAGTTACTTAACCTTTCCAAGCTTCAATTTCCTCATCGTCAAATGGAGAAAAAGATGATGCCTACATTATAGGGATGTTTAGAGTTACATAAAATATTTATCTAGCACATTGTAAGGCATGTGGCCAGCATTCAATGAATGTGAACATGTAAAATTTTTAGGTTGAGGAGATTTTACATTTACTTTTCTGTAATGTTGTAAAGATGTCTAATTTTAAAAAGGGAATTTATAATGAAAGTTACAAAAATAAGATTCCAAGAATCACTCATTACACACTATTGTAATTAATTTTACAGCATGCAATAGCTGTAAAAAAATCAGCATGTCCTATATACACAAAGGACCTGAAACAAATGAGATTGTACGGAAGAAAAAAAGTCAAGGAAACTGAAGCTCAGACTTCACCATCACGCTCTCCTGGAAGCTGTCAATGGGCCACTTCACTAGGGAGGGGACATCCCCTTCTAAATGTCTGAAAAGCACTAAATATTTTCCACTCTTACAGGAATTGTGCTGTTTTCTCCTTCACTTTGCATACCTGTGGTTCTCCAGAGATGTCAATACAGCTGGTTCCATTGTCAACACATGCTTTTACTACAGGTTCTCCATAAAATCGGTACTGCGGGAATGAAGAGAACAAACAGGTTACTCCTACTTAGCAAGCTTAAAAGAGATGAAATACCATTCAGTTTTGGAATTACAGTCTTGGTTATTAAGAAATCAAATATTAATAAAGTAGCCTAAAGATAAATTTAAAAAATAATGTAACTGCAATATACCAACTCTCATAGGACAGAATTACAGAGAAGTGTGTCCTCACCTCTGACTGAAGACAAAATGGGAAGTTTTATACAAGTGATTCATTTGACCTAATTCTGAAGAAGAGTAGAGCTTTGCAAAAAAAAAAAAAAAAAAAAAAAAAAAAATCCAGATAAAGGACAAAGCATAGGCAAAGGAGTAAGAAGGGGGCTGTTCAGGACACCTGAGGCACAGGTAGTTGAGAGGGAAGCAGTAAGCAACGAGTCCAAGAAGAAACTCTTGGGCAATATCAGGAAGGACCCTGACTGCCATGTTATCAACAGTGGCTTTCATCTGTTCTGACAGCTTCTATTTTCATAGTTAAAAAAAAAAAAAAAAATCTCATGAACATGGACAAGAGTGTGGTGACTGCCGGGGAGTGGGGGAGAGGAGGGTATAAGGAAGGTAAGTGGTAATGGAAAAAAATACAATTAAAAAAAACCAAAAACACAAAACAGAAAAAGCAAAAAATAATGACAATAATGAAAAACCAAAACTCATACACAGACAACAGCATGGGGATTACCAAAGGGAAGCGGGGGGTGGAGGGAGGCGGGAGAGGGTAGAGGGGGATAAATGTGAAGGAAGGAGTCTTGATTTGGGCAGTGTGCACGCTATACAGATGATGGGTTATAGAGATGGGACACTCACAGCTTACCTTTATTAACCGATGTCACCCCAATAAATTCAATAAACATTTAAAATAAGATGAACTAGAAATCACCACATCGCAATGAGAAAAAAGAGACAGGATGCTGCTGAAAGTGTGAGGAAAACGAAGTTATAACACTGCTGCTTCCGAGTGAGAGGGAAAACAGCAGCCTGGGGAAAAGGAGCAGAACTGGGGAACCGGGGGGGGGGGGGGGCGGGCGTCAACACCCCACATAAGGCTTATATAATCACGTATTTAAAGCGCAACCAGTATGGGTGGGGATGCGTTTTCTCTGGCCACGCCGGGCTGCTCACGTCAGGCAGAGTCAGCAGGGAGCTGGAATAACGGGGACTGGGTTTTCTCCAGAGCGCCTGGGAGGGACGGGCACAGGAGCTGGCTGGGCGTGTATCAGAGCAATTCAAGCAAAGGACCGCGGACTCTAAGCTCGTTAAGAATGAGATACATCTAAATAAACAATCATTTAAAATACATTTTAACTTATTAACAATCAAAAAACTTTCCTGCTTTCACTTTTTAAATTTCAACAGTTTTCTAGATGCTTAGTGTTCAAATGCTTTGCCGGTGCGGATGGCGTCCTGGGATCAGTCAAGGCCGCCAACGCTCACCGCTGCGCGGGCCACAAATGCCTCTGTCACTCACATTCAGCACGGACAAGAGCAATAGTTGGTGGCTCTCCTTTCAAAACACACTCTGGACTCGGCCAGCTCTCACACCTCTGCACCTCCCGTACCATCTACTTTTCCTCTCACAAGTCAAAGACCTTCAAAAGCATGCCCCAAATCACGCCCTTGTTTCCGACCATCCAACAGTCTCTCGTATTTAGAAGAAAATCCAAACCCGGACCTGGCCAAGCCTACAACCCCTGGGTGCCTCTCCCATCTCACCTCCGCCTCCCTGCCCTGCTCACACGGCCCAGCCACGCTGGCCTCTCACGCTCTGCGGTCCTGCCACTCACACGCTCACCTCAGGACCTTTGCACCTGCTCTTCCTCGGGACACCCTTCTCCTCGCACATCACACCGTTTACTCCCTCACTTCTCAGGCCCCCAGGCAAATGTCAGGCCTCACGGGGACCTTCCCTGGCCATCTGCCTAAGAAGAGACTGATGTGCCCATCTCCGTGCTCTGCCGGAAGGTACGCTCTGTGAGAGATTCTATCTTGTTCACCGCTACGTCCCAGGCATCTAGACTAATGCAGTTCACATATGGGGGTGGGCAAAAGCAGGTTTACGGTTGAGAGTACGCGGAACACAGTTTATTCTCGTATTATTAATTACTGTAAACTTATTTTGCCCACCCCTGTATAACAAGTATTCAATAAACACTGAATAAGCACATAAGCATGTGTTTCTAACAAATATATTTGTAAACCAATACAGAAATATAATTTATAAGTAAATACAAAGTATATTAGGGATACATGCTCAAACATTTTTTTTATGTAAGGTGCATACCGTAAAGGGAAAAAAAAAGCTTGGCAATTATAGTTGTAAATAATTAACAAGCCAAACAAGCCAGCACACGCTCCCTGGTGTCACAGAGAGCCTGTCACTTTCTCCCTTGGGAGATTGTGATCATATCCAATATACTGATCACAAGAAGTGAAAACCCCACATGAGGTCAAGGTCCTGAGCCGATGTTTCTGTCCCCTGCTTTACATTCCTCTGGAACATAAAATACGAGATTCTGCTTGACATGAATAGACAGTTTGTTCTCATACAAAGAAGGCTGATTACTCACTGGTCCCACGCAGTTGAGGACAACTGTTGCCTGTTGGGCCATTTCATCGAGTGAGGCCGGGTTAGCGATGTCACAAATTATTACTCCAACTTCAGATGGCAGGGTGGGTCTTCCTGAAATGAGAAATAAATCACTTTAAGTGAATCCCACTACAGTGTTCGATCTTCCAGCTCTTCTTTTTATAGTGACCAGTGACAG
The DNA here is from genome assembly GCF_987537825.1 of Furipterus horrens. Lineage (NCBI taxonomy): Eukaryota > Metazoa > Chordata > Mammalia > Chiroptera > Furipteridae > Furipterus > Furipterus horrens. Next base: position 11,483,607 of record NW_028327185.1, read on the forward strand.
CAAAATCCTGACAGCTAACTCTCCCTCTCGAACAAAAGAGAAAACTGTTTTTAACCAGGTAATAACAAAAGAGGTTATGAGGAAGATGGGAGTTAATATTAGAGCAATTAAAAACATCGTTACCCTTAAAAATAATCTAACGTAAGTAATGTGTAAATGACAATCTTGTGTAAAGTGATAATTTTACAATCGTTTAGATACTGAATAGATGATTGTCCTGACTTCCTTTCTGCCAAGAATGTGCTACAAAGCTCTTTGGTCAAGACCCTACATCTGGTAGTGGCAACACAAAGAGCTGTAGGCAAGTCCAGCCGGCACGGTATCTTGTGTGCAAAATCACCAACACAACAGATGCTACAATCCACTCCCACCAGAAATACAGCTCTGTTTGGAATGATAAAGGAGCTGAAAACTGAACAGAACAATATAGTGTCCCCAGAACTCTAACAGGTGCGGTTTGCCTGCATGCGAGGGCGCAAGGGTGAAAAAAGCCTAATTTAAAGGCTACCGAGTCCTCCATTAGATGTGTCCCCCACCACGAGGGCAGGGTCTGTGTGTCTGTCTCTCTCTCCCACGTCTGCACCCCGGCACTCGGAACGAGACCTGGCGTAGAGAAGGCCACGCAATAAAAATCCGTGGAGCCCTGGCTGCTGTGGCTCAGCCGATGGAGGGCCAGTCTGTAAACCGAAAGGTTGAGAGGTCGCGGGTTCTCTTTCTCCCTTCCTTCCCCTCTCTCTAAAAATAAGTAATAAATAAAAATAGGAATCCGTGGAATGAATGCTGAAAGAATACGCAAACGCCCAGACCAGAGATACAAACTTCGCGGTGGCGGTGGGAGGTGGGTAAATACATACCGAGTCAGCCTGCTGGGGGATCCTTACGAGAAACAAAAATCATTTTTAAAAAAATGTCACAGCCAAGATTCCAATACAAGCCTTCAGCTTCCTCCCATCTCCCAAACACGAGACGGAGGCCGAGCACAATCTTAAGAAGCCAATGGTGTCCTTCCCTATCCAACCAAATACCCAGAAACCTCCGGCTGCACCAGATACCCGCGCTCCAGACGGAGACGCGGCGAAAAGGAAAAACAAAACAAAGTTCTCGACTGCCTCGCCAGTGGGGCTCCCCAAACTAGGGGACAAATTCAAAAGGCGGAAAGAAATGGTTTTGTAATGTGGGGAGAACAAAGGCATGACACTGCGTGAAGCATCGCTGTCCCCCGTCCTCGAGCGGGGCTCCGGGAGCCCCAGGGGCGCGCCCAGGCAGGAGACGCGCCTTTCAGGCGACAGGAGCCCCCCAGCCGGGAGTAGGGGCCCCGGGAGCGAGCGGCGCCGCGCCCCGCCCCACCCCGCCCCCTTTACCCAGCTTCAGGGCAGCCCTCTCCAGCACTTGCTGCAGCTTCTCCCGGGAACGGCCCGCCACGGCCCAGGGCAGACGGGAGTTCCCCTGCGGGGCCGCCTGCTCCCGGGCCACCTCCTCGGTCACGAACTGGCCGGTGAAGCCAGAGGCGCCGAACACCACCAGGTGGAAAGGCCTCTGCTTGGTCGCCATGACGAGCCCACAGGCAGCCGAGGCCCCGGGCCGGCTGCGTCCACGGCGCCTGCGCTTCAGGCAGCGACCCTAGTACCGGGCGCAGCAACCGCCCCGCTGCTTTCTGCGCGCCGCGCTCCCGACACCGCCCGCGCGCCGCCGAGCCGGGGCCACGCCCACGCCCCTCGCGCCACGCCCACGCCTCTCACGCCACGCCCACGCCTCTCGCGCCGCGCCACCACTGCGCTTCGGGCCCGCGCCTTCGGCGGCGGGACGGTTTATGGCTGTGTGGCCCCGGCGACCGGTTCGCTTCCCGGGCTGGTGGAAGTTGACGGCCGCCCTCCCCGGTCCTCCCGGTGGTCCTGCTCAGCTCCGACCGCCCTCCCGGAGGCCGGAGGAGGCGGCTGTGGCAGCAGCCGGTTATTCTTGTTTCAGGAGGCGGTTGCGCAAACAAAAAATTTGCGAAAACCTCATGACCCGAGGGGACGGCCCACGCCAAGCCATGTATTTGTTTTCGAAGCACGTGGGACAGGTGTGGGTGCTGGGTTCTCCTTCTCCACGGATCATCTCAGCCCTGCCCGGGGCCCAACGCTGCAGCCCCGGCCGGCTGCCGCAAGCCCCTAACTCCATCACCTTGTACCCGACCCTCCGGGACCCCGATTCATGGCCGGTGGCACAGCTGTTAAATTTTGAGGCTCCCGGGGGGGAGGGGGTGGATAACTCCCAGAGCTATCCTGCCATTTGAACTGCGAAGTAAAATGCATGGTGGTTCAGGAAATCCTCAAAATGCAAAAGAAATTAAGTTTCTTGGCAAGTGCTCTTCACATATTCAAAAACATTAACATAAATAAATTATTGAATACTAAATAGAGAAATAAATGGGGAAAAGAGACAAAGCTCCCAGTACAGAGCCTCCGCCAGGAGGGGAGTTCAACTCTCCTTGGAATGTCGGCTTCGCTTACTGACTTGTTTCAAGGAGTAGAATATGGTAGGGAAGGGGATAACTCACAGCCCAGAAACCAGGTAAACACGGCTCCAGTCCAATGATCAAGGCGAAGGTGAACAACGTCTTTGATAAGCCATGTTGATAGCACATAACCTTGCTATGATGTGATAAGAATGGCAATCTCTGTGGTCTTCCTCCCCCAAACTCATAACCCCTGTTCATGGTGAATATTATGCAAAATGCCTGGCCAGTACCCTTACACTGCCAAGGTCCTCAGAAACAAGGGCAGCCTGAGAAACTGCCACAGACGGGAGGAGCCTAGGATGACTAAATGTAACGTAGTAGCCTTGAACAGAAAAAGGACATCACAGAAAAGTAGTAAAATCTGAATAAAGTGTAAGGTTTAGTTAATAACAATGTCATAGCAGACAGTACCCAAGCACGCCGTGGTGGACGTCTGACCTAGATTCCCTTTTTTTTTGCCATATAAATATCCAATGAGTCCATCAACATTTATTGAAATAAATAGATATATTTAAAATTTATTAAAAATGTGACATTTGAAAAAAAATAACAAGCTGATTGGGGGGAATTTGAACACTAAATATTTTATTTGGTGCTATTAAAGTGTCAATGTTATTTTTCTTAGGTGTGATAATGGTATTGTGGTTAAACTTTAAAAATTCTTATCTTTTAAAGATACACACAGAGTTTTCTACAGATAAAATAATATGATGTCTGGGAATGCCTTCAAAATAATCCAGATACATATTGGCATCAGAAGTTAAAACACCTTTGCACCCCAATGATAGCAGTTAGTTCTTCTAATCTGGATAAATTTGTTATGAAAATTAAAATATTCTCAAAATGAGTAAGGAGGAGTAATATGTTACATCTAATAACACATATTTAGCCATGTTGACTGAAGCTAATTACACACCCACATCTAGCTGGCAGACACGCTGTTTCTGGTTTTGCCATCTGTTTCCTGCACGTGTGAGTCGCCCATCCACCCGGGGTGACTCAGAGTCATGAGGCAGACTGTGTTTTGGTTGCTTGAAGATGATTCTCATTTCTGCCTCCCAAGAATATAAGCAGACACATGAAGGATCCAGGTTTGCCCTGCCTGCTTTTGAGCATCAGAGTGAGGATCCAGGATGTAATGGGTGTGGATGGGCTGACAAAGCTAACCCTTATCAAGGTAATTGTTAATGGCTGCAGTTTTGTTATTTTTAGCAGAAATGAGATGGTAGAAGTTGAGCAAGTCAAAATAGAAAAGATATATGCAGATATGATTGTGTATGTATTCTAAAAAGTCTAAAAGGGCATATGCCAAATTGTTTAGTGTAGTGGAGCTTTTACATTTACTTCTATATTTGTGGCTCGCTTGAATTACTTTTACAACAAGCATGTATTTTTAAATTTTTTTATTAACAACTGGTCTTATTAGTTTTATGCAAGGCACCTTATGTCATTATTTACCTCTTCAGAATGCCAAATTCTGGAGGGATCAGGTAGGGAGAAAAATATACAGTGTGAAGGAAAATCCTTGTCTTTCTAACATCCACTAAAATTGCATTTTCAGTCTTTATATTTTCTTTTTCCATTTAAATTTTTGTTTGTTTGTTTTTCTATTACAGTTGTCCCACTTTTTCCCCATTGCTTCCCCACACCCTGCCCACCCCTTCTTCCAGAATCAGTCCCCACCCAGTTGTTCATGTCCATGGGTCATTTACACATGTTCTTTGACTAGACCCTTCCCCTTCTTACCCCCTTATCTCCCTCCCCCCGCCCCCCTCGTCACTGTTAGTCTGCTCCTTGTTTACATGCCTCTGGTTCAATTTTGCTCATTTGTTTGTGTTGTTCATTAGTCTCCTGTAATAGGTGACAGCATAAGGTATTTTTCTTTCTTCGCCTGGCTTATTTCGCTAAGCATAATTCTCTCTAGTTCCATCCATGTTGTTGCAAATGGTAGAAGTTCCTTCTTTCTTTCTGCTACATAGCAAACATGTATTTTTATAATATTGTTATTTCAATAAATTTCTCCCAAAACAACAACAACAAAAAGAAGAATCCAGGTTTGGTCTCATCTAGACCCAGGCCGGCCATTGCCCCATGGGACATACATTTTAGACTGTCTAACATTTATCTGACATTTATGAACATTCCGGGAAATGGTGAGTTTTGCTGATCTTCAGACCCTTGTCTTTGGACACACATGCTCTCTCTTTCTCACATTTGTGCATATATATAAATGTAAATTTTATGTCCAAAACAGTTTTTCTTAGGCATAAGACCTGGGTTCTGGGAATCCAGGCCGGGTTTCAGCAAGGCCCCACAGTAACTGCTGGTGCCAGGGACTGCCTAACCCCCAATAAATCTGCTGCCCCCTCAGTAATGCCAGTGATTGCCTGTGTCCTTCAAAGTTATCGTAGCCTGCCTGCAAGAACTTAGAGACTTTTCTCTTTTAGCAAATCTCTCTGTTCTCAGAGCCAACTCCCCCAAAGTCATCAACAGACAGTCCCTTCCACTCCCTTCTCCCTTTCCCCCTTTAAAACTCCCTGCTTTTCTTTTGTTGGCTGCTGACCCCTTAGGGTGTCAGCCCACCTGTTGCAGCTGGCCAAATAAATCTTTTAGCCTCATGGCTTGTTCTCCTGCCGTTTCTACTCTCTCTCTCGCCGGACCTAACAGTTTTCATTAATTTTTTTCTATATTTTACATTTTTTCTGAATGCAATAAACATTATTTTCTCCAAGATCTTTCTTAAACTCTGGTAAGAAAACAACACACCATTACTGCAAACTGGAATATCTCAAATAATAAATATTCTATAATCACAAAGAGAGGTGATACAACTTATTAGAGTGATAAATACATTGGCACATTACATGTCCCATATATAAGAGCTGGGATTCTTGCATTAATGACAATGGCTTAGTTGCCACTGTTGTTTTATGAACACAAAACTCTTCATATAAAAAGGAAATATCTCATTTCATTCCCAACACATCCTTGTGGTATGGGTATTCTGACTTCTGTTTACCCACGTCTAAGCCCCATCACCTGTCCTTTAACACTTTGAGTTTTATTTCCAAGGCCTTCTGTCTCTGGGGGGCTCTCACCTTCTGTGAGAAATGGACCTTGGCTTCATTACTGAGCATTTGCTCAGAAACAGCCCTTCTGTTGGCCGCTAGATGGTGCTCTTCGGTCCCTCTGGTCCCAAAGCTGCAGGTTTTGATTGACACGTGTGCTCCTGGGTTGAAAGCACCCTGGCATTCTCATAATAGCCCTCCCACTGTTCTGGCTATAAATAGTGCTTCTGCACACAGCAGCCTTAGCCTAAGCCGTGTTTGAATCCCATGGGAGTCATTCAGGGTACAAACCGAATCTGTGTTTGACTCTCTTCCTGAGACCATTCTTGTTAACATAAAAATCAGCAGAAACATGCATCAGACGTAAGGGTCTCGCTAGCCTTTCCCTTGTTGTTAAGTGTGTTACCACGTAAAGGATGCTTATGGGTCGTAGGAATACAGTACAATAAAGACACTGTAAGCCACAGTTGCTGTTTGTGTCACAGATGCTTTTCCAAGCCTGTCCATTTGTCATGTCACGTGTGTCTGCGGCAGGAGCAAGGTGGCCTGCCCCATCCTCACCCCGGGGGGGAGGGGGGGAGGGGATCTCCTAGCATTGTAAAGCTCTGTAAAAACACTTAGGATTGTTGAGCAATCAAGATTAACCAGAAGAAGTTTGTTTGTCCTTGGTGCTCCTCCCTGCATCGCTGAGGGCCAGGGAGGTCTGGAATGCAGGAGGTTGTGGGAGGTGAAGCTGGAAGGGGAGAGAAGAGAGAGTAGGAAAGGAAGAGGGACTTCCAGGTCTGAGCACCGGGTGGAAGGTTACCTAAAGGGAACAGTAGAGAAATACTTGCACCGTCAGTTAGCCCTTGAGTGTGTCCTTGGTCATCAGTGGGTAAGAATGAGCTCTCAATGCCCTGCCAGGAGCGTATGGGCCTAATAATAATGAGTACCATTCTCCCTGGCGGACACCATTCTACCATACCCGTGTCCTGCATGTGTCTATCTGTCCGGCCATACTCCTCAGAATCAAGGCAGAGACACTGATGTTAATTGGCAAGATCACAGTAAGCTACCATCAAACCCATTATCTCGAGACCCAAACATCCAAAATGGACTGAAAACATCCGTTTGTATATATGAACTAAGTAAGGATCAGAGGAAACATGAGGAGGAGTGATGTCAGCAACACGCGGACAGGAATTGTTCACCACTTCGCCCCCCCGCCCCCAAGAACAGCTAGCAGCGACCCCATTTTCCAAGACACCATCGTGAAAAACCCAGAACCCGGGAGTGAGGCTGAGGCACCTCGGGGACCACAGAGACCAAGAAGAACCACGTCAGCAGAGGAAGAGGAGCAGCTACACTCAGACCACGTTGCCCTCCCCCAGGCCCGCACAATGCAGCACCGAGAAGGCCCCTCTAGGCCTATGGTTTCTCAGGCGGGAAAAACAGAGCCCAGGCTGACATCCTGACTGAGAAGCCTGGCCTGCGGCCCTGCCCAACTTTGGGGCTCAGCCGGTGGCCCCATCCAACCTGAACGCAGGGCGGCCAGCCTCATTGCCCATGTGAGGAGCGCAGTCTGAGACCCCACCCCTCCGGGAGGGGCTGCAGAGCTCGGCCCGCAGCCCTGCCCTGCAGGGGATTTCAACCAGAGCCATGCTGAGAGCGCAGCCTGTGACTTCCCTTCACCAAGGTGACAGCAGAGCCCAGGCAGTGGCTCCATGTGACCCTAACACATGGAGGTCTGGAAACTGACAAAGTCAGCAAACTACAAGAACGCGCAGACAGCTAAACAAAATTAGGAAAACAATACATGAACAAAATGAGAAGTTTAATGAAGAAAGAGAAACCATTAAGACAAAAGGCAAACAAACTCATCGAGCTGAAGAATACTCACGCAGTGGCCTAACAGAAGAATTCAGGAGAGACCGGCTCTGGGGTTGGTGGGAAAGGGACTTCGCACGTCACTTGTCTGTTCCTCGCTGTTCTTGGGTAGAAGGGGGCCTCATTTCTGTTTACTTCCCATCAGGGCCATGCCTACCTGTCCTTGAGCCCTCACAGTCTCTGCCAGGGCCGCCTCCTCCTCCTCCTCCGTAACTCCTGAAGGATGTGAAGCAGGTCAGGTCGTGTGGGGACCCACACTGCACACAGGTCTGCATCCACCTTTACTTCTCTTGGATGACAAATGTTAAGGCTTGTCTCAGTCCTATATGATCAGCTCATGGAAACAGGTCCAGAGATCTCATCTCTCTCTAATGACAGTAACATTTCCCGTTTGTACGGTTTTCATTTGATTTTTCACAGTGGTAGACAGGCCCCTAGGAGAGGTCTGCAAAGCAGCAGGCTCTGCCCCACGAGGGAACCCGCCCCCCCCCCCCCCCAGCCACTCCAGGACCAGCACCCCTGAGCACAGTCTGATGAAGTTCCTTTTGGAACCCACCAGGAGGAGCTGCTGAGAGGTCACTCCCGCCCCCCCCCCCCCGCCCCCCATCTAAGTACCCAGCACACACCCACCTGGCTCTCCATGAGTGTCCTGGTTTATTCATCGATTTTTCCATCTCTTCAAACAAATGTTTGCTAAGTGCTACCAGGAGTCAATGAATGGAAACTGATCATAATTAATTAATAATATCACCTGACCACTTACAAATGCTTTCTCAGTGGCTACCAGGCCCCTAAGTGGAGCTGGGCTGGGAAGAATGAGGAGGAATTTCATGGGGAAGGTCTTGGGGAAGAAATAGGTTGTATATACAGGTGGGAACACAGGGGGGCTTTCGGGTGAGGGGCCGCTGAGCCAGGCACAGGAGTGGGACTGACAGTGACAAGAGTGGCCTGAGCTTCTCTGGGCCTCACTTGCCTCATCTGTAAAACGAGGGGCTGGCTGTCCCCGGGAGGCCCAGTAGATGCCTCTGTGTAGACTCCACATCCTTCAGATGCACATATCACTCCGGTTTGCCCTCCTGTGATACAAAGAAGGCGTGAAAGCTGAGATCAGCAGATGCACCCACGGGCTTATAAACCCAGCTGCTATCCCAGTGACCTCGGGCAAGTCACATGATGCCGCTGACTCCCAGTTTCCTCCTCTAGATGGGTGAGGGTATTTGCTTTCATTTGGGAGGAGGTATTCTGCCCAGTTTAAGAGCCAGGAGACCTGCATTCAAGTTCTGGCTCAGCCACTTACTGTGTGTGCTTGGAAGTCAGTGAGTCAGTTTCTTTACCACTAACATGGGGATAAATATCTACCTCATAGGATTAATGAAAACTTGAGTAACATGATGTTTTAAACCTGGGGCTCAGAACATAGTGGATGTTTAATTACTGCTACTTTTGTCTCTTAACTCACCCAGCACTTCTGCCAGATAAAGAGTTTAACAATATATCCTGTTTTGCATTGCTCACAAATGTTCCATTTGTTGGCCTTGTCCCTACAACAACTTCATAAGGTCAAGGTCATGTTGCCTAGCACTGTGCCCAGCACTCAGTAAGCACAGAATAAACAAGTGTCTGGGCCAAATGCCAAGCAGGGATACCCTGACATTGGCACTTTCATTGATCTAGCCAGTATATGAGGGGCCACTATGTTCAGGCTTATAAATCCCGAAACTATTCCTTTCAGGACTTGGACTTTCTCTATAACAATGTTCTATCATAGAAGATGCTCCTGGGATCACAGAGTGACTTTGTGGCTATTACTGTTAATAATAACAACAACAATAAGTTAACTTTTTATTTTTTGCCTTTTTTAATTGTGGTTTTACAACTGCCCCAATTTTTCCCCCATCGATCTCCCTCCCCTGCCCTGCCGCCTCCCCTGCTCCCACAGTCAGTCCCCACATCATTGTCCACGTCCATGGGTCATTCGTACATGTTCCCTGACTAGCCTCTCCCCTTCTTTTTCCCTTTCTCTCCCTCCCCTGTCCCCTCTGGCCAATGACAATCTGTTCCTTGTTTCAATGCCTCTGGTTCTATTTTTCTGGTTCGTTTGTTTTGTTCATTAGGTTCCTGTATGAGGTGAGATCACATGGCATTTTTCTTTCGCCGCCTGGCTTATTTCACTCAGCATAATACTCTCCAGTTCTATCTATGCCATTGGAAAGGTAGGAGTTCCTTCTTTCTGCTGCATAGTATTCCACTGTGTAAATGTACCACAGTTTTTTGATCCACTCATTTACTGATGGGCACTTAGGCTGTTTCCGGCACTTGGCTAATAATAGATAACTTTAATGAATGTCTACTGAGTACCAGACAATGGGCTTTATATGTATTACCTGATTTAATCTTCATTAACAGCTTTATGAGGTGGTTTATTATAATTCCTATTCTATAGATAAGGAAGCAGGTTCAGAGAGGTTAAGTAACAAGCTGAGTGTCACACAGCTAATAAACGGGAAGACTGGGACTTAAGTCCAGGTCTCTCTGATAGTAGAGCCCTTGCCCAGGCATGCAAGCACCTCCTAGAGTGCCTGGCACATAATAGGTGCTCGCTAAAAGTTGGCTCTCTTCCTTCAATTAAAACGTGTATGCACTTAGTCTAGGATCAAACAGGCCCTGCAGCGAACAGCGTGGTATAAACCTTATCCCTGCCCATGGCAATGCATCTGGAGGGTAACCTCGACTCAGGGCAGTGAGAGGGGAGCCCTCCCTTCGCCTCCCATTTATCCACCCACCTTACGAGGGAAAACTGAAGACACCAGAGACAGCAGTCTGGGGGGAGAGGGGGCGGGGGCGAACCAAGCATTCTCTTTTAAAACCAGCTAGAATCTGACCACACAATAAAAGTAAAATCACCAAGTCATCTGGCTTTTGTTTTGGTGTTATCCTAGCTGCTGAGGGTAGTCAAGGAAACCAGCAGACACTCCCAGCTTCGAAAACAGAACCCGAACACACACTAACGGGAGCCTTTTAAAAATAGAAACTGTCATGAACTTGGATGAACAGGCCTCAAAGTTTTGCCTTTGCCTAGTTTGGAAATGTTTCTGTTTCTCCTCTCCGGCTACACAGAATCGAATAATGCATCACAAATGGGTTCTGGTGAAGTCTCAAAAATGTTATATTTGAGCCCTTTCCTTGCCAGGGACAGAAACCTAAGTAGCGTGGGCATGAAAGAAAAGGGTGGTAGTGTTGGGGTTCATTGGCTTATATGGGGGGGACACTGACACTAACCTGAAATATTCGGGGGCTCAAAGATGGCATTAGGAGTCTCTCTCATACTTGAATTTTGTGATTTTTTATTTTTTTTTACCATTTTAATGTTTTCTTTTGACACCTATTGTTATTTACATTATTGATCTCCGAAGTATTTATGCCTTGCTAGACTGAGTAGCCACCAGCTAAATGGGGGAAAAAATGACATGCACACTCTCATCAATATGCATGATTTCTGAAATTCTATTGTCTTTTATTGCTTTCCCCGCAGCTCTTGCTTTGTCCTCTGACAAAATGCAGGATGCTTTGCACACGTGCAGGCAAGGGCGGCACTTTCTGTTTCCCATGTTGGAATCTGCAGTGGCCGGGCGCTCGGGGGAGGGCACTTCGCAGGATACACAGAGCTCAGTCTGCACAAGGCGCCTGGCATCTGCGCACACGGGCACACGGCGGTGGCTCCGCTGGGACTGGCCTCGCTGTCTCCCCGGTCCTCCTCTCCCTGCCCCTTTGCCAATTCATCCCTCTGTGTGGAAAGGAAGAGACCAGATGGATTTGGGCCACAGCTAATACTAATGCACTTCGATTTACGAGTCATCCTTTCTAACAGGAAGTGGGGTTTGCTGTCCTGAAGAGGTCAGAGAAGACCAAAGCCCTCATCACAAGCAGCTGGTCTCCCGGATGGAAAAGAGAAAGGCAGAGGGGCTAACAGCTGCCCGGCGGGGTAAAGCAGCCGCAATTGAAAGCTGAGCCTAGGAACACACGTAAAACTAAAAAGCCATCTTTTATCACAGAGGAGGAAATGAATCATTTAGTTTCAAGTAGGTACAGCCAGCCAGCAATCTTAGATCTGGAACAAGGCCTGGATAAAAAACAAAATGACCTACGAGCTAAACGAAATGGGTATTACAGGCCCGACCTCATAACTGAGTTATTAGCTGGTGCTATCAGGAAACCGGGAGTAAAACACCATAGTGCAGAGTTGGATCTTGAGTGTGCAGCCCACAGGGGAAGCACTCGATTCATTTTTGCCTTACATTCTAAGCTCTGGTTATATTCTCATTTTTGTGAAAGATTAAAAACATTTTTAAATGCCAGAGACTGAAGAGTTATAAGTGCCACAGATGCCAACAAATTCTGGCCACGTTCTGCTCCTTTGCAGACGCACCGATCCCCCAGCAGTCCCGATGCTAAGTGTTCAGTTTACAGACACAGGACAGGGCAGCTGCTTAGGAATTGCAGAAAAGGGAGCGGAACTGCTCCCCAGAGCTCCTTGTGTCCAATCCCCACTGCTTCCCTCGCCCTGATGAGCTCCCCAACTTCTGTCCTCAGCATCTGTGCCACGAGACTGCCAGATTTAGCAAGAAAAATATAGGACACCCAGTTAAATGTGAACTTCAGATAAACATCAAGTATTATTATTTAGTATGTGTCATACAATGACTGGACATGCTGGATTTTACCTCGTTCCTAGGCATCAAGAGTGGACACAGGGTCTGCCAGGGAAGCCCTCTGTCTCCTTGCTGGGGTCCCCCAGGTCCCTCACAGAAGTAGAGGCTGCTACTCACCAACTGCCCCCGTGCCTGCGGCTCGCAGCTACGAACTGCTGCTGCTGCCTTTTCCGTAGGTAAGACCCAGAGCAGCAGCGGCCCAGGTTAAAAAGTTGCAGGTAACAGAAGAGCAGGAAGAGGAGGACACAGTGGCAGCCCCAGGAGAAACAGCCTGTTGCCATTTCCAGCTTCTTGTTCAGAAGTGGAAAACCTTTCTCTGTTGATCTTGATCTTGAGGGTCACTGAAGCTCCTCAGATCCCAGCTTCATTTCTGACACAACAAAGCTAGCCACTGTCTACACTGACTTCCTAGTAAGTCTAAAAGCACATGATTTTAAACAGCCAGGCAATGTTTGCACAAGATCTGCTGTGTAGTTCTTGATCTGCAGGGGACAGACCCTCTCCCGTGTCACCTCGTATAAGGAACCACCCGTGCGTGGGTGGTGGGTGCTGGGGTGGGGGAGTGCAGTGCAGTGGACCGGCTGCTACTTTCCACCTCTTCCCTTCACAGGCAGCTTCAGAGAATTCCCAGGCGACCTAATCCGGCCATTGCATTGGCTCACCAAATACAGACACCTAAGCTGTCCTTTCTCAATGATGGCAAGTAGAATGGTTGTGGGTGTTCAAAGAACCAGCAGATTTTAAAGTTTAAAGTTGTCTCAGAAATTACACAGGTGAGAAAGTTGAGGCGTTGAGAGAAGACTGAGTAGCTGGGTAATGTGATTTCATTCATCCTCAGGATCCCCACTTGGGCTCTGAGGTCCCACAAACTCTCCTACATCCTGAGTCTTCTCTCCAGCGTCGGCCAAACTACTCTTCCTATCCCAATACTTCCGTTTCCAATCAAGAGAAAATGAAATTGGAAAAAAAAAACCCTGGCTATATTTATAGTCACTTATAGACCAAATTCCTAACCAGACCAGAAGCTTAGGCACGGATTTCTTTTTCATCCTTGCTTGGTTTGTTCACATCTTACCAACCCCCAATCTTGTACGTGGAAAACAAGACCCAGACATTTATGGGCTGTCATTCCAAGGAGTGACGTGAGCCTTCTCTGCTCCCTGAGTGCGTTTCTCCTTCCTGACCCTTGATCCAAGGCAATTAAGAAAAGCAATAAAAATCACAAAACCTCACTTTTGATCAATGCATTCTGGCCAGAGGGAGATCAGGTTGTCCTTACACAGTATCTATAATTAGATTGGGTTTGGAGTTTGGATGGCTGCATTGAGTAGGCAAAAAAAAAAAAAAAAAAAAAAGCACAGACTTAAATCACCATTCTAACATTTCAGAAGGATCTAGAAGGATGAAAAAGCTGTGAACAAAATTAGGACTTAAATCAAGGCCTTTTGAACCAAGTTACCTTATTTCAACACTCAGGGACGTGGCTAGCTGAGTAGGTAAGTCTTGTACAGTGAGGGTACTTGGGGTCACCGTTTTTCCTAACACAACAGGGAAAGAGAATGAGGTACTGTGATACACTTTAGGGATTCCCTTGCCCCTCCTAATACCTGGAGATGTCATGAAGCTACAAGCTGAACTTATTTTTCAAAACAACAATTTTATTGAGGTATAATTTATGTATACAACTGCATCTAAATAAACTGTACAACTCAATGCATTTTGAAAATGTATATCCCTATGAAATTATGACTGCAATCAAGATATGATTCTATCAAGCCAAAAAGTTGCCCATGACCGTTCTCCCACCATCCTTTGCCCCTCAAGGAAACACTGGTCTGTTTCTGTCACAATGAGTGAGTTCGCATTTTCTAACATTTTTATGTAAATGGAAACATACATTATGTACTCTTGTTTCTGGTTTCTTTCACTCAAAATGATAATTTTGGGATTAATTCATGTCACTGTGTATCCATACTTTGTTCTTTTTTATTGCTGAATAGGCTTTTATTGTAATAATGAGGGGAGTGGGTGTTTCCATTTTTTGACTATTATGGATAAAGCTAGGTGTGGAATTTCTGGGTTGTGTAGTAGATGTGTATGTACATTTCTAAAAAATCTGTCAAGGTGTTTTCCAGAGTGGCTGTATCCTTTCATATTCTCACTAATTGTGTATGAGAATTTGGTTGTTCCATATCTTTTTTTTTTTTTTTTAAGGCAGGGATTAATTTTTCAATGTCCCACATTAGGAAAAAAAAAGGTTTCTTTGGAGGAAGGTGTGCAAAGCACGTCACACCTGTCCAAAGTGGTTGTTCCATATCTTCACCAACATTTGGTAGTTATCAGTTTTTTTGTATATGTGCACACGTATGTGATAAAATGTAACATAAATGTTGCCATTTTAATCATTAAGAAAAAAGATTTTATTTATTTATTTTTAGAGAGAGGGGAAGAGAGGGAGAGAGAGAGGAAGAGAAACATCCATGTGAGAGGGAAACATCTATCTGTTGCTTCTCACATACACCCTGTCTGGGGACCGAACCCGCAATCCAGGCATGCGCCCTGACCAGGAATTGAACTGGCTACCTTTTGCTTTGTGGGATGATGCCCAACGAACTGAGCCCCACTGGTCAGGGCAACCCTTTTTAAGTGTACAATTTAGTGGTATTAAATACATTCACAATGTTGTATAATCAACACCACCATACTATATTTTCAAAACTTTGCATATCTTCTTTGGAGAAATGTACCCAAGACCTTTGCAAATTTTTCCATTGGGTTGTTTTCTTTCTGTTGAGTTCCAGAAGTTCTTTGCATATTCTGGGTACTAATCCCTAATCAGATGTTTAATTTGCTCATGTTTTCTCCCATTCTGTTTTTGTTTTCTTGATGATTTCCTTTGATCCATAAACTTTAACGTTTTGATCAAGTCCAATTTACCTATTTTTTCATCTGTTGCTTGTGTTTTTGGTGTCCTAAGAATCCATTGGCAAGTCCATAGTCATGAAGATTTACCCTTATGTTTTCTTCGAAGATCTTTATGGATTTAGTTAATACTCAGGTCATCAACCCATTTTGCATTAACTTTTGTATAAGGTGTGAGGCAGGGGTCCAATTTCATTCTTTTGCATGTGGAAATCCAGTTGTCCAACCACCATTTGTTTAAGAGAATATTCTTTCCCCATTGAAGACACCTGACACCCTCATCAAAAATCAAACAGCCAAAGACATATGGGTTTAATTGTGGCCTCTTAATTTTATTCCATTGGTCGGTCTGTCTTCGTGCTACTATCAGAGCTTTGAACAAAGTTTTGAAATTGAGAAATGTGAGTCCTCCAATTCTGTCTCTCTTTTTTCAAGACTGTTTTGGCTACTTAGGTCCCCTTGCAATGTCATATAAATTTGATAATCAGTTTTTCCATTTCTGCAGAAAGAAAAGAAAGGCCATTGGAATTTTGATAGGGTGCTTGGATCTATAGATCTCTTTGGGGACAATACAAGGTGGGGCAAAAGTAGGTTTACAGTTGTTCATATGGAAAAATACGATGATTAATAAATAATATAAGAATAAACTGTTTTGCATCCTCACAACTGTAAACCTATTTTTGCCCCGCCCTGATTGTCTTCTTGTCCACGAACACAGGATAGCTGTCCATGTATTTAGATATTCTTTACTTTCTTTCAGCAGTGTTTTGTAGTTTTCAGTGTACAAGTCTTCCCCTTTGTTAAATTTATTCCTAGGTATTTTATTCTTTCAGATACTACTGTAAACAAAATTGCCTTCTTAAGTTCCTTTCCAGAATGTTAGTTGCTGTTTAGAAACACAACTGATTTCTGTGTGTGGATCTTGTACCCTACAACTGTGCTGAATTCATGTGTTCACTTTGGTAGCTTTCTTGTAATTCTTTGGTATTATATAGAGATGGTCCCCGACTTACGATGCTTCAACCTACGAGTTTTCTGACTGTATGACGGTGTGGAAGTGCTACACATTCAGGAGAAACTGTGCTTCAGATTTTGGATTTGATCCTTTTTGGGGTTAGCAATACACCCTACGATACTCCCCTGTGATGCCGGGCAGCGGCAGCCAGCCACACCTGCCAGTCAGCTACTCAAGCATGAGGGCAAACAATGATACTCCAGAGTAGTATCAAATGCCTTTTCAACTTATGATGGGTTTCTTGTGAAGTAAACCCACCATAAGTCAAGGACAATCACACACACACACACACACACACACACACACACACACACACACATTTAAGTATATTATATAAATATTTTTTCCAATCTTCAGCTTGCTTTTTAATTTTCATAACCTGTTTTGCAAAGAGCACACATTTTTGAAGTCCAGTAAATCAATTTCTTTTCTTTTATGGCTGGTGTATTTTGTATCGTAAGAAATCTTGGCTTACCCAAAGGCTGCAAACATTTTCTCCTGTTTTCTTTTAGAATTTTCAGCTTTACATTTAGCTTCATTTTTTCAAGTTAATTTTTATGTGTTGTGTGAGGCCAAGGTCTAAATCTATTTACCCCCAATGGGCTATGCAGTGGGTCGCTGCAGCATTATTTGCTCTGCCCAGCCCATAGCCTCCCACTGGTCCAGTGAGATCCGATTCATGCCTGTCCTTCCAAAATAAGGCCTACCGTCAAATTTCAAGTCCTCTCGGCACAATACACAGACTCACTGCCTAATAAAGCAAATCTCCTAGGGGATTCTGATTTTTAAATTTAAAGGAATCAATATTTAGGGCAAATTCCAGTTATTATGTCAGGCAGATAGGGGAGGTATTTCAGAAGCAGGGGAGCCTTTACTAGGGACCTATTTGACTTGCCAAAATAGATGGCTATCTAGTTGTGGGGCCAGACCAACTTCCAAAAGTATTTGACTTTCACTTCAAAGCAGTTTTTCTCAGCACCCAACGTGCCCCTGAGACACTTCGTTGGCGTCGATCTTGAATTACAAGCTTGACCTGTTACCCTCAAATACAGTTCTTAAGGAAGATTAGTTACAAACAGTTGTCAGAACTTTCACATGGCAGAAAAAATTACATTATAGTAAAGCTGGATGAATTTTTAATGTGTGAGATAACAATTCTTTCATCACCAGAGGGAATTTATCCCAATTCATGCAATAAATATTACATTTTAAAAGTGTTGCCCTAACTTTTCTAGTTGGGATTCTCATGCCTATTGGAAGTCGAAGTATCAATATGCTCCTGAACTCACCTCGCCTCCCTGGAAGTGCTGAGGATGCATGTGGTTCTTCTGACCCTCACCCGGGCCCCCAGGACCAACGTAACCTCAGTCCTTTCTGCGCAGTGTCAAGGGAAACCTTTGGGGTCAGAAGTAGTGGTTCTGGTGGCCTCTAGGCAAATACAACACTACAGTTTACTCAGGACTTTGATAGTGACCTAAAAAGGGGAGAACAGGAGGGAAGTTTTGATTTATCTTGACATAAAACCAGCAGAAATCTGACTCACCAAATTCCCTTAACTAGAAATCAAGAGGGTAAAACAGAAGAGGTTGTCTACGACGGGGTTGCCCCTCACAGCAGACTCTGTGAATGTCCTTTATAGAACCACAGAAGATAGTACCGTCGACATTTACATATTTTACATACACTTTGAATACAAACTCTTAAAATTTACAATAGAACATTAAAATAATCTTCTAATAAAATCAGCCTTAAGTATATGGAATCTAAATCTCAGTATCTTGTACACTCCTAAATAAATATCTTTGATCTATAATTCTTGAAAATATTACAGTTTATGGTGACATGAAACAAGTCATAGTTTTATGAGTGAAAATAAAACATCAATTTAAAAATAAACAAGCCTAAAAACATGAGGACCTGAACTTACAGAAAATCAAAATGCTAAGTACATAGTAATTAAATATGTACATTGGGATAACCAAATGCATGCTCAACAACACACTCTGAACAAATAGAAAAAGCCCTTTCAATTTCATATAATCTAAATAAATAAGCAGAAACACAAAGGGAGGCACTGTACCAGCCAGTAACAACTAGGAAGTCATTTCTCCCTTTTTTCTCAAATGATCCTGACAGAAAAACATGAAATAATGATCACTTGCTAAAAAATTAAAATTTATGTATTTTATTTCTTTTAAAATGCTGCCGATGATATAAAAGGCCAAATTAAGGCTTCCTAAATGTTAGACCTTAGAAAAGGAAATGCCACTTAACTGACAGATTTAAATAAAAATCAGACATTTGCTTATTTAAGACATGATTGAGTTTTCACTAATGACCCCATAAAAGGTCTAAATCAAGCCCGTGATATGAATGCACACTCAAACATCTGAATGCATGGTCTGTTAATACGGAATTATATATGGTGATTTAATTTCATTTGCCAAAGTTTTTTTTTTTTTTTTTAACATAAGGCCAGAATGAAATACCTAGAACAGGAACTAATATCTTCTTGACCTCTGTATTTTAGTTCTCAAGATTCTCAGACCATAATAAGTGCTCAATAAGTGCTTCTGAATTGACCCCAGTATCCATCATTCTTCAGGAAGCACTAAGTCCGTGATTACGATGGTTGTCTGAGGCTCAGAGAGCGCGTTCATTTTACCTCTAGGCCTGTGATTGATTTCCGGCTAATCAAGTCAACTGCTGCAGACCTGTCACAGTTTCTCATTTCACAGCCAAGAATTCTACAACTCACTTGTTCCACAGTTAAACAGTCTTTAAAGATTTGTGCCTGCACATCTATAGTCAAGGTAAAAGAATAAAGATAATTTTTGTTATTTTGTGTTGGGTATTCGCTTAGGGCTAACCGTCTGAAACACACATGCACGCACACACGCACGCACGCACTCACACACAACCAGTTCACAAATAGGGAACAGAATCTGGAAACAATGCATGAAGCCTAAATTACATAGCTCTCAAGGTTAATTAAAAAAGACATCGAACCACAGGCAACTCCTTTTGATCACACACAAACTTATTGCATGATGGCTGGAAGCAATGTCCTTGGACCAACAAATGTAAACCAAACGTGTCCTTTAACTGTTAGCTTGAAAAGAAAGCTAAAAATGGTGCGGCTCCCACACTGCCCTGCTTAGTTCTGCTCAGTGCAGCTCATGACACCAGGAAGCAGCGAGGAGGAGACGGACACGCTCTCCAAAGATCATTCCTTCCATCCACAGCGCTCAGCTCAACCTCGGCTTGACTATGAGGACGATGCTGAGTCCCTCTGGACCGCCAGCTAGAGTTGCTGCTCGGATGTCCGCGGGTCCTCGCTGCGGGGAGGGGACGCACATCACACAACTCCTAAAATAAAGGCTGTGGAGCGAGTTTCCCACTGATTCTCACTGCCAGCACGCCGGGCCCTCTGGAGTGCTGCTAGGAGAGGTAGACCCAATGTTTCAGTCCCGCCATTCCCTGGAGAAACTTAGTGTAATAGAAGTCCACGTTGTCTGCGAAGTCCGTACAGACAGGCGACTCCATGTCACCAAAAGTGCAGTATAGTGCAGTCCCTCCAACGCTAAGGAAAACCGTGGCTATACACAGCAGGATCAGTAGAATACAGGAACTGCCTCCGACCTCATCTGCAGACGTGAGAACAGAGTGAGTACGGTTAAACTGATGCAGAAGGGAAACCTGAGGAGCCCCCGTCTTCTCACTGATGAAGATAGCTGTGCGTCTCAAGATTAGTCCTCCAGGGACAGGTGTCATGACAGAGAGCCAGGGCACCTTATGGCTCTGCAAGGACCTACTTACTCGTGACCACAAAGACATGCGCTCATGGAGTCTGTCAGTGCTCAATTGAAAACCAGCTCATTTATCGTGGAATATGATCACTTCCATAAAATAAGGAGAAAGGGCAATACTTCTTTAATAGCATGATTTTAGAATATAAATTAAAACCTCACTGCTACAGTATCTTTGGAGTTCACATCACAGAACCACCTTAAAGCAAAGTCAAATTGATATTAAACAGGAAAAAATAACTTTGGGTGTGATCACTCTTGCATCTTAATAATATTCAATTTCATTCTTGTTATTTAGTGGAATAGTGAAGTTTAAGCTGGTACAGTGATTTCTTTTTATTTTGTTTAATAACTCTGGCAGGTTTGTTTCTAATAAAAATGTCCATTTCAGTTTTCTGTATTGAAGAAGTATAAGAAAGTCTTAATGATTCCAGACTGAAACAAT
Organism: Furipterus horrens; assembly: GCF_987537825.1. Taxonomy (NCBI): domain Eukaryota; kingdom Metazoa; phylum Chordata; class Mammalia; order Chiroptera; family Furipteridae; genus Furipterus; species Furipterus horrens. Next base: position 11,503,941 of record NW_028327185.1, read on the forward strand.
TAACAAATACTGGAGGAAGACTAAAAAGTTTTATGGTCAGCACAGTGAAGGTATACCAAACCTTCCTGGAAGGTAATTTAGTGGTATCTGTGAAAATTTTAAATTAACTTATCCTCCAGACTGGAACACTTCTGAGAGTGAAAGAGAGCGTTAACTGAACGCAGTGTGGGAGGACAGGTGTGAGCCAGGGCCGCCTCAGGTCAGCTGGTACCTGTCACCGAGCCCAGCAAACCCACTTTCAGGAACCAGCCTACAGATTCGCCCGACACAAGGTCATCTTTCCAAGCACGTTCTGAAACGACGTTTGTTATAACAAAAGGCTGAGAGTAACTTACTTATCCCGGTTACAACAGAGGAGTTAGATTATTACAGAACATTCACACGATGAAATACTATGCAATTGTTTCACAGAACGAAGTGAATTCATGTGTTCTCTCATAAGAAGTTGTCGGGGATTGACAGTTAAATTAAAAGGTGACATTAATAGTACATATGAACCCATTTGAGTTAAAAATACACATGTTGTGTCAACGTGTTTGTACATACATATGCTCAGATATATACAGAATGTGTCTCTAAAGGATAAGAAACTTCAATCAATACTTGAGGAACCCTCGAGGGCGGACTGAAGAACTTACACTTTTTTACTTAATTACTGTCTGAGTTTTCTCATCATTAGCGTATGTTACTTTCAGAAGATTTTACAGTAATACGTGAACATATTATTCCTGTGACAATGCAAACCCAACTCTAAGTCTAAGGAACGCTCCCATTTCCTGTTACCCCCGTCACATTCTCCTCCTGCCTCTGAGGCAAACCCGGCTAGTCTGGGTGTGTATCCCTGCTGATCAAATACAATAGTTTCAGGACTTGCACATGAATAAGATTCCCTTATCATATTGTTCTGTGACTTACAAATTTATAGTGTAAGAGATTTTAATAGTTAAACAGATTAAATAGTTTATATGTATATATGCAGATATTTTTATATAAATGAATCTGATCATATCAGTCTTGTGTGTTTTTTGTCCATTTAATATTTTCACCACCTTTTCCTCTTTTGGCACAAATCCCTACCGTCGCCTTATCTATGTTAATAATCTATATTTGTTTCCACATTTCCCTTCATAATCATATAGTTACATACAAAATTTACATAAAGTTTACTCAAAAACACCCATTTTGTCTCATCTGTATGCGCCGCAACAATGTTTAGAGCTGCACTGTCCAAAGTGGAAGCCACGCGGCTCCTGGGCGCAACGTAAGTGGCTTAGTTTAAGATCAGACGGCCACTAGGTGAAACAGGACTGTCAGTTCTAAACCAGGGTTCCTCCTGGTGAGCGATGGGTCAGGGCCCCTTAGTGCAAACCAAGAATTCATCAAGGTGCCGAGGTAACCTGAAGGGCGGGAGCGGGTTGTTTCCTACCGGCTTTGTAACTGTAAAAATGTAGAAGCCTCCATCACTTCGTGTCCTCCTTAGAAAGCGTACCTACGTGCTTCCACTGTTGATCTGTACCCGCGAGAAGCCTGCTGACAGGTTTCTGGCTCTATTTCCGCTCATTCCTGTTCACCTGGGCTTCAGGGAAACCTAGCAACCGCCTCAGGCCCCGGCCCAGGAGGAACCCAACAACAGCACAGGGTTACACTGCTGCCCTGAGGGGACACTTCCTTCTCTGGAGTCAAGAAATCACCGAAGAGAATATGCTCGTGATCTATAAATATTTCCCCCACATACAAAACAGGAGTATTAACTGCTGCTGAAAAGAAGACAAAAATAGCAGACTCACTCAAACAAACAAACAAACAAACAAACGCAAAACAAAACCCTAAACAAGGAAACGGAAATGAGTTCTGAAAGTTGAGGGCTGTCTGTGGGGTAGGAAGGCCATGGGCTGAATTTTGCAACGTGCTGATTTATCTGAGCAAACAAACGGCATAGGAATTATTTAAGAAATGATGATAGTTCAATTCTCTGTTTCTTTATAGAAGGTTAAAACAAACAAACAAACCTACATCTACATGTTCTTTTACAGATTCTGATACCTCTCATCGTACAAGAATTCATTCGTGAGCAAACGCGCGGAGTCAGCCCTGTGTTAGACCCGGCGCTGGGCAGTTCGCTCACTTACCTGGATCTAAGTGATCGTCTATTTCCTGGAAGCGCACTCTTCTCTTAGACGGTTTCTGCTGCATCTGGGCAGGGTGGCCTCCGACAGCATCATTCCTCTTCTTTAATATAGAGACCAGTCCTTCAGCGGGAGCAACCTGGCCGAGATGATAAGAAGCATTTAAGTTATGGTGGGAAACAGCAGTGGTATTTTACATGTAATGGTAACGAGTCTAATTCAGTTCGATGGGTATTCAAATTTCTACTATAGGTTTATTTTGTTCCTATTAAAAATCGCAACCATCAAAATCTAAGAGAATAGTACTTTCACTTCTATGTAGATGATGGCCAAACACACACCTAAAGCTGCTTTTCTGAAGCCCTGACTGACTCCAAGGCCCAGTGCTGTGACAGGGGCAGGGGACTGGAGACCAGGCCTCCTTTAACGGCCTTGCTTGGCAGCTCCATTTCCCTGTGAAGGGGTCTGAGAAGCCCTCACTGACGACCCCTCTTTGCCTAATTGTTAGTGCTGGGTTTTGCTTTTTAACAGAGGCTGATAATCTACCATTGCTTTTGTCATTCATCAACAATTTGAAAGAAATAAACATGCGAAACTTAAAATATATTCGATACTAACTTTTTAAAATAAAAGGTTTTATTTATTTTCAGAGACAGAGGAGTTGGAAGGGAGAAAGAGAGGGAGAGAAAAATTGATGGGCTGCCTCTCGCACGCCCCGCAATGGGACCTGGCCCACAATCCAGGCATGTGCCCTGACCAGAATTGAACCTGTGACCCTTTGGTTTGCAGGTCAGCACTCAATCCACTGAGCCACACCAGCTAGGGTTGGTGCCAACTTTTAACAGCAAAATCAGTGTTGTCCTCAGTTCCTCTGAGAAACGATACATTTACTAAAGGGTGCACGACTGCTCAAGGTGTTTTAAGGACTTCCCTTCCAGAATCTCTCAAAGAGCCAGTCTACTAGGGACGTAGGACTTTGTAGTACGCACAGGCTGGCAAACTATGGTTGGGAGGCCAAAGGCCCTCTGCCTATTTTAATTTCATAAAATTTAGTCGGAACAAAGCCAAACCCATTCATCTACATATTGTGTATAGCTGCTTTTGGGCTACAGCGGCAGAAATGAGCAGTTGCAACAGACCAAAAAGCCTAAAAAATCTACTATTTTGCTGTCTAATATCGCTTCAGTCCCCCACCTCTGCCGCTTTCTGCTTCCTTCCGGCTTTCACTTGGGACACCTCTCTCCTGCCTCCACCCCGCCCCTTAGTGATGAACAAAGACAGAAGGAAACAAAACCCCTTGCCATTTGGGAGTGACAAGACTCCACGGTGTGGGGAGAACAAGACGAGGGTCCCTGGTGGAGCCAGGCCGAGAAGCCGCAGGCTGAGTCATGGAAGCTGACCTGTGAGTGACCTGGGACAGGCTACAGGTGATGACACAGGTGGGCATTGTGGGCCTAACACTGCAGATGTCAGTGCCCTGCTGGTGTCAGGTCCCTGTAAGCTGAGCACTGCTGGTAGTGTCAATGGCACAAAACACCTAATATGATCCCCAGGCCCGGCCAGCCACCTCTGATAATGTGCAATGCATAAATATTACAGAGTCTATTAGTTCTTTTTATAACTCAAGGCTTTTAGGGCCGAATAACTCAATATGGTCTTCTACAGGGATTTCCTGAACATGGGTCTATAGAGACCATTATCTCAAAAAAAAAAAAAAATCAATGTTAGCAATTTATTCTTTTTATAGAAAATGTGTATTTCAGATGATGTCCTTCTTCTGAGAAAACTAAAGTACTTTGGTGACATTACAATGGTAAGAACAAATACGCAAAGAAACAAACAGCCTTTCACAAATTGCTTTAGAAAGCAACAACATGAAAGGGCTCCTTCACACAGCAAAGAAAAATGATTTTACAAGCACCCTGCCCAAACCGAAAGGGAGAGCAGTCCTTATCACTTCCTTAAGAGCAAGAGATGGGAAATCAAAATTAATTCAACTGATACATGATTAACTATAGGTGATACTTTTATTTTTAGTAACTGTAAAGAAAAACAACGTTTTAATGCACTATTTTCTCCATTAAATAAAGTTGTACATTTACCAACAGTGAATTACACATCACAGGCATTTTCAAGTTGCTTTAACTACTTGGAATACAGAATCCGAGAATGAGCCCCAGAGTGGCGTGACTGTTAACTGTGTATCTTTGTGATACGAACTTTGAATCTGTAAATTCAAGACACAGACCCAAGTCATAAGTTAGAAGACATTGCAAATATGAACAAATGGATGTTGAAAGAATGAGAAAAACTTTGGAAATCGTCTGGGAAGACACAGAACGTGCTTCCAAGACCCGCAAGCGGGTCCTGTAGCAGCCGCTGGGGGGCCCTGCCCTTGGCTCCTGCTTGGCCTCATCTGGGGTGTCTGGCTCTGAATGTCACGCAGTTAAGGGATACAAGCCTTCCCAAGTGCCCCCCCCCCCGCATTTACTATGGGAGGCAATGAACTTTGGCAACTGTTTGAAGGAGGGAAGAAGTAGAAGAGAGAAATTGTACTTGGGTGGGATGGGCTAACATTCTGACACTCTCCCCCACTAACCCTTAATTCTTGGCTACGAATCTAACCACACGCTACATTTCCACCCCCTTTTTCTCTCCCAACAACACCAGCTGTTTTAAAACAAAACAAACAAGCAAAAAACAAATAAAGTAACAAACCAGTAGTTTCAGCAGGGCCTACGCCATTGTCTGAAGTGCAATGTGCTCTTTTCCATTCCTCCCTTTCAGTCCTGCTCCGGTACCTTCTCTAGGTTTCTCTGTTTCTTCTCTAACTGCCCTCTGGCCCTGCAGGCTACAGATCTGGAACAGGGACGGTGCTGTCAACTTAGGTACCGGAGATGAAGGCCAGGGAAACTCTTGGAAGACAGGTGGATGTGGGCCTTTCTGTTCCGGCAAGAGCTTTGGGCAGAGGTCTTAGAACCCACCTCAAGGGCAGAAATTCTACTTACCACCCCAAGGCAGTCAAACATAAAGAGTTTAAGAAATGCCTTTGAGAGAGTTTTTCTTAATTCTATGGTAGAAGGGAAGTAAGTCTCGATAGAGTCACAGTATTTTCTAACTAGGGTGAGAAGTTGATTTAGGGCACAGAGAAATGTATCTCCACCAAACTACTTGAAAATATTGATATGAAAAGGTTAGATTTTTTTATATCTCAGAAAATAGAAAGCTTTAAAAACTGAATTTGGTTTTCCACTTCAATTACTCAATTTCTTTGCTCCCCAAACAAAATATACCAAGCCCTTGCACTGTGCACTAAAAGAATTTTAAACTGTAATTAACGTAATTGTTTTTGGTGGCACTCCATGAATACGTGCAAAATTCAACAACAGCAGAACATGCATCTGGCCTAGTCCTCCGTATTTGCAAACACGTAATTATTCTGTACTTCCCCTCAGACAGCGATGGTCATCTAAAATAGCATTTTAAGAAAGAACTGGTTGTAAAAACAAAATTATTTTGCAATTCTATGGGCACTATAAATCCTATTGTGACAAAGTAAACATTCAGAGGTCTTGATGTTAGTTAGACTTGCCTCCTCAGAAGATTAAAAAAAAAAAAAAAAGAAAAAGATACCAAATAATTTCTTTTAATGACGTAGGCTTTATTCAATCCAGAACCTCAAGGCTGGTAAATTTTGAACCAGGTCCTGGTTGGTGTGGCTCAGTGGATTGAGCGCTGGCCTGCAAACCAAGAGGTTGCTGGTCAGGGCACAGACTTTGGTTGTAGGCCAGGTCCCCAGTTGGGGGTGTGCCAGAGACAACAATCAATGTGTCTCTTGCACATCAATGTTTCTCTCCTTTTTCTCCCTCCCTTCCCCTCTCTCTAAAAATAGACAAATAAAATCTTAAAAATATTTTTTTGAACATGAACACCCATTTGGTTTCCAACTAACTTGAGACATAACATTCGTAAGTCATGTTAGCATATTACAAACAGTTTAAGTATCATCAATCTCACTGTGGAAGCACGTGTCAAATTTACCACTATTGTTCTTCAACCAAGGAACAAGTGGGATGGGCTCTATATTAATACCTATAAATATGGGCTCTACCTAAGACCTATAATTTAGTTACTCTGTATGCTTTATGTAAAGATATTTACATAATATGTCATATTTAATCTTTATGACTCTCTTACATAGGCATTATCAGCCCCATTTTCCGGATGAAGACGCCAAGCTTAAAACACGTAAATAACATGCTTAACCTTGTAGCACCAGCTACTGGCAAAGGTTGAATACAAACTCAAGATTAAACCTCTTGTCATTTTCCTAATGTGAGGAAGATCCTGTTTGCTATGACTATTAACATTTTGTTTATTCTGTCTGACTTAGTTTACTCAGCATGATACATACTTTCAAGACCCAGGCATGTGGTCACACATGGCAACAGTGCATTTGTGACAGAAAAGGACAAGAATCAGATGCTTTCACTCCTATGTGGGACATACACCGAAAACAATAAATAACAGAATAAACAAACAAAAAACTCACGGACGTAGAAAACAGCATGGTGGTTACCAGAGGGGAAGGGAGAAGGGGGAGTTAGAAGAGGGTAAAAAGGGTCAAATATGTGGTGATGCAAGATTACATTTTGGGTGATGAGCACACAATGCCATATACAGAGGATATAATATTGTGCACTTTGAAACTGACATAATCCTATTAACCAATGCTACCCAAATAAGTTTAATAAAAAACCTTGTTTAGTATCATCTGTTATATAATATATTAAACCTAACATGTTTCTTTTGTCTTTTCTAAGTACTGCATACCTCTAGTAACAGATTTATACCTCACACATCACCTCAGCTGAAAGATACTTAAAATAATGGCTAAATCCATTGATACAGAGACATGGGGGAGATGACGGTGAGATGAAAGGTTTTTTGTGTCACTCAGTTAATCTGAAAGTGGATTGATATCGTAGTTACTACTATGACAAATACATACAACCAGTCACAGGGGGAGCTGGGGAGGAGCTCCGTGGAGGAACGCCACCCTCCAGAAGGAACATGACGGTGCTGGCCACACACTGCGGAAGAGGAAGAAGCAAATGACGATGAAGTCTGTCAATGCTGAATGGCCAAAAGATTTAACCAGAGAGGGATGATGCTTAGGCCACTCCCTCACCTGAAGTTCTGAAGTTCAGAGGAGCAGCGTGAAAAGAATAAACACCAGGGACCTCAGCGATCCAGGAATGGCGGCAGCAGTCAGCACTCGCTGAGTACTGACCATGAACCCTGCGCTGTACCTGGCGCTCCACGGGCTGGAAAGGCGTGACCTAGATCTTGAGGGCTGGGAGGAAGTAAGTGTATGCAGAGGGGGTTCATCACTCCTGAGCCGAGTAACACAGAAGGTGAAGGTCAGAGGGGGCAGTACGCGGGGTGTACCTGGGAGCTGCGAGGAGGCCAACCTGACTAGAGTACATACAGGCGGAGGACAAAGGAACAGCAGAGGTGACACTGGAAAGGTAGGGTGGGCCAGGTTACCAAGTCCTGAACACCAAGCCATGCGGTACAGCCTTTATGCTGGGGCCAAAGGGACTCACAGCAAGAGACAGACAAGGCAGAAAATGTTTTTTAGTAGAAGATTAGGCCGACAGTGTATGTGTTAGACCCAGACCCTCAGGTTTCATCTGTGTTTTATAAAGCTGAGTACCTCTAACAAGGCGTGGGGACCTTCTCCTTATTGCTCTACAGCCAAGTCATTTCATTTACATTTACTACCTGACTGGCGCCTTTGGGTATATGCTTGAGAACCCCAGTTTATACGGTGCTAATGTAAGACCATTTGGAAGGGGAGAAGATGATACAAGAAATGGAAAAACTAGGTAGCTGCTGCAAAAGTCCAGGAAGAGGCAGTAAAGATGTAAATTAACAGAATGACTACAAAGGAAAAGAAAAGGAGCTAAGTGCAAGAGACATGCCAATCCAGAGAAGAATTAATTAATTAGAACATTTAGAAGGCAGGATAAAGGGGAAAGGCAAAGATGAAACCATCTGGCACAAAGAAGAGATAGGAAATCTGTGGGTTATCCTCTGGGGCTCTTTATAGATATGTACAAAAATCCTGGGTCAAATATTTTCCATGACCCCTCTTATGTAAACGGAAGACTGCCCACTGTCTTTCCTCTGTTGTGGGGAAGCTGGACTCCTGCTCCCTCCGAAGAGCCAGTCTGGGCCGAGCAGCCATGGTTACTGTTTCTAAGACCCCCCTTCGTCCGAGATCCACAGAACAGCTGCCTGCGTGATTTCAGAAAACACTGCTGCTTAGGCCAAGCCTCCCATCCTAATGTGGTAAGGGTATCCCGCAGTGACTAGTCTTAATGTCACTTAACTTCCCTGACCCCAGTGGCCTAGCCAAGAGACACTGATGGACGCCACAGAAGTCACTTCAATTACCAAGAGCAATTCTGGCGTGTCACCTTTCTCCCCATCAGGAAGCTTTAGGTTATGTCCTCCCCTAGTTTGCATTCTGTGCAACAGGCAGGCTTGAGATGTCTCAGCGAATACCGCCAATCTGGACCGAAGGCAGGGAACATATTTTGCCCTCTTTCAAATTACAAGCTTTCTAAAGAACCAAGCAGTGGCAAAATGGCTCCTTCTTTGACTATTATGTTTTGAATTATTTCAAATAATTAAAATTACTTGAATCTGAAACATTTAATGTAGTTTTCTGAACATATGACATCTCTGCAAATAGATTGCACACATATATGTTAATGAAGAAAATGATTTATTTTCATATGGCAAGTCATGGTGTTAAAGTCTGCACACAAAGCTGTGAATATCATTATTTTCAAAGTTAATAGGTTAAGTTTAGTAAATTTACCCAATATCTGAGTGCCATTTATTCGGAAAACAAAATGACTCCTTCACCCACCCACCCCACCATGTAACAATGTATTAAAAGCTGAATGGATCTGAAGTAGCAGCGTGGGAGCAGAGCACAGGGCACCTTGAATTTGTGCACCACATTTCCCTCTCACATTTTGATGCTAAGGACAGCAGAGAGATTTAAAAAGAAGATAACGCAACCCTTCCGGTCTCCAGAACAAAGCAAGTTGATGATTTATTAGCATTACCAGGTTCCTCAGTAAAGGGCGTTTGGGTTCTGACATTAAGATATCTTATGGATATTGTGATGAGATTTAATCTTTTCCCCCAAACTGGGAAACTCAAATTCAGTAAACAGGTAAGACCTGGAGTCTGATAGCTGTTAGACTATGGGCTTCATACATGTGGTTTCCTTATCTAAACTTCTAATCGCTGCACCTGCAATGCGGCGGTACTCACATAGAAGTTACATAAAAAGTACGGAATGAGAGAATAAATGAGTGAATCTCAGTAACTCGCTGACACTGCACACATGATAAACTTTTAAAAGAATTTAAGAGTATAAATGTTTTTGATGCTTTTTAAAAACAGTCTGGATGTGGAGGTTACATTTTGATGACAGTGTCATGCTCTTTTAGACACAAGAACAGCACTGTTTCAGGGATGAAGCTGTCATTTTACTTAGCAAAATTATTCCTGTATTCATAAAAGCTTCCCGAACCTGGAGAATTTCTTTTACACATGTCTCTATAACAGTGAATTCAATTAGTCTAGACCTTTTTCGTTCTCTGTGATATTTTGTGTAAATTATTTCATTTTATGGGATGAATCTAATTGTTCAAAAAAAAAACACACAACAAACACTTCCACTGGGTTTGGGGCTGGGTATCAAAGCCAAGTTCCACCTGAAGCCAGAGCTGGGCAATGTAGAAGTGGCAAGAAAAGGAAAGCAAAGAAGCAAGAAAAAGGGGGAAAAACCAGCAAAGAAAGAACATACCATTGCGTTCTATCGTGACCACAGTGGGAGAAAGAGTGACAAGCAGTCAGGAAACCTGTGAGGGGCAGCGTCACTGACCACCGGAGAGATGAGGTTTGGGGAGAGAGCAGAGGACTCTCTGGGGTGGCCCAGCGCGGCGAGGAAGGTGGGCTCATGAGCCACCATGGTTCTTGAAGGCATGAACAATACTATTCACGACAATACTCAGTTATTAAGAAATTACATTCTGTATCCTGTATTCACAAAAGTATGGAAGCATGAAAACTGTTTCAAAAACAGTGCCAGGAAAACTAGTGAGATGTGGCAGCAGATCTCCCAGAGGCCAGGAACTTCATTGGATCCCTCACTGTGTCCCCAGCACCTGACGGAAGACCCTTCGAGAAGGATCCCCGCCCACCCTGCCCCCGAACTTTAAATACTTTATTACCAAACAAAGGAGAATGGCCATCTTGATCCTCTCTTCCAGCTCTTTATTTTCTTCCTTGGTTTTGATTAGTCTCATTGCTGTTTAGAGAAACTTTAAAACTTTGATTGATAATGTGTCTTAGCCAAGTGGATAAGTACTGTTTGTTCAAATCTAGAGCTTATAAATTAATGCTGTAAGAAAGAGAACACTCACAGCATCCAATTTAAGGGCTTAAACATCCATCCAGTATCTCCTAGTCTTACTGTATTTAAAAATGTGTCCTTCATTCTGTTAATACTGTTTCAAAGAATTAAAAATATAATAAGAGGAAGAAACAGAGAGTATATATTCTATTTTATCTTCTAGTTGTATGAGAAGAAAAATGAGATTTCCTTAGAAGAAAGTGACTCATCTTATCTTGATCGTAACTCCTAGGACTACCAGAGAAAAGACACAGAAAAAAAATGACATAAAAACTGATGTTCATAATGCTAATATCTGGAGGCATGCAATTTAAGTTGCTGGAGTGTAAACATCATGACTAAAATAAATAAAATGCTTAATGATTCATCCATTAAATTTCTCCCTCATGTTTGAGACCAGGGGAAACTTACAAAAAACTAGGCACTATGTAGCACATTCGGCTTTTAAAAATTGCCTTCTACTTTTCACAGTACTTACATGTCAGATCTCAGACTTACCTCTGCAATCTCTATCCTTTTTGCAAGATCATCGAGAGAAAGGTAGCTCTCATCGGGTGGCAGGTCCTCCTGGAGGCTGTAAGACGCTTCATCAGGGGAAAGGTCTTGAAGGAGGTCCGAGTCTTCCTCTTCACATGAAAGAGAATCTTCAGTCTCTTTGAAGCATCCTTCTATAAGGCTGTTCAGATAGTCTTCTGTTTCTTTACTGACTTGGTCGCCCTGATCTCCCTTTCCCTCTGGGGCCATACACACCCCTGAAGGCGCCGGACTCAGGGCAGACACTTGGGTACTTTCGCAGGGAACGCCCTGGGGGCCCTCTGTGCCCGCCTGCCCCTGGGCGGACTTTCCATCGCTGCCCGCGGGGCCCGGGGGCTGCAGCTCATTCAGTTCGCTGTGCTCAGGCTGGTCCGAGGGCACCGCCTCGGGAGCATCTTCCAGGGGCAGACGGAGCTCCTTTCTTTGCGTCTGTGAGTGTTTGCCCTCGGAAAACAAAGCAGGAGGTATATGGTCCGAGTCTCCTGGTAAAAGCAACGGCCCAGTCTCCGACTCTCCGGAGAGTAACCCCGCCGGGTCTTCAGCGGCGCCCTCTATTCCGGCCACATCTTGGCAGGCGTCTGTCTGAGCCGGCGGCCAGCGGCTGTCACCCTCGCAAGCGTTCTCGGGGGAGTGTGGCCCAGCACGGCTCCCGGCTGTCTCTGAGGGCTGGGCGTGGAGCTCCCGGGTGGCCTCCGTGCGGCCGAGTGGCTCCGCGGTGTGGTCCCTCCCTGCAGTTGCAGCGAGGCTCGGGGGCTCTGCCTGTCCCGCCGTCTGACGGCAGCAGGGGCCGCTCCCTGGGGTCTCTCCTTCGGGCTGGCTCCCTGTGCTTGGTTCCATGCCAGGGCAACGCTCACTCTCTGAAGACGAAGGAAAACAAGTGGCTTTAAGATTCAGAACACTCTGTACGCGAGGGAAGAGCAAGGACATACAGAGAACGCGAGCGACACAATACTGTAAGCCTCTGAACGGAGGTATGATTTCTCCGCCTGTAGCTTCCCATTACAAGTCAATATTCAAACGTTTACCTTCCTGTGGCTTTGTTAACCTTACTCACACTGACCCACACTGTATACTGAGACACTGTTCTTTCTCATTTACACTTCGTTTTCCTTGGTGTAAATAACCGACTCATTACTTCATTGAGAAAAAACCCTCAATTTCTGTATCTCTAAACTCTTGACAGATGGGCAGCAAAGGCACATATGCCAACAGGTAATCCACCGGCTTTAAAACATGTCCTTTTTGAGAGTCCCTGACCCACAGCTGCCCTCCAGGACACACAGGTGTTGTCCTGGAACTGCCCTTCCCGGTGATCCCAGGAATCCCCTTGGGTTCAATGTCCGAAGCCTTGCTTTCTGGATCCCAGGTCTTCCTCTTGGTTTATTTTCTCTTAGTGGAACATTTCCTAAGACAAGCTGCGTGGCAGGTAAACTTTTTAGGATCCTTCACACCTGAAAGTCTTTATTCCTTCAGCCCTAAAACTTCGGTAAGGCTTTCTAGGTCAGAAAACATTTTCTCTAAGAGTTTGGAAGGTGCTCCTGTATTGTGTCTAGCTTCCAGGAGGAATGTCAAGTTTATTGAGCATTCTGAATACCAACCCCTTGTAACCTACATTTTCTTCCTGGAAGATTTAGATGCTTTCCTTTATATCTGGTGTCTTGAAACTTCATCAAGTTTTTCATTTTTTGTGTTGGATACCTGGTGGGACTTTCAATCTGGAAACTCGTGACCTCCAATTCTGGGAAGTTTTCTTGTATTACTTTTGATAAATTGTCCTCTTCCCTTTTTTGTTCTCTCCCTTTAAAATGGGACCTATGGACTGATCATCTAGACCTTTCTGTCACACTCTTCACTTCTTTGTCTTTGGATCAGCTTTTTGGGACACTGCCTCAATTTCATCCTTCAATTCTTTTAATTAAATTTTTATATTGGCCAGCACACTTTTTAATTTCTATGAACATTTCTCTAATTCTCTGAATGTTCCTTTTCTAGGAAAGAGCCTCTTACTCTTGTTTTCACATGTACAATATTTCCTCTAATCTCTGTGATGATCAGTGATTTTTAAAGTTTTCATCTGTTCTCTGCATTTTGTTTCCTGAGTTTCTTTTGGTCTGTCTATCTGATTTGGTCTCCATCTTTTCTAGTTGAGGTTTTCCTAAACAAGGCAACAGGCAGCTCTGTGGTTAAAGGCGAGCCTTCTCTGTGAGTAGTTCTCGCTGTGGGGCAGAGAGAGGCTGGGGGTTCTAATCTCCTAGACTCGTGGCTAGTTTTCCAGAGAGGAAAAAAGAAATTCAGTGGCCACAGCTCAAAATGCTAAATGCAGAAAATAGGCCAAAGGCCTCACTGCTCAATCCATAAGCTTTGCATTCAACCCCCATTTTCTCTCTAACACCCCTTCCTGGGGTTGTGCTTGAGGCCTGAGTCCACAAGGCCTGTTTCATGTTCTCTAAAAAAATAAACCTTCAGCCTCCTGCTTAGTAGAGAGGGAACAGAAAGGTCTCCATGCTTCTTGAATAGTCTTTCAGCCCAGCCTCCTGTTTCCAGTCCAGCCCTACATCCTTGACTTTAGTGGTTCCCCCTGTGCTTCCAGTTCCCAGACTTCCCCAGGCAGGAACCAACACTTTCCCTGTGGACACACAGCGTTCAGCTTCCTTTGGAGTGTTGAGCTGGGTGCCACCCAGCCATCTGCTGTCCAGCTTCCAAATTCTTCTGAATGTCACATCTGCTGCTGTTTCCTTGCCAGTTTTGTCCTGTGGGTTTTGGCCCTTTTAGAATCCCTTTCTACTGTTTTAATGGCATTCCAGGAAAAAGTGGGGGTACATGTTTGATCCACTGTGTTTAACCAAAAAATATTTTCTGATTTTTCAATATGTACTATAATATAAAACTTATTCTTGTTAATGCTTCTGTTAGTATTAACACGGATTTCTGTTACTTAGCTCTTCTGAACACCAAAATGTAATGAGGTAAGTTTCCTGCCCCCTATTGCATTAACTTCACACAAACAAACAAACCCCCCTACTCCGATGAAATAAAAATGGAATAAGAGCCAAGTGCATAATAGATACTTAATAAACAATGAATTAAAGAGGTAGTTCTAAGATGAGAAGTTAGACTATACATGCTCTAGAGAAGTGGACATGCCTTTGGGTTATTTTTTCATTGCCTCTCCCCCATATTCTCTTTAGGGGAAAATACCCCCCCCCCCATTTCATGATATGGGGCTACAGCATTCATGAATTAACACATTTCTTATACTTTATGAATGTCTCATTAATTAACATTAAGTATAAACATTTGAGGGGTATCAGGCTTAAAAAGGGAATTTTCACAGTAAATATTTATTTTAGGCTTAAAAACTTTAAACTGAGTCTAAAATGTTAATAGTAGTATAAATTAGTATATCTTCTACAGAGGTTAACTCAAAATAAAAAATGTACATACCCAGTCATCAGGGGAAAGTAAGTTAAAACCACAATGACATATCATTTCCTATCCACTAAAATGACTAGAATAGAAAAGACTGACAACATTAAATGTCAGCAAGGATGTGGAACGACTGAAATTCTCATATACTGCTGGTGGGTACAAAATGGTACAACCACACTGAAGAACTGTTTGGCCATTTCTCATAGAGTTAAACATGTATCTTCCTTATGACCCAGCAATTTTATTCAATTATTTACCTAGAGAAATAAAAACATACATCCACAAAGTGACTGCCTAGCAGTTTTATTCATGATATCCCTAAATTGGAAAGAACCCAAATGTCTATCAACAGGTAAATGGATAGACAAATTTGTGGTATAGTAAAAAAAAAGGAAGGACTACTACTCAGCAATGAAAAGGAGTGAACTAATGATATATACCACACTATGGATGACTATCAAAAACATATGCTGAGCAATCCGATTTGTATTAAATTCTGAAACAGAGAAAAAGTCATCCATGACAGAAAAGCACTGGGTTGCCTGGGACTGGAGGTGGGAGGGACTGGCTACTGGGGGCTGAATATGTATGTTCTTATCTTGATGGGGATAGTGCTTCTGTGAGTGCATACATTTCTAAAAGCTCTTCAAACTACACGCTTAAAATGGGAATATTTTAGTGCATGGAAATTGTATGTCAATAAAGTCTATAAAAATGGGAAAAATGATATAGAACTCAGGCTAATGGTTACATCAGGGGTGAGGTGAAAGCAGGGGACACAAAGGTAGTTAGCACAGAACTGACAATAATTTAGTCCTTAGTTGGGTATTAGGTTCCTAGGCCTTCAGTTTGTTATCATTTCTTGTCATGTATGTAACATAGTACTTTTACATATAAAATATTGCTTAAGAATAAATAAAAATATGAATTAAGAATGTATGGACTTCAGGTTCAGAAAACTAGGGTTTGGCTTTGAGTTCCAATTAGTCCTGTTCCTGCATATGACACTTAGCTTCCTTGAGTTTTTTCAAATGATTCAGCCTAGCTTATACTGGCTGTTAAGAGGGATGGATGAAATATAAAATACTATGTAAATTACTGGAAGACTTTCATAAGGGAGATTAATATGTAGAGAACACCTATCGAATGCTAGGACGGGGGGGAAGGGACAACATGAGGAGGAGGAAGAGAAGTCATGCAAGCAGTGAGAGCATATTAAACTCTTACTTTGGGCCTGGTGCTGTTCTAAACTCTGAACATGAAATTATTAATCTAATCCTCACAAAAACCCTAACAGGTAAGTGCAATTAATTTCGGAACTGTGGAAATGGAAGCTCAGAAAAGTTAAGAAACTTGCCTAAGATCACACAGCTTTAAGTGGTGGAGAGAGAATTCAAACCAGATAAGTTTGGGCTCCAGAAACAGGCTTTAACCACCACACAAAAAAATAACACATTACATATTATATAAGCGGCTTAGGATCAAGAAGTGTAGAAAGAAAGACAAGGGAAAGTCTAGATTGTACTACATGCCTTACATTATTAGAAACGGGGACTATAAAGCAAAACAAACGATGTATTGAATTCAAATCATTTACAGTCATATTTTCATATTTCTCTTTCTCTTATTCTTACATCCCTATGTATTTATTCACAGAACAACCAAACTGAGGAGACTAATTCTGGGAGATTTGACATCTTTCTTTAAAAGATGTTGTTTTATCAGTCTTGGCAAGATTTCTTGCCCCAGGATTTAGTGCACACGCTCCCCGTAAGATGGTTATCAGTGAGAAGCATGCTGCATATTAATTAGAAATCAGAAGACCCAGGTTTTAGTTGTGATCAAAGCATCAAGCAAGTAACTGACATGGGGTGTCTCAGTTTTCCCAACTGAAACACATCGCACAGCAGAGGCCAAGCCGCCACTGGGGCCAAGCTGGTGCCGGGCAGGCACCCAGGACCAAGTGTCGCATTTAATTCATCAGCCTGTCACAGCACTCTTCCTGGGGTGCGGGACACGGAGCCACCTCCATGCCCAAACCAGGTGGCCATTTTGTGACTTTTCCTCTCTTTTAAGATTTTTATGGAGCTCGTTTTATGGTGCTTCCCAGTATAAAAATGACTGGACCAGAGGAGATGAGAAGGATGGAATATAAGAGGGCTGGCCTAAAGCAATATCCTAAATTTGCCTCATAAAAATAAAGGAGATAAAGGAAAATTTACGGGGTGGGGAAAGGACTTTATAAAAAGAAAGAGGAGAATTAAATTGCAGGCATCATCACCATTATTTTATCTCCGAGGCAACTCAGTTAAAAATACCTGATGCTGCTTTGGTTTATCCCAGGGCTCAGGAACATAAATCCTGAGAATACAAATCAGCCCTAAAATCACACATCAGGAAAAATAAACACCCTAAACTATATTTATTTATCTTTATTTTCTAAAGTTTTTATAATGAGCACACATTATTATTGTAAAAAATAGTTTCTAAAAATCTTCAACTGTTGCCATAAGACACAAAGTGGTAGAGAACATATCATAAATGCTTTAGAAATATACATATGTAAATTAAAGTACCCCATATGTTAGTCAACATAAAAGGGAAGGGAATCAATTCCCATGGATAAATTATCAAGATAAAGAGCTTTTAAAGAGATATACAGAACAAATTTCTGGTCAAGTCCATATAATAAATGTTGGTTTTTTAAAAAGAAAACAATGTCTAAATACACTAAAACCTATTCTATTTCAGAGCATTTTTTGTACAGTCTTGTCATGTTGTGTTAAGACACATAAAGCCACCTGCTGAAAACATGGAAATAATGTTATATTCTTAATAAGAATTTAGATTTAATAATTTCTACTACTAGAAATCTAAACATAGAGTTATGTAATATTAAAAAAAAATCTCACTTTGCTGTTTATCTAGGAAAGGTATGTGCAAAAATAACAAAATACAGCACTTCAGATATAACATTTATAAAATATTGTAAGAGGCAGGTATGTTTTACAGTCCTCTTTAACTTCAAAACATACCCGGCTCTTTGGCTGTAGGTCCCCTTTCCTTTGGATCTTCAGATGCAATTAACTGCGTAATGCATTTCCTTCCCAGGGACTTCTCTACAGCTGCTATCTAAAAGTTAAAAAAAAAAAAAAAATCGGGGTAGAAACTATGACATTAAATTAGAAGGTGAAAATAATTTGAGAAAGGTTTGTTTTCTAAAAGAGTTCATACTATAGACATCACACACTTAACAATTTCCCTGCAAATACTTTCAAAGAAACAATCCCTTACCTTATGTTTGGATAAGACAGGACTGTAGAAAAAAAGGAGAAAAAGGAATTAAAAAAATACTACAGCAGTATATGCTTCTAAACAAATGCTACTGAAATGGCTGTAAAAAAAAAAAATTACAGCTCCTCAGGATTCTAATATTAGCACAGAACATTTCCACTACTGAAACATTACCACTGGGTCACACAGTTCAAAGTGCAACTATATCATGTGTTAATCTCCTCAGAAAGCTAATTACTATTGAAAACTCCCAAATAAACTGCAAATGCTGAGGTCCAGAAAATAAAACTTATTCTTTTGCTAATTATACATATAAAGAATGTTTAACATATATGTATACTTAGAATTTTAGTTTGTCATTATAATCTAAAATAGATTATAGTAGAAAAAATTTTATTGGCATTATCCATGGAAACAGATAAAAAAGTTTTTTTTAATATTTTTAAATATTATATTTTAGGGAATATCCAATTTAACAGAATGTATATATCCACCAAAGACATGCACAAAAATGTTCATAGCCATTTTATCTGTAATATTCAGAAACCAGATAATCCAAATGTCCTTTAAGAATAGAATTGTTACAGTAATATAATGAATGCACATAGGAATAAAACAGAATAAATTACCATTACACACAATAACATGTAACAGAGATAATGATGGACAAAAGAAGCAAATTACAAATATCTACCATTTACGTGATTACATTTATA
Organism: Furipterus horrens; assembly: GCF_987537825.1. NCBI lineage: Eukaryota > Metazoa > Chordata > Mammalia > Chiroptera > Furipteridae > Furipterus > Furipterus horrens. The sequence goes on from NW_028327185.1 coordinate 11,522,543, forward strand.
TGAAATTACAGAACAAGGCAAATAAAATGTTACAGAACTCAGATAGTGGTTACTTTGGGGGTTGGGTACTGACTTGGTACACGCATTGGGGGCTTTCTGAGGGGCTGGACTGTTCTGTATCTTGGTTAGACTGGTGTTGCATAGACAAATATGTCTATGTTAACATTCAACAGGATAGACTTTCGGCCTTTGTATCAAGGACTCATGTTTTATACCCCAGATCTGTAGCAGTTTAATCATTATTATGCTCCTCACCTTCAGAATTCTAAGTGTTGAAATATGAATTAAAAACATATTTTAGTACTTTATTTTTACTATAATTTAGTCTTAAAGGTCCAACCCTGATACAAATCAAGCAATTTAAAATTATCTGGTAAATGTAACTTTCCTTCTGCAGTATTTTGTTTAAATACCATACTTCATTTGCTTTCCATTATTAGATTACTCTTTAAAATGTGTTTTTTACTATAACATATAAACATTGGCAAATAACTATGTAACAAAAAGTCCCAATACACATTTTTTTCCGTCTGAATTCACCAGAGACCAAAATTAGAAGTTATATTTAAACTTTTCTAATTAAAAGTTACTTTGAATGTAAAGTCGACCTTTTACTGAGCTCAGTATAAGAAACAGATAAAAGCTGAGGAAGGAACCTAATCATTTTATTTTGTCTTGTTTAATTTCTCCAGCTGAAAACATGAACAAAACAAATAAAGAAATGAATTTTGTATTTCCAATATTCAGTGCTACACCGGTTCTTCAATATTCTAATCCAAGCTCATTCTAACCAAATACTGAAATACTTACTCTTGATGTGTTGTGCAAAATTTAGTAAGCCGTTCAAAATCTTCACCATTAAATCCCCTTTCTGAATTCCTTGGAGACGTAACTGTATGTGGTTGTACAGTTTTCCACTTCGTTTCTAAATTTAAAATAATAGTCAGTGACTATTACAAATCATATTTAGGAGGGGAAAAAATAGTTAACTGGCACCACTGATAAAGATTAGCATGCAATATTATCTTCTCAAACAACCCCAAAGTTAACACAGTTAGAAAGAGCTAAATAATTACTTTTCAATGTAAGTAAATATTACCTCAGAGACTAAATTAGCCAGCAGGACATGCAAAGGGATCAGAAGAAATGCAAACAGCTGGAAGGGTTCTCTCCTTGGCATTGATATGAAGAACAAAATACAAAGAGAGATTCTTCTCACAATGACAAGGACGTCTGTTAAAAATGCTACTTTCTTTGCAACATTAACTTGACGATAGAAGCATTTATTTCCTGACTTGCAAAATCCAAATGTTAACTTTTAAGATAGAGATTTGTTAGATTACTGATACATAATTCCAAATTCTGTGTTAGTCTGTACTCACCCCATTGTTCTTGAATGGCAGAAAGATTTGCGAGCAATTGCTCATGATACAGCCGTTCAAGCTGAATGAATTTCATCGCTTTTTCATCTGAATAGAAAACTTGAGGAAAATAGAAATCCAGACTATTTACATTTAATCCCATAGCTGAAGAATAATGTCCTATGTAAATTGAGAAATTTGAAGCATTCTAAAAAAATGAGAGGACTTGAGGTATTTTTAAATGTAAACAAATCTTACAGTTTCCTGGTTTTGAAGTAGGTACATTTTAATGTAGCATATTACGCAGTAGCTACTTGGGTTCCATTCTATAGCACAGCAGAAACTCAGAAACTTTAATGCTCAAGGAATGCCTGCTTGCTAATATATCTCTAGCAGTCAATTAAACATAACTTAATTGGAAACAGAACCCCCATGGAATTCTGCAATGTTTCCCTTAAAAAAAAACAAACAAATGTTAAATTACTTTCTGTCAAAACAGCTGTTACCCTCTTGTCAGCCTGTTTCTGATTTCAACTCATCTTGATCCTTTACTTATTTCTCACTGAATGCTCTTCTCCCACAAAACCAAACCCAAACAAGGACAGAGCCACATATCATATGGATCTTTTGTAAAAATTTAATTAACTTGCCACAATAATTATTGTAATTCTGCGATTTCACCTTTTTGTAGATTTTCTTATAAACTTCTGCCAGCTCCATCTGTATGACATATTTAGCACCATACGAGGTCATGATAAATTGCCCAACTGTCTACCTTCCTTTGGGCCATGTTCTAAATGTTGACCCAGAAAGAAGGAAGAGAAAACACTCACTGTTCAGCTTTCTGGCCTTCCCAAGATCCCTCTGAGGTTCGGTTCTCTCTCATTTGTAGTCTTAAAGATAAGCCAGGGATCATAAAATAGGCCAGGGAGAAGCTGGGACAATTAATTCCATTTTCCTATGCCCATGACTTAAAAGTATACCAATATTCTTCCCTTGACTGAACATAAAAATTATCTGAAAACCTTGCTAGAACGGACTCACAGGTCTGATCTCCGGAAATTCTGATTCTAAGGCCCCATGAATTTTCATTTCTAAGAAGTGCTGAGAGATAATGATGTTGGTCAGTGCTGCACTACATCACTCTTCTTTGGTTTTAAAAAAAGGCATTCTAGCTTCATTTCCACCAGAACTGGATTTTCTACATACTTAGTAATAAACAGCCACTGTCTGAAGATGTCACTCGCTTGCTCCATGGAATTCAGAGTGGTAACTACTTATCTCTCCATCTGCTTCAAGGTGTGGTGAAAGTCAACAAGGTTAGGAGGGGAAAAAAGTCACACAAATGGGGAAAAACAGATGTTTTCTAGAGAGTATTTGTTGGGCCATCCCTCAAAAGGGAGAGTAAGTTTTTAAAAGGGAAATTGAAAAACTGAGGGAAGAATCTTTCCTATAAAAAAGTTAGTATATGGTCTCACTTGATATTTATTGTTTATTCTCAGTGAAAAATTCAATCTTCCCTTTGCACATCTATGTAAGACAGTTGTGAGACCCACCATGTGCAATACAGGCTTTACTGTAAGAATATTAGTTGACTTGTACTTCTGCTTAATTCACAAGGATGAAAACCCAATAGATTTTTAAATTACAGTTTTCAGCAATATGCTCTCCCGCTCCTTAAACACACAAATATTTAGATTCTGGTAAAGTGAAGGCTCATTTATTGAAGGCCAAATTTGGTTAGTTCTACAGAATTTTCTGGAGTGACAGAAATTCCCTACACTTCACTTTCTGAGGTGCTCACCCATTGCAAATGACAGATCTATACATTTTATTATATGTAAATCTCAGATTTTAAAAAGGACAGTTTTTTAAGAGTTTTATGAATTTCTTCCTGTAATTAAGAAAAGGATACACTCCTCCTCCTGGAAATAGGACTCTGCTATCTGTTAAAAAGAAATAAAAAAAAAACAATAAATTAAATTAATATTTGGATGAAAAGTCAAATTTGGAAGAAATCAAGACCTTGAAACTCTGAAAGTCTTCAATATCAAACTAAGAAAGCTTTTTATGGACTGGGCGGGGCAGGGGTGAGCAACAGGGGGAAAATGGGGCAACTGTAATAGAACAACAATAAATTTTTAAAAAAGAAAAGAAAAAGAAACTTTTAAACTACATTCACCAGTTTGGAAGAAATCTGACGGTAGGCACAGGACCCGTTGCTGAAGTCACTCATATCAAGCAAAGCAAAGAGACATCCTTTGGTCTTTACACACGCTCATTCTTCCTATTCTATTTCAAGTCAAAGAAAACTTCACTGATTCATTTGAGTTGAGAAGAAAGAACTCTAAACAATGAGGAAAATACTACAGAGGCTCAAAAAGTTATAACATGAGTAAGAGAATGACTTTGTTTATTGTCCACTAAGAAGCTGATATTTGTCACATCATATGAGACCTTAAAACCCCATCCATTTCATTTCTATTTCACAAACCACCTCACGGGGCACTGACTTTTGGTTCTGTTTCGATATTACAGAGAGGGCCGGGCCACATGCCAAGAGCGGGGCAATGGCATTTGGAATTTGTACAATGATCTGCACAGGATAAAGGGCACCGGATGGAGGGTCCTGAGAGTCAGGATCTGGTCGCCGTTGAGGCTGATCACTTACCAGATTCATTCTAAGGCACCTTTAAATTTAAAACTTCTTTGATTCTAAAAACTTTGAGATCTTTTATTTAGAACTTCATTTATAAACAGAACCATAAAATAGAAAATATTTTTTGAGAAATATCTGCTCAAACTGACTGTTGTCATATTTAGAATACTTCATATAAGTACTTTGCACTATTGAAAGTTTCCACTGACTTGTACTGAATCTGTAGTTTAAAAAAAAAAGGTGCCCCACTTACAGATCAGTATCTCCATTTTCCAGGTAGTTGCCAATGCAAAGAACAATAAGCTATTTGTCAAACCTATAAACTAGATGAGAGGAATGGCTTTTCCCAATTCCACAGTGGAAACAGCATACTTTTAAAGGAAAATATACACCCAACTTAAAGTTTATTCTATAGATATAACACTTTTCCATGAGCCCTATAGATTTTACTTTTCTGTAATTTTTAGTTTACTCTATAAAGTTTGAATCCATACTTATTTTCTACTCTGAGGACTTCAGAAAGGATCAATTGATTTTCAAGATTCTGCTTGTGTTTTATCAGGTCAGATTCTTCCAGTCTGCTCGACATAGGACTGATCACCCTCCATTTCTTGGTACATAGCTGTCCCCTTAGAATCTCTGTTGACCTGGAGATTCCCTTCAGCTCTCTGCTGGGTAGCATCCCCAACTGCCTAGGTTTCACATCTTCCTACTCCTTGGTTTACCCCCTTGTTTGGGTGGAGCACATCCCCCAAGAAAGGGTAGAAAGGAGATACCAAAGGTCCTGAAGTAGGAACATCCCTGGTATATCTGAGGAAGTGCTCGGAGGCCAGAGCACTTGGAAAGGAGGGAACCAGAAGGGGAGTTTTGGGAATGAAGGTCTGAGAGGTAACAGCCTGATCATGCAGGGTCTTGCAGGCCATGATAAGGATTCTGGCTTCTACTCTGAATGAGAGGGGAAGCCACCGGAGGGCTATGCGCAGAGGAGCAACATGATCTGACTTACACTTCATCTGGATCATAGCGACCGCTGTGTAGAGGAGAAAACTACGTGGAAGTAAGAGTGAAAGCAGAGAGGTTTCCGGGGAGGGGCTCACTGCAGGAATGCAGGTGCGAGGCGGAGGTGTCTCGTACTGAGATAGCAGCAGTGAAGGGGAAAAGAAGAGATCAGGTTCTGGATGTCATTTTGAAGCAGATCTGCCAAGATGTGCTGAATGGATTTGAATGTGCAGGAAAAGTGTTCCCATGAAAAATGTGTGTGGGGAGAGGGCAAAAATTTGGCAAACAGTCAAGCACTGATCAGTCCAGGTGAAAGGCACAGTGTGGGGTGCTGGGAACTGCTGGGGAAAAAAAGGTTGTTTCACCTCTCCCTGACTTGTGTCTCCCTTGGGAGGTGGGGTTGGGGGGTTGTAGCCTTGGGCTGAGGAGGGGCCACCCCCTGGCTTCTGCTGCCCTGACATCCCCGTGTACTGCAAGCCTCAGTACGTCTTTGCTAATCCCTAGCCTTCACTTTAACACGCCATCTCTGGATTAGTGACGGTGAGAACCTAGTTATCATGCTTAATACACATCTGAATTCACTGTGTACCAAGCACTGCAGAAAATGCTTTTCCATGCAGGATCTCCCTTACTCATCTATGACTTTCCAGAAGAAACGGAAAGCCACGTAGCTTGTCAGTGGTAAAGTCAAAGCTTATACTTAAAAAAAAAATTAAATTTATTGTGGTGTCGTTGTTTAAGGGGATCCTATGGGTTTTAAGTGCACATTTCTATGATATATGATCTGTATATTATATTGTGTGCCCACCACCAAAAGTCAAATCATCTTCCGATGATTTGGCCCCTTTACTCCCATCCCCTTCCCTCTGGGATATAAAACCAAAGCCCATACTTTTATTTTATTTTTTATTGTTATTTTTACAATATTTTAATTTTATTTTTTCCATTACTATTTATCCCCCATACCTTCTTCCGCCTGAATTTATTCACTAAATAAAAGAAGTCAGTGATTGTTTGAACTATAGATTGATGACCCATGGGTGGTCACCCACTCACCCAGGGTCACCTCTGCCTGGGCTCACTAATGACATGCAGGGTGGAGTCAATTACACAGGACTGGCTTTTAGGTTATTACTAACACTGGTCCCAGCACTTCAGTAGGGCTGTGAGCCAAGGGGTTAACGTAGTACCTGATGAAGGCAGAGGGGAAGGGGAAGTGCTCTTGAGTCCAACTGCTCCACTTCGCCTCGGATAAGTGAGAACAGAGATTGGAAAGCTAGCTTTGGGACTTCTGGTGGATTGTTAGCGTTTACTTCAGCAGACTCTTCATCACCAAGAGCATGCGTGACTGCACTCAGCACATTTTCTTGCATTAAAGGTGTGGCATCTCCTGAAACAAATCCTTAAAGAAGTAAAAAAAAAAAAGCCTATGTTAGGACACATTCCCATCATGGTGGAACACCTTAAAAAATTATGTTTGTTAACAAGAAAAGTTATAAGTAAAATTAATTATATCTTTAAAAAAAACCTAGAAACCACAGTTAATGTCCTGATTAAGATTGGGCTGATGTTTGATTGCTTCTATTAGCACACACTTAAACCATTTTTGGCAGAATTATAATCAAAAGTATTAATAAAATGAGATCAAAATAAAAGTATGCAGGTTAAAACTTGATTCTCCCAAAGAAAAAAAATGGATTAGTTATAATTTGAAGTCCTAGCTTGCCCAAAATAACAGAATTGAACAGGAAGATAAATGTGTTTATCATATGAAATTGCTGGCTACAGAAGTTAACTTTTCCTCTTTAAACTCTGGTCTGTTAACCTTAGAACTACTTCTGGATCCCAGCAGAGCAGCAGATGCCAGAGCTAATGGCCACAGAAACATTTTTTCCTAATAAAAAGCAGTTAGGTAATATAAACTTCTAAAAAGAAAAAAGTCATTAATAAATAAATGCTTGGCCCACAGCTCCTGAAATGATGCACAAGATTATAAAAATTTAATCGTTATTCATTACAACTTCAACCTTCACTAAAGCCTCAGTATCGGTTCTAATTTTCATATTAAAACTGATAAGACTGTCTGACTCCATACCGACCTTCAGCTAGTCTGCCTCATAAAGGGTCTTTCTCAGTAAGTTAGTGTGCTCACCACGATTGAGGATGCCCTCCCCAGCCTTCTCGACTGTGTCCAGAAACCTGTATTCCACTGCCTTCTAAATAGACCCACTGCTATGGCCAGACTGGTCAATTCTTCATCACAGACATACAATGAATACATTCTGCAACATGGACAGACCTTGAAGACATCCTAAGTGTGGAAAGCTGGTCACAAAAGGACAAATATTCTATGATTGCCCTTACATGAAGTATCTAGAACAGGCAGACTCATATAGACAGAAAGTAGAACAGAGGTTACCAGGGGCTATGGGAAGAAGGATGGAGAGTTAATGCTTAATGCTTACAGTCTCTGTTTGGGGTGATAAACGTTTTACAAATAGATAGTGGTGATGGTTACATAATGGGTAGTTAATATCACTGGACTGGACACTTAATCTGGCAAATTTATGTCTTTTACTGCAATAAAAAAATAGAACAAAATGCCTTCCTGTCTGTGATTTCATGTTCTGCTTCTTTGAGCTATTGCATACCCGAATTCTCAAACCATTTAACTTGTTTATGCTGATGCCTACCTTGGCCATAATTTTGGGAGATGGATCAGAAATACATGTTCATACACGGTTTATGTAGTTCCTGCGCTAGACACCGTGTCCACTGGTTCTTAGCTTGTAAAAGCAGGTAACCCCGTGGGCAGTTACACACTTTGTTTTTTTAAAAAACCACAGCACTTGGAGGTATTCCCTCAAGTTCTCCCACCTTCTAGAGTATGCCCCAGGCTGTTTTCAATTCATATTGAAGGCACAATTAGTACATATTAATATTTCTGGGACTTAAATTTTGTATATGCTAACTAGCACCAATAGTTGGATTCCCTAAGCTTCCTCTTAGAGGTGTGACTGGACATTTGACATTTTAACATGTTTTATTATATATTAAAAATATGCAAGGAATTTCCCTAAGCATGCAATTAATTCTGCTGATTTTTAAACTTCTTATCCTGGTCTATAGACAACTCAAGTATCAAAGTTTCAAATGCAACTTATACATTTTTTTTCCCCACCAGGTGTACACTAACAGCTTGGCTAGTATCAAAATGGCTAAATTTTTACTGTATTTTCCAGTTTATTCCAAGCACAATGAATTCATCAGCTATTATACATAAAATATTCCTTGGTTCTCCAGGAAAAATAAAATTCTCAAAATTTATTTGACTTTATACAAATTATATGATCTTCTTGTAAGCCTGAAAATGTAAATATTTTGCTTCTCTACCAAATATGAAGGCACACATTTAAGGCCAGCTACAAAGGTTCTACAGTAGAAGCCAGATATATAAAATGCAAATATGCCCTGAGGATTCTGACTTAATGGCATTACCAGATATTACTTCAGATATCAGTTAACATGCCAGCAGGCATGACTGGGGTGGCACTGAAATATGTTCTAGGAATACACTTTAGGGGACAGAAGGGCCGGGATAGGTACAGTAAATCTACAAAGAGAGTTATTACAAAGATCCCAGAAGAAAGATACTGACCAAAGACCTAAGATGGATTTAGAGTTAAGTGAAACGGATTTCTTAATTTTGCTGAATGCTGACCCTAGTCATGCCACTTGAAACTCATCTGGTGACACACACAAAGACAACAGCAGCCATTCAGAAGCACCTGCTTCCTCCTGGGCACTACGGAGTGCTTTCCATGCAGGACTGCTCATTTTGAGGACAATCCTGCAAGACACGCAGGATCTGCTCTCCCAGAGGTAAGGAAAGAGGCTCAGGGAAACGAGTTACTACTTCTCCAGGGTCACAGAGGTCGTAGGAACAGGCAGAGTCAATATTCAAATCTGAAGTCTTTGTTCTTCTCACTACACAAGCCTGACTTCAGGACACGGATCCATTTCCGAGGTTGGCTCTCCTGGAGCTTCGGACCCTCTTTGCCGCCTCCCGGTGGCCACAAGGTGAAGGCCTCTAGCGGAACGAGTATGGCGCTGAAGAGCGGCCAGGTCCGCTTGGAAGGGTCTTCCCTTCTCAACTGCCACCTGCTGCTGATCTTTGGCTTCCTGCCACTTGCTGAACTGTTTTGTCAAATGTTTAGATACTATGGTGACTGAGTAAATAACTGAAGTGCGTTGCTCTGCCAACCATCAGACACTTAATCTGATCTTGTATCTTACAACCATGTAAAATTTATGCCTTAGCTGTTGCCAGGGGATGGAGTGGGGCAAAAATGGGGAGTGATTGCTAATGGGTACAGGGTTTCTCCTGGGGGGGATGAAATGTTCTAGAATTAGATGGTTGTGCAACTTTGTGAATATACTAAAACCACTAGGCTGTACACTTTATAAAGGTGAATTTCATGGCATGCAAATTACATCTAAATTAAAAAAAACAAGGTGGCTATAACTAAAGAGTCAGATATTACCAAGTATTGGAGAAATGTGGAGGAATTATAACCTTCATATATTGCTGGAGGGAATGTAAAATGCTATAGAAGCTTTTGAAATAGTTTGACAGGCCCTTCAAAAAGTGAGTTACTTTATGATCCAGTAATTCTACTCCCATGCATACATAACGCCCCCCAAAATGAAAACATGCCCACACAAAAACTTGTATGCAAATGTTCCAGGAGCATTATCTGTAACAGCCAACAAGTAGAAAGAGCCCAAACACCCAGAACCTGACAAACAGATAAATGGTATATGATATATGCACGCGATGGACTATTATTTGACCACAGAAGGAATGAAGTATTGATACATGCTACAACATGGGCGAGTCTTAGAAACATTATGCTAAGTGAAAGAAGTCATAAGACACCATACACATTGTATGATTCCGTTTATATGGAACGTGCAGAGCAGGCAAGTCTAGAGAGAAAGAGAGTGGATCAGTGGTTGCCTAGAGCTGGAACAGCTAAGGGGGAAGTGGAGAGTGACTGCTAACAGGTATGGGGTTTCTATGTGTGGTAATAAAAGTGAGCTAAAATTGACAGTGGTAATGGTTGCACAGCTTTATGAATATACTAAAAATCACTTAATTGTACACTTTAAGTGGGTGAATGGTATGTGAATTATATCTAAATAAAACTTAAAAGTTTATAGGCTAATTTTCATTAACTTTTGGAATATGATTTACCTAAAACTATGCCAATGAAGATTTGATGTAATGCATCCTATAATCCTGCTCAGTTGATTATATGAAGGGAATTTAATTCTCTTAAGGAAAAAGTAAGCTCATAATATAATGACAACTGGACTTAGGTGAGGTCAAGTTCAAGGTCTCAGCAGGTTTATAAAATGTTGTCTTCAGAAAATCTATAAATAATGATGTCCTCTAATGAATACTATTGCTCTATTGTTTTTTTTACAGTACTAGTTTTGGGATACTGAAAAAGAACTATAAATTAAACTAGATAAGGGAGCATAAGAATGAATAAATTTACCTTAATATATGTTTCTAATCAAGTATTGAAAAAGCACTTACCTACGAGAAACATTTCTGGTTTGGGATTGAATGTCCTGTTTTATATATCATTTCCTATTCCAGAAACTATTCTGTTATTAGAAAAATACTCATCTGCAACATTTTGAAACTGTACTTTCTTAGGCTTCCTAAAATTTCACAGTAAAGAGAAGAGCAAATATGCCACATCTAGCATGAACTGCCTGCTTTGTCAGTTTCAACACAGAAGGGATTATGGAGAAACTAGAGGGGAGATGTCGTTAGGGTGCTTTTTCAGGACTCAAGCTGAAGATCATGATGCTGAACCATAGCCGTGGAGACGGGCAGGAACAGACCAACTAGAGAGATCACAGGAAGATAGATCACTTAGACTTGGTGATTCGTATGTACTGATAGACGACAGGTGTCAGTGATCTCTTAGGGTAAACTGAGGAAAGCTTCCAGGCAATCCTAAAGCTTCCCATTCTAGGTACCTTTCAGGTCACAAAGGGATAATTCTAGCTTCAAAAAAATCCTTTCATTCAGTTTAAAGTTCTTTTGACCACCCAGACTTTTTTTTTATTTTTATTTTTATTTTTATGAACGTGTGGTTGCCTCTTGTGCACCCCAAACTGGGGACCTGGCCCGCAACCCAGGCATGTGCCCTGACTGGGAATCGAACCGGTGACTCTTTGGTTCACAGACTGGTGCTCAATCCACTGAGCCACACCAGCCAGGGCCAGACTTTTTTTTTTAATGCAACAAAACTTAAAGTGCAAATAAAAATGTATCCATTACATGTAGAAATCTCTACAGATATGCTAGAGGTGAATCACCAAACTTAAATCGGGTGTAGACTATGCCATTTCTATTCAGAAATCTAAGAAATTCACTGCTTAGAAAGGAATTTTATAGGTATATGTAGATGTACATCATCATTATACAGATGAGGAAATGGAAGCACAGAATAATTAGGTCTCCACCAAGTGACCTAGAACCAGAAGTAAGGTTTGAACCTAGGTTTTACAACTCTTAATTCATTTTCTTACACCATTTTATATAAGATATATAAAATAAATTTAAAAAATAATCTGTATAAAGACTATACCTAAGTTTAGAAATTATATTGATCAAATGCATTAGAGGATAGTAATTTAAATGCATTAGGGGAGGATAATTCTACATATATGCTCACTGTCAGTACATATTAATTAACTTTAAATTACACAATCACACCTTGGGAAAATGGAATAAAGTAATGGAAAGGAGGAATAAAAAGAGTCATAATCTTGAAGCTTGCACTGACCCTTACATATGTAACTAGATCTCAGTTCTTAAAAAATCACATGATCAGACTAGAGAGGGACAGTCAAATTGCCCTTGAATTATAAAGAATAAATCAATTTATATACAAATAGTGCTGTATACATCATTTTCTAATTTAGGTCTTATAGAAAAATGTTTTCATATCTCTTGCCAAAATTATTTTAATTTAAGCCTACTAAGGAAAATAAAAGACAAAGGCATTAACAACTGGAAAGTCAAATTATGAGTTACATTAAGAAGTTACCAAGTTATGTTATAGACCAAATAAAAATTGATTTGTAGAAACTGGAAAGTTTCTTCTTTTACTCCAAATAAAAAATGCAAATAAAATCAAGATATGGACAGACTGACTATATCTTTAATCTGCCACAGGAGCAGAGGAGGGCAGAAGGTGTGAGGAGACATCATGTCCTTCCCTGGAGCCTGACATGTGGGTGACGTGGTGCTGCACTAAGGAGTCCCGGTGTAGGATGCACCAGAACTCTCTCGCCCCACGTTTCTGATCGAACACAAAGGGAGGCTGAGTTTTTCCAATGCTGCCCTGTCCTTCAGGCAAAACAGTCCATCGCGCCAAACTTTAACTGCCAAACCACATAACCAGTAAAAAATACTCTGAATTCCTTTGTGACCAAAGCAATTACGGGTAATTAAAGCTTGAAGTCTTAGTCAACATTACATATTAATGTACGTTATTCACCTACTGAGATGCAAAGATTCTGTAAGGAGGCTGAGGAAGACTGTACAAGCACATACACTCACAGGTTAGAGATCAAAGTCACTGATGACATGTACAAAGAATGTCAATCTCGACACATTTATTATGGCAAAATAATGGGAGGAACCATAAAGAAATGGATAAACAAACGATGGTGCATCCACAGGGTGAAACACCATGGAGACACGTCGCAGGCACGGCACACCATGCAGTTGGATCTGTGCGTGCGACGTAGCACTAAGCGCTGAAACGTATTAAGTAAAGCAAGTTGCAGGACATAATCCAGAGGATGGGATAGGAAGGTTTATTTTCAAGGAATAGTATAAATCGTAATAAAAAAAAAATACCTGGTGGTATCTTCTTAGTAGTGCCTCTTGGGCTTCTTGAACTTCTTTTTCCAGGTATATTTTTGTCCTTTCCCAAGAAGTCTTGTCCATCTTTGGGGCCTTCACAAGGAGTGTTTTCTGAGTTCTCCCCTGCAGCCACCTCACAGCTTGGTGTGCAGTTTTCATTATTGTTGAGACTGTCCTGCTCAGACACTTCCAGTTTGCCCATGGCACTGTCACTACTGGTCAGACGATCATGCCCATCCCTGTCAAGTCGATTTTCATTTTCGTCTGATGCAGAACGCAAGTGTGTTACTATACTTTCCACACTGTCCCCAGGATGACACCCATCTTGTGGTTCTATCTGAAGATTATATGTAGGCAGTTCACTGTCATCCATTAGAGCATCTTTTGTTGAATCATTTAAGTTTCCTTAAAGTCCTTCCATGTCTACAATGACAAAAAGAGGAAAGTTACTTCATTTTCTAAATTCTGGATCCTCAGTGAGCTCTCATTTCCCTCTTCTCTTGGGCTGCTTGACTGTGAGCATAGAAGCTCGTTTCCTGCTACTTCTTCCCCACTTTACGACCCAACCTCATCTCATCTCACCTGGTGCTCACGTGAACACAACGGTTCTCAACCCTGGTTGCATGTTTATTACCCCGGGACCTTGTCAAATTGTGCACTGAATCTATTAAATGAGAATCTCTGCGGATCAAGCCCAGAGATTATGTATTTTTAAGCTGTCTAGGTGATTCTCGTGTGCGTAATGTTTGGATCTCTGCCTCAATGAAAGAAATTACTGGGTAAATGAGGTTATCTGCTAAAATCAATCACTCATGTTATACCTGGATACTTAACCAGACAAGTGAAAGTTAGTTGTTTAAGTCCTTATCTGGACAAACTCCAGAAATATTTGCAAATGAAAACATTTAAATATATTTTAAAATAAATTAAAAAAGGCATGTGGGGGAAAACTCAGGTAGCATATATTTATACCATATTCTCATTACATCTTTTAGCTCCTGAAAATAAGCCCTGGAAAAGTGTCTTAGAATTATTAGCAAGTTCCTTTTATACAATTAAAAAAAGGGGGGGGGCATGATTAATTTTAGGCTTTCTAATTGAAACTTGAAAAACTCTAAATCTGTTCCAAGGATTCTGCTAACATTTTACAGATCTACAAAGCAGATGACAAGTCCTTGATCAATCACGTTTTAGCCCCTCTGTTCAAAAAGTCCATTACATTTTAAGGGAAATGATGCCAGCCAGATTTAGGTTTATTTTTATGCTTTGCCAAGCATTATTGTGGGTTTGAATCAAATACAATATTTCAGTAATTCTCAAAAAACCTAAAGAATAGAACTTGAAAAATTCTTCTAATTAATAAACAGAAGTGCTTAGTTTTTAGACATGTGAAGTAAAATTCTTTAAAAACATGAAAAGGAAGCATAAAACACATAAACTCTACACTGATTGTATCATATGCTTCCAACGTATTTTGCAACTGTAATACTTTATTTGATTCAGAGACATAAAAGTACTGGCTGGCAAACATAAAAGAAGTCTAAATCTGGCTGGTATCATCTTCCTTAAAATATATACTACATATCTCTACTGATAGGTATGTCATATAAAAGGCACAATGATTTAACTTGACTGGAATAACTTAGTGTAGACCTAAAAGAAATTCTAAATAGGGTATAATTCTTGATTTAAAAGTAGTTATTGTTTTAATGAGATCTTCAACATCACTAGCATGAGGAATTTCAAACTCAAATACTTTTAAGGTGTAAGTGGCTAAAACAGTGAATACACAGGACCGGGAGTTGGCAGCACAGCTGAAATAGCATTCAAGGTTATTTGCTGCTATATACACTGTATGTCTGCTCTGTGAGTCCCTATGTCTGGAATCATTTCCCACAAACACTCAGCAACACTGCAATCACTGCACAGCACCGATTCTGGCATTTTTTGCCTTTTAAAAGCGTGACACTGAGTGCTGCCCAAGTTTCCACCCCTGCGGCAGAATAGCATTCCAAATATGTCCATTGTGTGAAAGTTACATGGCATGTTGGCTCTGTGCGGCTGAAGAAAGTCAGGCAAACACGCTGAAGTGAGGCTTATACAAAACTCACGAAACTTCAGAAAAGCTCTACTTAAACAAATAACATAGGGTAACAGACTAACAAAAAGAAATCTACATTTTTGTCAAAAATATAATTTCAATCCTAGGTTGATTTGACTTCATTTTTGATACATCTTAATGCTTATATGATGAGATTATAAACATCAGGTGTTACTAAAATTAAAAAATATTAGAATAGTTAAATATAGACTATTACTCAATTACTTTATTTAAATGCATGCCACTTTCCTGTAATTCATACAGATTAGGTCTAACTGCTATATTTTTACTTTTGAAAGAATCCAAGGTTCTTAAGAACTAAGATGCAGCCCCAAGTTTAAATTTGCTAATTTCCAGTCAAACCAAAATTTAGAAGAAGACCGTTACCAAATCAATTAGGTATTCTATTAACCCTAAATTCAAATTTGGCTGCTCCCATCAACTCAGAATTGAGGAAGAAAGTCACCTCATCCCTATGTTATTGGGTTTATATTTATTAATATTGTGTTTATTACGGTGATTAATTAACGCTTTACATTTTTCCATCTTACTAACTAGACATGTCCCATAACACCCATATCTCATTGCTAAATAGTTTTGTGATTAACATTTTGTTTAGACATATGTACCATTTGTGTGACTGTGCAATATTCACTAGACCAGCAACCAAAACTATGCGTCGGAGGAATGACTCTCCAACCTTTGCAACCTATAATAAGAAATTCATTATTTCATGAGATCCTGTACACACGAAACACTTGCATATAACTGAAACACAGGTGTCTTGAAACCTAACACACAGGAAGCACTTTTGACACATTCTCCATTCTAGTCCATTCTATTCCATATTTTTAAAAAGTGCTGATTAATATCTACTGTGCTGATTTCACACCCCACACTGACCACAGCAATATTTACAAGGCAGTGTGAGGACTGCCATCTGAGGACCATGGTCGCAATTATCTCCAAAATGTTTTCTGAAAATGAAGCAGACCATATGAACTTCAGACATACACTTCCCTTAAAATGTTGCCCACAGAATTTCAATATAGTAATTATTGCAAATTTATATCATTCCTCTCACATTCAAGGTTAGCTACATTATTAACCTTTATTCAAGGTCTCTTACTTGGTATATTCTATATCTATGCTATCCATTATGTGGCCACTGACCACATGTGGCTACTGAGTACTTGAAATATGAACAGGAAGACTAACCAAAGAACGGAATTTATACTTTTATTAAATTTTAATTAACTTTAATTTAAAAACATCAATTCTGTTAAAGAAAAACATGTATATTTGGAATAAATTGGGTATATAATTCTGCTTTTTCACCTATAAATTTTAGGAAATCTAAATACAGATCAAGCATTACCAATAAAAAGTAGACCCAAATTGAGATGTGCTATATTTGTAAAATATACACCACATATATTTCAGATATTTACTATGAATACCAAGAATGTAAAGTAGCTTATTAATAAATTTAAATATTAATTACATACTGCAATAATATTTTTTATCTATTTAAGCACACTTTATCATCAAAATTAATTTCACCTTTTAAAAAGTGTTTTAAGCCCTGGCTGGTGTGGCTCAGTGGACTGAGTGTTGGCTGGTGAACCAAAGGGTCACCAGTTCGATTCCCAGTCGGGGCACATGCCTGGGTTGTGGGCCAGGTCCCCAGATGGGGGCGCATGGGAGGCGACCACACATTGATGTTTCTTTCCCTCTATCTCCCTCCCTTCCTGTCTCTCTAAAAGTGGATAAAATCTTTAAAAACAATAAGTAAAGAGTGTTTTAACATGGTTATTAAAAAACAAAATTCCCTATAAGGTTCAATACATGTGAGATAATGTTGCCCTCCATATTGCCTTGACAGCGCACAGTAGCCCAAGTCGTGGCAGATGGTGAATCACTCCATTCCAGATTCTTTCTTGCTAATGTAAGTTATGCAGTAAGCATTTCCTGGCTACAGACATTAATGTGACTATAATTAAACAAAGTAAATACTTACTAAAGGAAATAAATTCTACATATTTTTAACTTTAGTCTGTAAATACTGGGTTGCATCCTATTTTCAGGATGGAAACCCCAGGATCATTCCATCTCATTTTTTAGTCTGTCTCCATATTCAAAATACTCCTGGCACTTCATAAAACATCAAACAGTAATTATAATTAATAAGACTGTCTTACACTATTCTTTCTAAATAGTTTAATTTCCATGATAGTACAGTACAAAAGTAAACCATATTGTTTTAACATTTCTTTAATAAGAATAAAAAATTTCCTAACAAGAAATTTGTTCTTAATATAGAAAAAAAAAAAAAAAGAAACACACCATGGAAAAGTTATACCATAAGAAGGATAAAAATGTGAAAAAAAATATAACTACAAGAACATAAAAGGAAAAACAAAAATAAATGATCAATTTAGTCAAATATGAAGGTAATGATTCTAAGGGAGAAAATAACAAACAGGAACTTTTATTTATGCAGCGAAGGCACTCTAAAAATATGAAAAAATTAACTGAAACTATGTGACTCATAAGCCCAAAACCACCCCAGGGCAGATAAAGGGAGTGCAAGGAAGCAGAACTTGTTTCATTTTCCCCAGTCTTCCCTCTCAAGATAGCTTACTCCTCCACAGAGCCCTGGAGCTCAAAGATCTATCACAGACGTGGGAATGACAGGTCAAAAGCCCCATTGTGGGCACCTCTAAGCACTGCAAAGACAGCCACCTCCCTCCCCACTCCCTCTCTCACACAGCCATGTAATACCAGGCTTACTTAAAGGTACAAAACAGAAGCAACTCTATAGCACAGTAGGAGCTTAAGGGTCTTCAGACATGCAGTAAAGCACTTTTAGCAACAATTTCTTTTTCCTTTCACTTAATCATTACTTAGAAAATTTGCCGACTTCGCGGTGACTGAATTAATGATTTAAAATGTCCCTAGGAACTGACCTCTATATCATTGGGAGATAAACAGTGAGCAAATCACAGCACATGAAATTATCAGTTGGAAACACAAGCATTTTCTTTAGTTTCACAGAGCTAATACCACACACAGAAAGGGAGAGAGTGCAGAGGAAGGAATCACTTCCCAAGGTTCACACAGAAGTCACGTTTATTTGGTTTTAAATGCTTCTTTGCTATAAAACATATTGCAAGCATACTTTGAAGCCACAACAGCAGACTCTAAGAACTTGAAAATACTTTCTGGTTCGGACCATAACTACCCTTTTTAAAACAAAAATTATGTTTACTGCTACATATCTTCTATATATCTTCATGAAAACTGTCTTAACTAATTTTTAAACTTCGAGGGCTTTGCTACGCAACTAGTGATATAAAACTATCTACACTTTAATCATTAAATATGCACATAAAACTGTGAATTTTGTTATAAAATGGTAATTTTTGCTAATATAGTGACAAGAGAAAATAGTTTATTAGAACTTCCCCTTGAGAGGCCAGACTAAATAGTTTGCATTATCAAAATAAACTGCTAATTATTAACAGTAATCAACAGTTACTGAATAGTTACTAAGTATTTATATACATAAATTTAATCTTCACACAGATCATACTGAAGTAGTTCTATAATTATATCCATATTACAGGGAAGGAACAGAGAGATTAAATAAACAGGCCAAGGTCACATAGCTAGTACATGACAAAGTCACAATGAAATTCAAAGAACCTGACTCCAGAGCCTGTACCCATAACCACTATAATACTTTTTAGAATAATTTTTAAAAAATCAATAATTCTCAGATGTGTATTTTATAAATACCAAATTGCTAGCTTTAAGGAAACAACAACACAAATTCCAGTATCTTGAAATGTTTTCAGATATATAGAGTTTAGAAAATAGGTGGAGAAAAAATACAATGAAACGTACCAATAAGACTATTTATTTGCTGTACTCCTTAAATGTGATGAACTCTTTTTTTTTTTTTAGATTTACATGTTAATCTATATAATATCCGTGTTAGAAATCATCATCAAATATCGGACATGTCCCCTTGTACACACAGAATAATTTCTACTAGGCAGATGACAGGTATCTACAGAACAAACACCATAGCTAAAGAAGGGAAATAAAGTACAAGTCCCCAAACGTTGATAGCGTGCCCCTAATGAGCCAAGTGATTGACTCTGTATCACTGCAGGTATATTTGTTCCTCAATTATAGGCTTACATACTGTATTAACGTATAGGTGTGTATTCATTTTTAAACATGTGAAAGTAAACATGAAGAAAAGATGAAGGAGTTCTACTTCTGGCAAGGACAGACTAGCTTATTTTAGACAAGCCTTCCTGATGGTAACGACCAGAAAAGCTGGCAGAAAGCTTTGATTTAGAGGCCAGAAAAGCTGAGCAGAGCTTTCAGCAGACTTAAGAGCTGGGGGGAAAAAACAACCGCAGTCAGGGCGGCCAAGGAGAGGGAAGCCTGAGGCTTTCCAGTGGCACCTGAAAGGGCTACTCCCTAGGGGAAAAGATGAGCCTGAATTAGACCAGCCCTCACAGGGGACTGAAGCCCAACAGAGTCATCTTCAGCTCTGGATGAATTAAGGTGATCTGCACAAACTGGTTATCTGCCAGCAACTTAAATTCTCTTTGGAAGAAGGAATCCAGTAATGGCTCAAATTATCTGCACACATTTTCATCTATAATGCTCAACATATATTACAAAATAACCAAGCATCCAAGAGATCAAGATTTGACAAAAACCTGGGAGGAGAAGTTGTTAACAGGGAGAGGGAGAGGGGGGGAGGGAGGAAGGGAGGGTGAGAAAGAGAAAGAGAGAGATCCACTGGTTGTCTTCTTGTACACACCCCGTATGGGGACTAAACCTTCAACCTGGGTATGTAAACTGACCAGGAATTGAACCTGCAACCTTTCAAGTCTAAGAGATAATGCTCCAACCGAGTCACACCAGCCAGGGTGAAATGAGTGTAAGATAATTTCTGAATTCATTCAAAATGTTGTCTAATGACTAATAAATTTAAGAAAATGTCATTTAAATGAGTTGCTAAGGGGAAAAACCAAAAAGAATAACTTTCCTAAACTCTATTTTCTACTTTTTAAATCCAATTACTGATACACACTGGGCCTGGCTAAGAACACTTTTACTATCAGGAACAAACCTTCATCTACAATATCTCTTCTTACCTTACACGAATTCATGAATCTTTTCTCTGAGGTAGTTTGAGAATAAATACTAGCCTGAATGAGAACTTCTATCTCTAAACTTCTAAGTCATGACTAAATTAACGTGTATGCAAGATGATAACCCAGCACTGTTTTTTATGCAAGCACACTGATCTGCACATCTGTGCCACCATCAACACCTGGGTAACTTAAGAGCTGATACATCACTAAAGGGCCAGCTCTTCACCCCTTATTTATTTATCTCCAGTATCTCCAGCGTTTAATAAATAAGTGCTATCTGCGAGCTGCCACGGTTTATTCACAGTTACTAAGACAAAAGACAGAATTAACATTCAATTCTATGACAGCAATGGAAAGCATGGAATTATATCCGAAATAACAGAAAAAATGTCCCTGCATGTACCTTCTAACGAATGAGTAACTGCTGTGCTGTACTTTGTAGGGACAGACAACAGGACAAAGATGTTGGCTAGTGGCTGTGAGAAAACGACAGCTCCAAACCACGAGTCATTAGTGGGAATCATTAAAGCTACCTGTAGGGATCCTCTGAACGATTTTAAATCAGTGACAGGTTCAAGTTTACACATTAGAAAGAACCCTTGCGTTGGTCTTTCGTAACGAGTGGTTTCTTCTCCCCCTTCCAGGATGACGGAGAGGATGCTGATAGGGAAGGAAAAGGCCAGGTGTGAGGGAGGAGCGAAGGGTAACAGGTGAGAGGGCACTGAGCAAATGAGGGCGCAAGGACTGCGGAGGTGGGGTCACCCCCACGTCACCAGCCGAGGGACAGCCTTACAAGAAGGGGCGTGCCTGCGGGTAGGCTGGAGGCATTTTCATTTCACAACCTGCCTTTCTCAGGGAAACACTGCGGAGGCTACCAGCTGAGGGCGGGCGGGGGCCCCTGGGAGCAGGGCACTGGGAAGCACAGGGAAGGCTCTGCGTGGCCAGTGGATGACCACAGGGTGCACTGAGCGCCCAGGGACCCAGTGGCTTCCACTATAAATTCATCGTCTCCATTCTGCTTGGTTACATATGTCCTGTCTTCAAATTATTCTCATGGTGCAACCTCCCGCCCTCCCCAAATAGCCAAAAGGAGACTCCTTTACCATAACCTTCTGCATGAGGACCAGGCATCAAGAGAAATGCTGGAATTTTCTCACTGCCATGGAAAGAGATTTCTTCAGCCCCTCTCACTACAACTTCCAGGTGAACGCCTGCTCTTTATTCTGCACAGCTCAGCCGTTCTCCCTTCCGCTTTCTGTGGACAACTGGATGTGCTCTGCAAAATTCTTGTGTCTGGTTTACTTCACTTAAGAGAAATGACTTTTTAAACTCCTGATCTATGCTGTAATTATACTCAAATGTATACCAGAATTTTATTTTAAAAAAGGGATAGCACTGCATTTTAAATCAGAAAACTTGAGTTCTATTATCTTATTTGCTAGGATCTAAGTTCCTTCTAGATTCCTAACTGTAACATCTGATGATTCGAGTTATTAGTTCCCAAGTTCTCTGTTGTCTTTCACTGTTTCAAGTCTAAAACAAGTATCACTTTCTAGTTCATTGTTATGTGAGCTGCAACACTTATCTACTTAAAAAGTACAGCTACTGGCAAACACCCGCATTTTCTTCCTTATCTTGAAGAACAATGATACAAGGTTGTCCTTTGAATGGGAACATGATGCCCCTGCCCCACATCCAGGAGAATACTAGGTTTGAACTGTTTACACAATACAGGTGCTAATTCTTTGTTTTCACGCAGTGCTCTTTGCAATCAAAAGCACACATCATTAACGGGTTTGTATGAGGACAGGCAACAAAGCAAATAAATCTCCACATGGAGGCTGAACTCTGACCTCTGAAGCAGAGTGCTGAGCTAACCTGACGTTGATGTAATCAATCACAACTGTTCATTATGATTAAGACACACTAGATACGGGACAAGAGAGACACAGATGAGACTCCACCTGCCCTGGGGGTTTACACTCCACTAGGAAATGGCTAAAAACCCTATCCTGACCTTCCTCCTCCCCCCCAAAAGTTTTGCTATAGTTAAAAATGTGATAACTAATAGGCAAGTTCTTTGAGAATTCAAAAGAAAATGACTTTTACTTGTAGGGAGGGTGTGATGTGTAAATATTTAAGAATATCCCATTCTATCACAGAAAATAGTATAGAGAAACAAAGAAGGGAGATGAAACCAAGAACAGAATGAAACAGCTTGACACGCTGGAGGTAAAATAAGTAAACAGAGCACACACGTGCTGGCCACAGCTAGGAGGGAACGGAAGAACAGAAGACCACCAAATATGTATGACGTCATAGAGGAGAAACCAAATGCTCCTGAGTTATGAAGCCAGCCACCCCCGGGTGATGCTCATTCTAGACCCGCCACACCCTTTTCCTGGGAAACACAGATGAAATGCATAGCTGCCATCACGCTAGCTGGTGGACAGCTGTCCCAGTCAGATGTCCCTGTCCCTGCATTTCTCCCATAAGGCAAGCGAGCGGTGGCTCCAGGCACCTTCAGTCTGCTGAGCTGCCTGGTTTGGTTCATCCTCAGCTCTGGTCCACACCGTCCCCTGGGAGGGCTGACGTAGCAGAGACAGGACAGGATCCGGGAACACCGTGTATAACCCAGCCCGCAAGCGGCATGGTCCTTCCACTCTACGTCCACTTTCCAGAGAAGAAACAGACATGAGCAAACATGGGGTGTGTTTTAAGAACAGCGAGTGGCTGGACTTTGGAAAGGAGGTGCTGCTGGAAAGGACTGAGTGCAGAGACTGATAAATCGAGGCGTGGCTGAACCACAGTGACAGGAATTCCAACCAGTGATTCTCACACCACCTGCTGTGGAAGACCAACATATTTATTCCAGGAGGCCATGAATCTTGTACTAGAAACAAGAGCGGACACAGACCTGATATTTAAAATTATTACATTCAAATAAAGTTTACTGTTGAAATGTCGTGGAAGTTTCTGAACCCTCTCAACTTGTGTGATTTCTTGCAGACAGGCCAACGAACCACCTGGCGGACTGTCACTGGGCCAGAGAGCACAGTCCGGGGGGGGGGGGGAGGAGACCCGGGCTGAGGACGACAGTGGCGGGAATGTAACCATGAAGGGTTCTGAAGGTAGAATGAACAGTCTGGATTACTGTCTCGATGTGAACGGGAAGTGACAGTCAAGAACCCAGGGTACCGCTCAGCCTCTGATCCTAGGGTCTCGGAGACAGCAGCGCACGGAAAGGGAGAACACGGGAGGAGGGATTATTCCGCTCACTAGGTCCTTCTTCCTCGTCCCAGCTTCTATCACCTCCAGACACAGGTCCCTCCTACCTCAAGGCGTCAGCGGTAGCAGCAGGAGTACAGACCACAGTGGGAGAAGGGCGAGAAACAGACAAAGCCTTCTGATGTTTATGAAGGTTGTTATTCTCTGTGTGAAGTTAGCGTATTTGATAATTCTCAGCATATGTATCTGAAAGTTTCATCTCACTGCAAATAAGGAGCGCATCTAAGATATTAACAATTTCATACTTGACTGATATGTACAAGTTTATAATTATCTTTTAAGTCTCAACCAAAAACCACCTCTCCAAATTCAAAAGATATTAAATTATACTGGATACCATTAAAATTATGAGAACTAATACATACAAAGTTTACAATTATCTTTTAAATTTTAACAAAAAAAACCCCACCTCTAGAGATTCAAAAGATATTAATTATACTGGATGCCATTAATATGATAAGAAGTTGTACACATTGAAAAACACTTTTGCTTATAATATTAGCAGGTATCTCACACATTGTACCTGTAAAATATTTCTCCTTTCTACCTCAGGAACTGGTTCAGAAACATGAAGGAAAATAACAGGCAGCTGTTGAAAGGAATCAACCGAGAGCTACGTAACGTTTCTTCCTTCAAAGTCACAAAGAGCAGCTTATCATCGAACAGAACTGAAGGCCAGATTCATTCATATCATTTTGTGAAAGCTTCTAAGAAATGTAAAACTGTAAAATGCAATGTCTTCTTGCGACTGGAACAGAAAAACAGCTCTTAAAAACTGAGGAAACTGATAAAAGGTGAAATGCTATTTTATGAGGGTTTGCCCTGCAAAACCCTCCCAAGGTCAGTGTTCTAGCATTGCTATTTTTTACTTAGCCCTCCCAGATTTCTGTCTTGAGGCCGTTTTGCACTTTCTGTGTGTTTTTTTTTTTTCCTGGATAGGTTTCTCGGTATTTTACAAGTCTACCATTATATAAAAATAGTACTGAAAATCTGAATATGAACTACAAAACAGATAACAGCAGTATATCAACATTAAAATTTCCGGATTTTCATAACTGCACTGCAGTTAAGAGAATGTCCCTCTTCTCAGGAAATTCACCTTCTGATATATTTAAATGTAAAAGACATCTACAAGGTGCTCTGAAATGGTTCAGAAAAGGTCTATGTGCATGTGTGCAATTGTGTAACACACACAGACATCCACACACAAATATTTACACACAGAGAGAGTGGCAGAACACATGATTAAAGCAAAGGGGATAAACTGTGAAAACTCAGTGAATCTATATAAGGATATAGGAGAGCTCTTTATATTACTCTTGAAATTTCTCTGTAAGCTTGAAGCCATCTTAAAACATTGCCCCCCAAGTCTTCATATTTCTCTTTTTTTTTTTTTTTTTGGCCATCTTTAAAAGAGATTCTCTTATTTTTAGAATATTTTCTTTCAGATAAAGTAGTGACAAAGTCATGTTTATAATCTTCAACATTAAAAATGTATTTTAACCCTGGCTGGTGTGGCTCAGTGGATTGAGCACCAGCCTGTGAACCAAAGGGTCGCCAGTTCAATTCCCATTCAGGGCACATGCCTGGATTGCAGGCCAGGTCCCCCCGGCTGGGAGCATGTGAGAGGCAACCACACACACATTGATATTTCTCTCCCTCTCTTTCTCCCTCCCTTCCCCTCTCTCTAAAAATAAATAGATAAAATCTTTTAAAAAATGTATTTTAAAGTCTTTCCTGCATCTTTTCCTATCCTCCCACCCAGTGTTACCTGAGTATATATAGCCTCTTCCCTTTCCTGCCTTTACCTCTTTATTCCAATTCTCTCTCTAAACCTTCTAACCAGCCTCTGGGTCTGTTGTACTAATTCATGCTTCTCTTTTTCGGAATTTGCTGACTTGTCCTTGTATTTAATCTTTCAAAGACAAAAATACTCTTTTGCTTTGGAATTCCGCCTCTGTTTCCTACCAGATAACAGTTGTAGGTTTTTGTTGTTAATGTTAAACATCATCTTAAGTCATGTAACCATTTTTTCTAAATCTAACTTATCAGGTAAAAGTGCAAAAGGGACTTCAGTTTAATCAAACAAGCAGTTATTAAGCACTGTCACGGGCCTAGGGGCTCTCTGGTCTTAAGTCTTGCGAAGAAAGTAACACTCACATTCTTTTGCTTCAGGCCCTTGGCAAATAATATTCGTGCATGAAATAACTTGTGAAAAAGACTACAGTAATAAATAAACAAGCTCGAGATAGTGCCTACCAGGTATTTTGAAAACTACAGTGCTTATTTCATTTAAAAACATTAGTCTTTGATATGTTTTAGCGTAGATTCTCTATTAGCTATTGCCTCAGACTTTGATGGGACTTTTCTCAGGCCAAATAATAAAGATCCTTGCAATTTCCATTCCTCCTTTTCCTCACTTGTCCAAAGTCTTCATCACCTAGCTCAAATTCCACCTTGTGTGTGGCCATCAGAGACAGTAAAGACTCTGGAGCCAGGCGGCCTCAGTCTGAGACCTGATCTGACAGCTGCCTGACCTTGGATGAGCTGCTTAACCTGTCAATCAATGTCTCGTTTTGCTTATCCATAAAATGGAGGTGCTAATAATAACTACCTAATAGAATTGTTGTGAAGATAAAAGAGTTAATACAGGCATGGCACAGAATAAACACCGTATAAATATTTGTTATTCTCTATTACGGTTGTCTCTAAACAACAAACTTAAACATTCTATTAAGTCATCTATTTGAAACTAAAGATTTCTTGCAATTTTCTGTTGCTGTTTTTTCTCCCCGCTCCCCCCACCCCATAACATCTGTTTTAACATAAGAATAATATCTTATGTCCCAATTTTTGGAGTGAATTGATGTTACCAGAAAATGTGCATTTATCACGCAGTGACTTTGCAGATCCTTGGCCAGCTTTTAATCTTCCTTTTTATTTTTTCTGTTAAATTTATTCATTATGACTTGCTGCCCTTCTAGGGTTTGTATGTGCGCTCTCCACCAGCTTATAAATTCTTCTCAAAGAGGTGACAAATATAACAACTATTGAACACTTAATATCATGCATCTTGTGAATTCACAGATAGTAAGACAGACATTTTATTACTGTAATTAAAGTATAAAACATGATTTGGAATGGCCATCCAGTATTATTTCTACTGTTAAAAACCCTGCAAATACTTACTTGTTCTCAGGGTTTCCCATAACAAATGTAAACACTGAAGGAGAACGTGTTCATTTAACAGACAATCCCTGGCTGTGCAGGTAGCACTAACCTGGGTACTAGGAAGAAGTTGTAAAACATGGCAGTGGGTGGTAATTAACAGGGCACACTCCATATTCGCATGGAACTGAGTTCAAATCTCAGTGCTGCTACTTACTTCCTACATAATCTGGAGCAAGTTACTTAGCTCCGTGTTCTCATGAGTAAGATGGGGGAAAATAGTAGGGTTTCTAAGAGAATGAAATAAAAGTAAGATACGTAAAGTGTTAGCACTCATTACATGTTCAATAAATATTATATATTGGCAACAGCGATTTTAGTAGAAGAGGATGGGGGCAGTGATTCAATGGGCTTGAATTTTAACTGCCACATTGTAACAGAAAAGGGGGCCTTAAGGAACCTGAATAGGGCACTAGAACTTAAAGCTCCACATATAACTAGGACCCTTACAGATCTGTTCCCAAAAGAATGAATTTGAGGGGAGGGGGAACCTGCCCAGCAGCAAAGGGACAAGAAGTTTTTGTCTCTGCCTCGACCTTCTTGAACAGAGGGGCTTCCCTGAGAATTTCTAAGCATGAGTCTATTAACCCTGAGGTTTGGGGGTTCAGAGAAGTGCTTTCCTCAGCTGTGAATTAATATAGAGACTGGCCCTGGCTCATAATGCAACCTGCCTCCCCCTAACCCATGAGTCAGCCTCCTCCTACCATAGCTCTCTTTCCTATCTAGCTCTGCATCTATGTATCATCTCTAGCTACTTCCATAGTCCTCATACTTCTACTGCACCCACCTAAAAAACCCCGGAACTGATCAACCTAACCCCTTTCTCTGCTCTTATACCCAAACTGCTATCTGTTGCTAAAGAAAATCACAACTTCACAACTACGCAGATTGGTAACTCTATAAAAGCAGTACCCATCCAACCTCAGGTGGATCCTCAGTGCTGGCCAGACACCCCTCCTCAGAGACCTCCCCAAACCACAGCCCTACCAGGCCTTGATCGCTGGCGTCCAGTCAGTCCCCTTCCCGTCTCTAGCTCAGCAGTCTCACCTGGACCACAGGGAACAGAGGTTACCAGACGTCAGCTGGAAACCAGTCTCCTTCTTCTTATCTCAGTAGAAGAATGACTCTGTCTGCTGTTCAAGGATAGTCTTCCTACCTGTACCTACTCTCACACGCTCTCCTCCGTTTCATCAGGGAGCATGTCTGTCTACTCAGCCTCGCTATGGACTCACTTCCCTCCCTGGGTGGGACATCCTTTTAAACATAGGTCTCCTTTACTCTAGTCCCAAGTGAACGACTCTTTGGATTTCTAGGAAAAATTCAACTGTAAGAATTATCCACCTGGAACACGCACAGAGGGCAAACAAATGATAAACAAGCAAACAAAAACCAAACCACCAAAGTAGTCTATAAGGTACTAAAGAAGTATAGAGAGTAATTGTTAAATGTGTGAAAAATGTAGGGTAAGATATTTGAGGAAGATTTGTTTTTTTAAAAGAATCACTATCCCCTTTCTTATCAAATAATCTATTAAATTACTTTCAGGTAAAAAAAAAAAAAAAACACTAAAAATGAAGCTTATGTAAACGGATCTTTACAAAACTATAGCTGCTTACGAGAGTTACAGATTTATAACTAATTAACTTATTCTGGGTTTCGATCTTTATTGGGGGGGAGGAGGGAGGGTTTTTGAAGAATCTTATGAAAGGTAGAAATTCTCTCCTCAGAAAAATACACAGATACTACCTCTAAGTTACAAATGTTATTTCAGGGGTGGGGGGGTTACAGATCCCTTACAGCTTATTTCTGCGCACCCAGTTAAAATTTCTGATGACTCCCAAGAAATTAATTTTATTTTTGACTAATAGGTAGCCATTGTTTTCCATTCCCACAATAGAATATCTAAATATTTATGACATCAATCGTTATTCTGATAGTTGACATAACAGTGACAGATGGATTTGTGTCTCTAGCACACAAAGCTAACAGAAAGACAGGAAGAGAGGTAGGTGTAAAAATAAATATGCCTTTTCTGGTCATTCTAGAGATGTCCTGTGATGGGGCTGGGGGGAAAGCAAAATATTCCAGAGAGCAGTTCAACGCTAGCTTAGAAATTCTACAAAAAAGGATAAACCTACAGCAAAACAAAAGTTATCCCAGAGGAAGCGAACTTCAATGCTTTGGAAGACTGCTGGTAAAACAGATTTCCCCCCAAAGATGTTTTATTTCAGTGGCGGAGATTCTCTAAAGAAAACATGCATGAGAGAGAGACTATAAAATACAGCCCAGCGCAGGCCAGCAGCCATGCACTGAAACTCTCCTTGCACTCCAAGCTTCTTCCTGGCAAGTCCTTCAGACATCGTGAGCAGGGTGAGGGAGACGCAATGGCTTCGGACTATTCAATTGCTCTGTTCCATTTTCATTATACAAAAAAACAGTAATTCTGGAATAACCGTGTTTTCCTCAAGTTAAAATTTATTCACTTTTTTTTCTCTTTGGAGCCTTATTACTTTTGTAATAGAAAAGGAAGGAGAGGAAAGAGGGAAGGGATAAGATTTGTACTCCTATACTTCCTTCAAGTTTATAATAAACAATGACCCGTTCTGACTTTTTAGCTTTCCATGGATGACAGAAGAAAAAGAAGAAGAAGAAGAAAGAGAGAAAGAAAGAAAGAAAGAAAGACACCAAAACATCAAGGTTAGGAGAACGCAGGGTAAGCTACCGGGTGTCCTGGATATCCCTTCACACCGTGAGGCGCTAGAGCAAATGGAAAGTCCAGCAAAGGCTGCACAAAATACGTGCTTTTATACGAAGCATTACACAAGTACATGGAAGCTTTAATTACTGGGTTGGCAGAAAGTCCATTTAGTTTTTTCTGTAAAATAAAAAGACACATTTTTGATTTTCACCAGTACCTTTATTGATTTGAATATATTGAGTATGTTGGCTATCACCCGCATAGTATAACATTGACTGTCCCCAGTTAAAATCTTGATTTGATCACTATCTTCAACTGGTCTGCCTGAGGAATCTCCAGCACGAAACTTCGCAAACCACTTTTGACACATTTGATCAGTCACAGCACCTTCTCCACACACTGCACAAGTCTTTCTTTTCGTTCTTTTCTTTCTTTCTTTTTTTCTTCCTTCCTTTCTTTTCCTTCCTTCCTTCCTTCCTTCCTTCCTTCCATTTCAGTTGTTTTAACCTTTCTTGAAATAATAAAGCATAATATGCCCAAAATATTGCAGTTTTTCCCACCTTCAACATTAAAATGGTTACACAAAAATTCACCGGTTCTGATTGCTTTAAAATGCACCGCTGATATAACAGCTGTCACAATACAATCTAACAAAATTGTTTCAAATTAAGTTAAAGAAAATTAAGTGCTACTAGAGACATCTTACAAAAAAAAAAAAAAAACCAAAAAGAAAAAACCATAATGGACTTTTTGGCCAACCCAATACAAGACAGATGTTCTTAGAATACCTGTTTCCCCAGCCTAGATAAGTGTTCCTGGAGCAGAACTTCAATTCATCAGTTCTTTGCACACATAGGTACATTCTTTGAGGCTTTCAGGGAAGGCAAGCCATATACACAAAGGTCAAAGCCCTGCTGAGTTCACTAGGGAATCCCTAAGTTCCCCCAGATATACAACCGAGAAAGGACAAAACGCCTGTAGGCATCAAAATCCACAAATTTATAATCACCCAACAGGCCATCTGATATAATAACTACCCCCTGAATGAAATACCTTTAAAAAAAAATTTTATTTTAGGTGAATTTGACATAGTTCCTCTGGCTGGTGACAATATGAGCTTAGGTGGACACAGGACCTGGTAGATCAGTTTTAAAACTAAAGTTGAAATGTAAGACTAATAAGACAAACCACCTTTTCTCTCCTTAGTCACAAAACATTTACAATATGATTAAAATAAGAGAGTCACGTGACATTGCTTCTAATTTGGGCTGTTTACGGTAGTTACCCAATGTTAGAGGTATGACTCTAATTGGTGTGGCAAAAACTCCACCACAAAATTGTAAAAACTGCTCGAGCAAAAGGAACCTAGTGATTATTTGTGAATTGTTGAAGGAAATAAAGCCTGATGACTGAATTTGGATTAAGAAGTCACAAATGGGTATAAATCAAGTCTTTTCCAGGAAACTAAATTTCATAATTTTCTAGTTAGCATAGTTTCTACAAACTTCCACTCCTCTTTTCCTCCTAGTGGACCTTGAGGGAAGAAATTATGTCATTTACTTGGTATGAATCCTTTTAAGCCCTGCTTTAAATAATAGTTTTCATTCTCCACAAATGACAAAAAATCTAAGGTAATCTTTGGTGTTTCATAAGGTAAAAATAATTCTGCTAGGCTTCAGTAAATTAAATACATTTTCACAAATATAAATGGTATGCTCTCAAATATGCAGGAACAGCATTCTTTACCTTACAATAAAATCCACATATTTTTAAACAAGTATTTTAAAATCTATAATATAAAAATTATTTTAAAATGTTTTTATTTTTTTACCTTCACTCAAATTACAAAACCACAGCCCCCTAATTCACTGGGTTTTCGAAATGCAGCTCACATAGAAAAAAAATGTAATTACTGAATTTGGTATTACTTTTCCAGGAAAAACAGGCTAAGTATTCTCATAAGAGAATTTCATAGATACGACAATTACAAAATATTGTCAATTCCTAAAATCTCAGAGGTACTGTCAATTAAAATGTCAAATGCCCAAATCTCAACAAAGGTGACTAGATTTGTCATTTATTGTGTCAGAATTCTTTCTAAAAGGGAAAAATAATCATAATTTGTCAGCACTTTGACAGACACACAGTTTCCTTTCTATATGGCTGATGATGAAGAAAAACAGGAAGTCCTGAGGGATGGCAGGGAGGACTGTATAATGGCAAAAGTTTCCATCACCAAATAAGTTAAAGAGCAGAATCTCAAAACAGCGACAAAATGATTTAAGAAATCTCAAGTTATTATAAGAATCACAATTTTTAAATGATGTGTTTCTTTTTCAGACATGATTTTTTATTATTTATGGAGGTATAATTGACTAATGATGTGTTTCTTTAAAGAATATTATAAATGAATTATTTCTAATGCATAAAAAACAAAATTATTCGCTGGTTAAAGAAAATATAATTTCCCTCCAGAAAATGATTCCCAAATAAAGAAAAGCCTGTATTCCTGTGAATCCTAAGGGCCCCAAACTAGAGCGCATGCTTCATTACAGCACCAAGAAACAGGCATATCGGGTATTAAATTACACTGACTACTAATTAGGCCTTCAGATGAATTTTAACATTAAATATAGATGTAAAATAGTGCATCTAAAGTAATCTTTAGGAAACAGAGGTGAAACTAAGAACCATAATTGGTCCCTACTGATCCCCACTGAGGTAGTTAGCTGCAGGGCTACCTTTCCAACACGGGCACCTTTCATTTCTAACAGCTCTGAGAAAGAGAAGTTTCCATGCAAATCACTGCCTCTGATGCAAAAACAACTCAAAGCACGTATCTTGCCAACATGTCAGTAGCTTTCCGTACAAACTGTCCTTTTTCCTTTTAAGTTTACCTTAAACCACCAAGTGTAACCCTTTTGCTACTACTCAGGCGCTAAGAGTTTTAAAGCCAAAAATCATATCTTCTTCCTTTCTAAAATTTGCTAAACAGTTGACCTTTTCTTTGATAAGGAACACCATCATATACAGAAGCATATTTACAAAACTCCCAGCCATACCTGAATTTGATTCAGAAAATAAGTCTACAACAGCAGGTACTCCACCTGTTTACTATAAAATTCAATCTTCCTGTAGGTCCTTAACTTCTACTAAATACATGGATACAGTAGCCAATGGCTCATTTAGGGCTTTGATACATTGTTGACAAACAGATGTAAATAAATGTAACAATGACACCCCAGGAAATGACTGAGTACACTATCATCTTATGACTCTCACCAAACAGGCACCTGACACCTGTTCATCCTCTTTTGTTAACATAGTCAACACCAAGAGGAAGACTTCTTGGAATCTTCTTCCTGCATAGAAATTTTCAGTTTGAATATGGCAGCACTTTAGGAAAAGGGTTTTTAAATTCACCCCAGACTCTCAGGGTAAGAAGACATCTTAAGAACGACACAGTAGTCCCAGAGATGTGTGCTGCCCAACGGGGTCCCAGCCATTAGTTAGCAACATGCAGCTGTTGAGCACTTGAAATGTGGCTAGTCTGAATTCAGGTGCACTGGAAGTTCAAATACACAGCAGATTTCATAGATTTAATGGGAAAGAGTGTAAACTTATCTCATTAATTTTTAAAATTGATTACATATTAAAATGATATATAGGATCAAATAAAATATATTAGTAAAACTTAATTCCACGTTTTTTTTTCTTTTCCTTTGTTAATGTGACTTTAAATTGCTTGTGTGGCTTTCTGTTATGACAGAAAACAAGACCTATTATTTGGCATGTCCCAATTATATACAATTGCTATTTAAAAGCCGGAAGAAAAAGCAGCATTTCCTCTTCTCTACGAATTACATTGAGATAGTCATAAAAATAACTTAAGGAGAGCGTAAAAAATAATCAGCAGGATCACCTGGCCCTGACACTATTTGAAAGAAAGGTTACCTCGAAAAAGCAAAAATAGCACAGGATGTAAAAACCACACCTCTTAAGAAAGTTAAGATGTTAATACACAAACCAAGTTTTTCTAACAGAGTTCTAAAAGCTGATTATAAGGTTTACCTTTAAAGTAAAAAGGATACATCTTTCATTTCCAGGACCCGGGGCCTCAGAAACAAAACGCTTAAAATTCTCTATGATTCAAACACCTTCAACCACAAACAAGTTATTAGCACCATAAACATGGAATAATGGTCACAACATAATTCTCTTTTCCAAAACCAAAAGAAAATAACTATATTAGTTTCTCTAGGGCTGAGTAGGCTACCTTTGGTCCACAAATATTATGAAATAAAAAAGTGTTATTTTAAGCTTTGTGCAGTGGCAGTATCGTAGCCAGTTACGTTATACAAGGCACAAGTATTGGTAAGTGAAGGGAAAAAAGCATATTTTAAAATGAGTAATTTCTGAAGTGAGAAATTCAACAATACAGTCCTATGAATGAACCATGTCTTCCTCTACTAGAAGACATCATTCTGCTTTGATTTAAAATATTTAAGCCTCCAGCGCTCTGGGGCGGGGGAAATCAACATGTTTCTGAACCTATGAAAATACTTTTTAAGGGACGAGAGGAAGACATTTCAGTAAAGGATGGTATTAGGTACTCAGAGAATGCAAAAGTTAATACTAGAAAACTTAAGGAAAAGAAGATCAACGAGTCCCCAGGGCTTCCGCAACAGTTGGTTAGATACTCTCCATGGGGTCCTGACAAATTTGTAGCCCCCAAAAGGCCAGAGTTGACTGTAAATTATTTATCCATCCGACATTCACCAGCTGAGTATAATCTTCAGACTTGTATTTGCTCGATGATACATTCCTTAGGTACCTCTTCCTTGTGCATTTAAATGCCAAGCTCAATTAGACTCCCAACACAGTCAGCAGCAAAGACGGTGCATATTTTGAAACAGGGAGTCGTCGGCGGTACTGGGTAAAGCTCTCGGTATAATTCTTAAACACTGAAATCACTCGCAAGGAACCGAGTCCTCTAACATTACCCAGCGGGTAAAAAGACTGCCAGAGTTTCCATTCGAGCATCCTATTTTTAGTGTTGGGAACTGGTCATTTAAGTCGCATTCCACGGCACACTCTGTTTGGCTAAGTTTACACAGGGACCAAAATAAGCATCCTAAGGTCTCACTCTTGGTAAGCTTAGAAAGGAATTTTAAGCTCTTCAATCTCCGTTTTTCAATTTTAACTTTAAATCGTTTGAACACGCAAATCAAAATTAAGGAAATATCTGACCCGGAGGGAGGGAGGGGAGACACCAGGTGGTTCGTGACAACCGAGCGCTGGGAGGGGGAGCAGGGACGCAGGAGAGCAGAAACCGTGCGCCGGGGCGGGGAGCCTGGCTGCGGGCTGCAGGATGGAAGAGGCACGGGGGGAGCCGCAGGCTCCTTGGGGGGGCCCTGGAGAGGGACCACCTCCGGCGCTCGTCCCCTAGGGAGGGAGAAATTGGCGCGATGCGCAGGAGCAGACCACACGGGCGAGAGACAAGAAAAGAAAACAAGGGAACAGAGACGGGGCGGAGGTGGGGAAACGGGGTTCCACCTCAGCCAGAGGGCAGAGGCGGCGCAGCTGGAGGGAAACGCAAGGGGAGGAGCGAGGGGTTCCAAGAGGCTTTGCACCCCGGCCGTAATCCGGTCGGTGCCCTGCATCCCGCTCTCCCTCTCCTCACCTGGGAACTGGAGGCGAAGGGAGGGCTACCGCTGGGTGCCGGGGCTGTATGCAGCCCTGCTCGCTGACATGGCGGCCGACGAGCTGTCACCGATCTTGCTCGGGTCTCCCGCCGCTCGGGTAGAGGAGACACCTCTGCCTTGTCGCCCCGCCTCCCTCTGCGCACCCCTCCCGGCTGGGCGGCCGGCGACCGTGGAGCATAGAGCGCGAGCGGCTAGAGAGGAAGCGCAGAGGGCGGACAACCATAGAGTCCACGGCCTGGAAGGTCCGACTCCTCTTCAGTCCACTCACAGTCCTCTAGCGTCAGCACCTGGCCGGCAGCGGAAGTGAGAGAAAGCAAGGGGGCGGGGTTTCCGCATGCGTAGTTGGCAGTGTTTGCTCCCCCCACCCCTACCTAATCAGGTGGTGAGGAGTTGTTGCACGTGGGGACTTCGCGGACGTTTGAATGGCTCTGGGTGACTTTGGGACAGACCCCAGAGGGTAAGGATGTGGGTCCCAGTGGCCGGGCTTCCTCCGCGGCTGTCGCTGTGCGCCTTCTCCGCTGCTGGTAGCT
The DNA here is from genome assembly GCF_987537825.1 of Furipterus horrens. Lineage (NCBI taxonomy): Eukaryota > Metazoa > Chordata > Mammalia > Chiroptera > Furipteridae > Furipterus > Furipterus horrens. The sequence goes on from NW_028327185.1 coordinate 11,558,252, forward strand.
TTTGCACTCTGAGGTCCGGCGCGGCGAGGTGGAAGGACGTCCCGGCGAGGAGCCGCCGCGGTTGGTCTGACTTCCAGCCGCAGCAGTTGCCGGGTCAGGATTTCAGGGAACTGTCCCCGCGGGTGTCCAGGGGCGGCTTCGCGCCCAAGCGTTACATAACCAGCCCGAGACTGGCCGAGACCGTGGTGCAGTTCCTGCTGAAGGAAGACGACCCTTGCAAGCTCGTCCTGGAATGCAACCCCGGTGAGTCCGTCGTGGGTGCATTTCCTCGGACGTTCGTCCCTCTGCAGAGTCCTGCTGACCGCCCGCGGGTTGCAGCGTGAGACGTGCCCTTTCCTTCAGGCAGCCTGCACGGGCCTTGTTCATCAGGGCGCTGCAGAATCTCTCTGTCGCAGTTGGCACTTCACACAATATTTTGGTAGAAAACGCTCTTCTTTTCCACCGTCTCCCCAGGATAGTTGCAGCCCATCCCCGAAAAAAGAACTTTTATTTTACCTTTCCATGAGTCTCCTTCAGACCGTTAGCAGGATGCGGAGATCACTGAATTATAGATTTCTTAAAAAATAACTTTTTAGCCCTGGTTAGTGTGGCCCAGTGGATTGAGTGCCGACCATTGAGCCAAAGGGTCACTGGCTTGATTCCCACTCAGGGCACATGCCTGGGTTGCGGGCCAGGTCCCCAGTTGGGGGCGCGCAAGAGGCAGCCACACAGTGACGTTTCTGTCCTTTTTCTCCCTCCCTTCCCCTCTCTCTAAAAATAAATAAATAAAATCTTCAAAAACCCCAACTTTTTAAAACACCACTTCCTATCCTGAGAAGCCAGTTCTGTTTGGGATAGTCCATGATTAAGTGGTGGGCGGAAGGCAACCTTTTATTTTTTTTCCTTGAGAAGTAGTGAAACGTGACCAGAGCACAGGTTTTCCAGCCTTTGGCAGAATGGATTCAAAGCCAAGCGGTACCCTTGAACCTGCTGCGAAGTTGGAGTCCAGTGGACTAATCCCCAGTTCCCTCATATGTAAATAAGGAGTGTAATATTTACTTTGGGGATGTTTGTAAGAATTGAAGTTACAGCCCTGGCTGGTGTGGCTTGGTTGGAGCATCATCTTGTAAACCTTAAGGTTGTCCGTTCATTCCTGGGTCAGGGCACATACCTTGGCTGTGGGTTCCGTCCCCAGTTGGAGCACGTACTGGAGGCAACCAATTGATGTTTCTCTCTCACATCCACATTTATTTCTCCCTCTCTCACTCTCCCTTTCTAAAAGCAATGACAAGAAATTAAAATTAGAAAATTTGTGTAAAACAGCTAACTTCTTTGATATTGAAAGATATTGTTATTTCTTTTGTAAATAATCTTTTTGATCTGTTTACATACTAGGTCCTGGAATCCTGACTCAAGCATTACTTCAAGGAGGTGCCAGAGTGATTGCCTTTGAAAGTGACAAAACTTTTATTCCACATTTGCAGGTATATGTGTGTGTGTGTGTGTGTGTATACACTTTTTTTTTTTAATACTCATTGATTTGAGAGAGCGAGAGAGAGAAAAACATTGATTTTTTTGTTCCACTTATTTATGCATTCATCGGTTGATTCTTGTATGTGCCCTGATGGGGAATCGAACCCCGAACCTTGGCGTATGGGAATGGTGCTCTAACCAGCTCAGCAACGGGGGGCCAGGGCTCTGGAGGTATAGTTTTAGTTTCTAAAAATAACCTGCTGTTCAATCAGTTCCCATTGCAGTGGTTTAGGGAAGTAAACTTAAGCACAATTTATTTTTGTAGACTCATTTTTAGGGGCCATGTCTTAAATATTTTGTCATCCCCAGTGACTAGAACATACTATCAATGATTGTTGAATAAAAGGTTGGAGCTCTGAGGCTTGTTTTCTGCCTCTAACTCTGCTACAGACTAGTTGAGTGACCTTGAACAAAGTGTATAACTGGTATTTCTAGGCTTGTTTCCTCATCTTAGTAGGTTATGCTGTTCCCCTGCTTTCTGTAAGCTTGGAGTCTAATTGGAGTGCTAAGATCGAATTTATGGGACTATATTAAGCCTGGATTTAGGTTTCTAGGGGCAAGAAAGGTTTGGTATGGTCAGATACAATTGCATGGAGCGAAGGCATTATTTGAATGGATCTCTCAGTGAATTCTGTCTGTTACACACTAGACAAGATCACATAACAGTAAAGTGGAAAATCCTTGCATCAGTGCTGGCTGCTCTCTCTTTCTATCCTTCCTTTGTAAATCTCTGCACTCAATTTAGGAAACTTACACTTTTCTATGCCAACATTCTAAAATCATGTAAAATGTAAAAGTGCAGGATGACAATAAAAATTATGATAATACCTATCAAATCCTGTTGTTTATTAGTAAAACTATGTGCATTAGATGGTTGTTATTCTATAATGGACTGCTTTGAAAAGGATTCAGCGTTTTAGCCAGGTTGTTTAATTGATTAAAAATCTGCTGGAATTTCAGAAACATGAAGAGAAAAAGAATACAGATTGTTCAGAGATTCAAGATCAGGAAACGTGATTTAGTGCATGTGGCCATCTATAATTTCAACTTGGAAATTAAAAACAAGGTAGCTTTTATCTTGATCATTTTAAAAAAGGCTGGCTAGTTTTTGCTCCAGTTAAGGTTTTTATTTTTGTCTAGCTCCCCAGGCCTCTCTCCCCCCAGCACTAACTCAAACTAAGCCCCTAGTGATGTTCTTTCACTTACTAACCATTGTTGAGATGACGTGAAAAGCCATTGCAGTAAAGCTTTGTGGGGATTCATGTATTTGCCAGAATAAGAGAGAAGACACCATTTAAGTAAAACCTTGGGGCGGGGATGGTGCTCTTAGCAGACAGTGCTTGTAGCCTCCCCGTGGCCCTCCAGTGTTCCTAAAACCAGAAAGGATTTTCAGGGAGGATGCTTGATTCTGGATTTTCATCTGACTTTAAACTTCCTCCCTCCCCATTTCCCTGGTAAAATTCTTGGGTCTCTACACTAACAGTGTTTCATGTAGGAACAGTTTATTTTCCTCTCTGGATATCTAGAGATCCACATGATACAGGTGGTGTTCCATAATAACAGATCATGATATATCCCATTTGAATTGTGGAAACTACTATTGTGCACACACCTAACTGTGAATGTTCAGTTGAAGAGACATCGGCTTCTGTGGTGAACTGCCTCTTATTTCAGCAAGGATCGAGCTCAGTCTTTTCAAATCGTGCTGAATCTCAGCCGTGGGGCCTACCACCTTTTAAGACCCTTGGGCAAGTAGGTAATTTAAACTGTCTGAGCCTGGTTTTCCCATACATGAAATAGTGATGTTAATTCCCATCTATAAAGACTCTTGATGCAATTTAAATAAGATAAACTAAAGTGCCTAATATAACAATTAGTAGAAACTCTGGTTACTTGTCTTTCCTTTGTCCTTTTTACTTCTTGATTTTGAACCCTAAATGCAATCAAATTGAGTTTTAACACTATTATATGATTTGAATTATTTATTGTGGAGTTTTGGCTGTTACAGTGTTTGAATTATTGAATGGTAAATGACAGGTGCTAAACCAAAAATGCATAAAGTCATAATGTATACATTCTTTTTACATTCCCATCAAACCAAAATTCATTACCTTTCTTCAGTAAGAAAGATTAAAATATACAGTAACTCTTGAGTAATTTGTGAGATTATTCTATTGCTGTATGTATAGAGTAATTTGAAAGAATTTAATCAGTTTTTAAGGTAGCGCATTGAATGAATGCTTTTTTTCTTTAGCTTTCCTAACAACACACTCTTCTGGTTTTCTTTCTTTCTTTGTGGGTTAGTCTCAGCTGCTTGTCATGAGACTCTGAAGTTACTGCATCCTCAGGCATTGTCTTGTGTGCTTGTCCCTAGGGATCTCATCTGCAGTGCTGGCTTTAATTACCTTCAACAAGCCAAATACAGATTTTTTATCCAGTCTGGACCACTCTTGCCCTCCCCATTGAAGTCTACAACTTCCCAAAAATATATGATTTCTATCCCCAGTTTGTTCCTTCCACTAGTCTTTTTCCAGGGATCTCTTGAAAGTGATCTTTGAAATGTAGTAGATTTAGAAATTGAATAAAATCAGTAGGTTGAACTTATATGCTGACGAAAAATTAGATTTTTTTAATTCATAACTTTAAATTGCAAATTTGTTGAAACCTTGATAAGTACCAAAAGAAGTTTCTGTGCATCAGAACCTAAATATGCACATCAAAGCATATTGACCTCTTTGAATGGATTTCTTGTAACTTTTAAGTTATGTAGGGAAGTCCGTAGCTAATACTTGCTCTCACTACTAGGTTCTCCGGCACTACTGCAAGATGAGCACATCAGGGCAGTAAAAAGGTAGAGGTACACTTGACCCCTTCCAGTGGACAGGGAGGTTTTTTTCTAGACTTGTCTCTGTCTTTAGAAAAAGCAAATGAAAGATGCAGTGGAAAACGGACAGTGGAGTACACAACGAGCCAAGTTCATTAGGTAAAGGACTAAGTAAGCTCGCCAAGAAAAAAAAGGAATATTCTCTTGAATCGTCTGCCTTTCACTTGAACACTTTTATTGTTCTTGTCGCTGTGACACGACGTGACACATTTTTCCTTGACTCAGAGTCTTTGCCCAGTGCTCCAGGCAGCACAACTAAGGAATTAGAGATTAATATGAAGGGGCTTTTCGAACAGCTGAGGAAGTAAAGAAAGGGAAAGGATAAGGAAGAATTTGTTGAAGGTGTTTTGTTTGTTTTGGGGTGCTTTTTCTTGTTAACATAGTCGTACTTTCATTATTTTTCAGGCATTAATTGATTTGTATTAACTCAGATTTTAAGGTGTAATAGTAATAGTTTTCTTGACATCTTGATTGAGTGGTAGTATTTATTATAAGAATTATTTTTTGAAGTAGATCATTGAATTGTTATAAACACTTTTCATAACCCTGAAACTTCTTAACATGTAATTGTTTCTGGTTAGTCCCTAGGAAGAGAGCAGAATGGACAGCTACATGTGATCCACTGTGACTTCTTTAAAATGGACCCTAGAAGTTTTGGAGTGGTAAAACCTACTGTGGATTCACGGGTGCTTCTTCGGGATTTGGCAATAGAAACACTTTCTTGGTCAAAAGGTAATTTTTGTCATTCACTGAAGCGAATACCAGCTTTAATAATAATTTGCCAGCTTTCTCTAGCAGTGCACCAGTGGTTTTTTGACTAAATTTGTGTGCAGTTTATTTTATATAGTTTATGGACAGATGCTCTTAAATTGAATATTTCTTTCCCCTCACACCTAGACACAAATAATCCGAGCAGTTGTGCCAAGGCCAAGTTTTATGTCAAGGAAACATGTTGAGGCTTAAGTTTTAATTGAAGTAAAATTAAAAATAGTTTGTTAACCTAGTTTGACTCAATAAAATATGGTCACAGGAAAAAGTAAAGCATTTACTCAAATATTTTTGCTTATATTCTCAACAGGTATTCCTTTAAAAGTAGTTGGAATCTTCCCATCTAAAAATGAGAAAAAGCTGCTTTGGAAGTTTTTACATGACATATATTCCTGTACTTCACTACATAGATATGGACGAGTAGAACTAAATTTTTTTATTAATGAGGCGGACTGCCAGGTGGGTTATTAACAAAGCACTTTTTCTTGAAAGAGTTCTGTGATCTGTGTGATTTTAATTTGGGCTAATGACATAAAATTTCCCATTTTAACTTTTTTTTAAAATAATTTGTTTGTTTGTTTATATATTTTTAGAGAGGGGGGAAAGGAGAAAGAGAGGGAGAGAAACATCAATGTGTGGTTGCTTTTCACTCACGCCCCCAACTGGGGACCTGATGTGCAATCTAGTCATGTGCCCTGACTGGGAATCGAACCACCATTTTAACTGTTTTTAAGTGTACAGTTCAGTGGCATTAAGTACACTCACATTGTGGAACAACTGTTACCCTTACCTGTATCTGCTCAGAACTTGTTCATCCTTCTACACGGGAACTCCGTACCTGTTACACACTAACGCCGCATTTCCGCCTCCACGAGCCCGGCTGTTCTATATTCTTTCGCTACAAATTTGACTGTTCTAGGTCCTGCGTATAAGTAGAATTATACAATATTTCACTTTGTGTCTGGTTTATTTCGCTTAGTATAATGTCTTTAGGGTTCATTCAAGTTGTAGCATGTGTGCAATTTTATTCCTTTTGCAGGCTGAATTTTATTCCATTGTACAATATATATACACCACCTTTTGTTTGTTCAGCATCTGTCAGTGGGCACTTGGGTTGCTTCCACTTTTTGGTTATTATGAATAATGCTGCTGTGAACATCAGTGTGCAGACATCTCTGAGTCCCTGCCTTCAGTTATTTTGGGTATATATCCAGAAGTGAAATGGCTGGATTATATGCTAATTCTGCTTTTAATTTTTTGAGGACTCACCATACTGTTCTCTATGTGGGCTGCTCTATTTTATAGTCCCACCAGCAATGCACAAATGTTCCAATTTCTCCACATTTTCTCCAATTCTTGTTGTTTTCTGTTTGTTTGTTTTTTAATAATACCCATCCTAATGATTTAAAGTGGTTTTGCATTTCTGTTTTCCTAAATGATTAGTGATGATGGGCATCTTATGTGGTTGTAGATCATTTGTGTATCTTTTTTGGAGAAATTCATCTTGTCTATTTTTTGTTGAGTTTCAGGAGCTCTTATATATTCTCAATACTAATACCTTCCCAGGTATGCAATTTGCAGATATTTTCTCCCCTTTCATGGGTTGCCTTTTTACATTGTTATGGCGTCCTTTGAATCTGAAAGTTTTTAATTTTGATGATGTCCAGTTTGTCTTTTTTTGTTGTTGTTACCTGTCCTTAGTGTCATCTTGGGAATCATTGCCAAACCCAGTGTCACAGCTTTTCCCCTATGTTTCCTGCTAAGAGTTTTATAGTTTTAGCTCTTATGGTCAGGTCTTTATCCATTTTATATTATTATTTTTTTAAATATGATGTTAGGTGAGGGTCCAGCTTCATTCTTTTGCGTATGGATATGCGGTTTCCCCAGTACTTTTGTTGACAACCTGACCTTTTCCCATTGGCATGCTTGTCGAAAAGTCACTTGATGATATACATGAGAATCTATTTCTGAATTCTTTTATTTCATTGTTCTGTATGTTTGTCTTTATGCCAGTACCACATTATTTTCTAGTAAGTTCTGAAATCAGGAATTCTGAGTCTTCCAGTTTTGTTCTTTTTAAAGATTGTTTAGGCTATTTGGTGTCTCTTGAGATTCCATGTAAATTTTAGGGTGAATTTTTAATTTCTGCAAAAAAAAAAAAAGTCTTTGGGATTTTGATAGGGATTGCATTCAATTTGTTGGTCACTTGGGTAGTATTGACATCTTAACAATGTTAAGTCTTTCAGTCCATGAACACAGGGTGTCTCTTCATTTATGTGTTTTTTTAAATTTCTTTCAGCAATGTTTTGTAGTTTTTAGTGTAAGTGGAATTGTTCCCTTAATTTCCTTTTCAGATTGTTCATTGTTAGTGTATAAAAATCCAACTGATTTTTGTGTTGATTTTGTGCAACTTTGCTGGATTCCTTTATTCTAACAGTTTTTTGGGGTGCAGTCTTCAGAGTTTTAGACTCTACTTGTAATTCACTGATATGGTAGGTCCTCCTGAAGACCCTGATATTGCTCTGAGAGTCATGTTCCTTTTCTGTCCAGAACGCCTCCTTTCATTGCTCTTTTAATCCAATATAACAGGTGGTGATCATTTGTATATAACAGAGCTGTGGGTTAGGATAACGGGGCAAGAAATGGAGGGACGCTTTATTCACCAAAACCCAGACAATAAGTGAATAGTGATGGGGCGCAGAACCCTGAAGCTGTACATACCGGAAATGCATGAACGAGTGAAAGGAAGAGTTGGAGATGCTGCTCAGGTTTCCTCCTGCTGCTGGGGAGACATTATCGTGCTTCCCTTACTGTGGCTCTTTGCAGGTCGTGCCCTCTCTCCGGGTGCCCTCTCATCCACTGAGGGACCCTCTGCCTTTCAGGTGCAGGCCTGAACAGTTCTGACTCAACACTTAATAGACCTCCTGGTATAGGTTTCTAATACACTGTGTCCTTCTCCACAGTAACTACACATTTTTGTTTCATTTTTGTCTTTAGGGACGTTTTTCCCTGATGCTCAGGTTAGATATGGTTAAAGGAAATGAGTCTCAAATGCATTCTGTTTTAAGTGTACATGATGATATATTTCAATATGAGTGTTTAAAAGGCCTTTCCCTTCTTTGAAATGGTAACCGTTAAGATTTGGCATTTAATTTTAATTTTCTCTAGTTCCTAGAGAATATTCAGATATTACTATTGAGACAACATTTGGTTTTGATTGATCATAGTTTCGTATAACAAGTACCTTCTACTTTCCTCCTCTTAGAAGATAATGGCAACTCCTCACAATCGAAACCAGTACCAGGCACTGAGTGTGCTGTGGCAGGTGGCCTGTGAGGTTAAGCTTCTGCATACGGTGAGTAAAACCTTTGCACATTTCGCCAGGGAACTTGGTTGATTTCAGAGAAGTGACACTTCAGTGAGCAGTGAATGGAGAAACATTCAAGGTTAATTTTATTATTTTTCTCAACTGTGGAATATAGTAGGGCCAGGTAACTTTGTGCTGCTGTTTTTGTCACAGGTATTTATGTTTTTCTCTGATTATAAAAATAATATATGTTCACTGTAAAAATGTAAGATATAAAAAAAAAGAAAAGAATAAAAAGAAAATCCCTACATATAGAGGTCACTATTGACATTTGTGGCATATATTTTGTCTGTTATTTTTCCTATGTTTTTTTTTTCTTTATATATTGAAAATTGTTATTTTTAATTTTACTCTTTTCACTTAATAGCTAGTGCGTTATTATAAGATTTTTCCCTTGTCACTGAACATTTTACATTTTTAATAGCTACTTAATACTTTATTATGGATCATTCCTCCCTTTCCCTGATATTTTTAGTTTATGTCATTAGGCAAAATCAGAGTTGTTCAGTAGAAATATAATATGAGCCACATAGGCAATTTTACATTTTTTAGTAGCCACATTATAAAAATTTTTAAAAGAAATAGGTGAAATTAATTTTAATATTTTATTTGACCTCAGTTCAAAATATTGTCCTTTTAGTGTGTAGTTAATATTTTAGAATTAGTTGTAACATAATTTAGATTGTTTGTGTGTGTGTGTGTACTAGGCCTTGGAAATCCAGGGTGTATTTTACATCTCAATTGAGTGTTCAGTAGCCCTTGTGATTAGTGGCTACCGTATTTAATAGCAGAGGGCTAGAGTGTAAGAAAAACATGATAAATGCTCTTCCTTTACTACTGCAGTTTGTGTATTCTTTTATTTTCGTAGGTAGAGTATCAAGTAGTTTTTCGTATGGTATGTGTTCACATATTTTCTGAGCCCTTGTTCTTCCAAGGGTGTAGTGGTTTAATTTTTAAGTTTTGCAGTGTGTCCTCATGGAGGTCCTTCATTGCTTTCGTCCGGGAACACATGAAGCCCTTTAATGTGTGTGCTTAGAGTGTTATCTCATTAGGTCTAAGCTTTTGTTTCAGTTCTGTTTTCTCCTCCAGAACATCTGAGGTTCTAGGCTGGATCTCTGTTCCTTGTCTTTGGTATCTGTCAGGCCCTCATCGTTTTCTTGTATTTCCAGAGATCTTTTCACAGTTGGCCGTCCCTGCCCTGACCCTGCTTTCTGTCTGCACTATATACTGTCATCTTGGTATGTAGTTCCTGGTTTCTGTAAAACTGTCTTACCTCTCCCCACGGATCTCCTTTCATTTTGTAAAATTTTCTTCAGAGCCTCTTCTTTGTGACTTTCTGCTAGTTTCTTCCTCGAGGCCCCTGGGGACTAGCTTGCAGGACCGTTTCCTTGTTTGCAGGATCGTTTACAGAGGTCCTGTGTTGTTTTGCCATTGATTAACCTCCAGGAAGGAGAGGTCTTTGGGAAGCCAACATTTTAAACACTGGTCCATTAAATAGCTACGACAGGAGGGCCGGCCGTGGAAGTCAATTCCCAGGGCCTTTCAAGTGTCCTCTCCTCGGGCTTCGGTCGTGGGATGAGGTCTCCTCTGTACCCAGCGCTATTGAACAGGTCTGAGTGTGGGCGCAGCCGGTGCGCCTGCTGCACGTGGCTGCTGCCGGGCCGCCCTCCACTTAGGGACATTCTGGAACCGCTGGGAGTTTTACGGGTGGGCAAGGGTTGCATTTCTCACTCCAGATGCCCTGCGGTTAGTACTCCGTTACCATTTTGACAAGACCCTTTCAAACCTGCGTCCAGTACTGTGAGTTTTAGTCCTTATGTCTGTGTCACATGCTGTTTTAACTCACTTTCTCTGGAATTTAATGTGTGCATATATATTTTTATAATTAAAAAATTGTCACTTGTAAAATTGTACATACAAAAGTTAGATTCAAAAAAGTAATGATCTTTTCAAAAATGACACAAGTGTCTTTATTTGTGTATCTCCTTACATATCCCAACATATTCAGATGAGTTTGAACAATAGGCTTTTCCACTAAGGTAGGACAAAAATATCCTTAGTATTGATCTCATAACCCCGAAACTGATCATAACGCTAATATTGAAATGTTGGTTATTAAAAATTATAAGTTGAGAACCTGTTTGTGTAATTATATTAAGGGTAGCTTTCTTTTATCTAAGTAACAGAGTTACCAATACTGGGCTTGACCTTTGATTTTCCTTTATCAAAAAAATGAGAGAGAGAGAAATGATTTAACTATTACATATTGTTTTTCTTTAAACCAATTACATTGGTGACTAGGGTTTATTCTGTTGTTTAGGCAAGACATTTTAAAGGCAGCATTAATTTGGGGCACTTTGACTAAAGAGAACTAAAAGAAATGTTTTTGTTTAACTTGCCTTCAGGAGCCTTGGTCATTGTTTGATAAATACACCCGAGGTGGGCAACTGGAAAAGCCAGAGTGTAGGGTAACAGTGTATAAATACCTTTCTGTTTTTTCCTCTGATTGGAACATCCTTTGTTTTCTTTAAGATTATCTGATATTCTGTATGTATTTAAATTTTTAACTTCAGAATATCTAGAATTGTTCTTTAAACATCTTACTGCTTTTAAAAAATTCAAATACTTTTGAAAGAGAATTGTATTTTTCAGCTATGTATACAGAGGATGCTAGCGTAGTAATAGGCTTAAACACATCTGACTTACATTTTTACCTTTCTTGAAATGAAGATACATCCCAAATTTGGAAAACGTGATCATTTTACTATTCGTCTAATTTGGTAAACTAAAAATAAAATTTTGTACTTAATTAATCAGAAATTTGTGATATTGCTACTCATGGTTGAATGTACCAATGGGTACATAAGTACATCTGTTTCTTACCCAGGAGGTGGGGGTTTTCTTTTTGTTTTTTTCCCTTTTCTAAAGAACCAAAGCAATGATGTTATAAAGCAATCCTCCATTTAAGTTTATATCAGGGTACTAGTAGTGAAATTGTAATAAAGTAGCTGAAGTTTCAAAAACAACTTTTACACTCAATTAAAAATTTCCATTTTAGGATTCAATGCTAATGATGCCCTCATCCTAGCATACCAACTCAGTTATGAAGTTCCCATTTGCTTATTTCTTTATTTTTAATCTTGCCACTAAAGGAAAAAAGAGATTATCCATTTAGAAATGGTCTGATTTTAGAGTGATCAGTCATTGTTGTGATCACTGTGATTTTAGTTCTCTTTCACTCTTCATAAGCATAATCTAATAGGAGTTATACATTTTGTCTGAATACCATTAGGAACTTATCCAAAAGTCCCCAAAATGAATAACTCAGTATATAAGACATTTTCTTATTTTTCTTAATGACAAGAACAAAAGCTAAAACATTTTTGGCCAATTTAAATATATAAACTTTTAGGGGCAAAGATGAAATACCAAATACCATGTTTCATGAGAGCATTTTATTTTTTTATTTTTATTATTTTTTAAGTATGTTTTATTGATTACATTGTTACAGTAGTTCCAATTTTTTTCCCCTTTGCTCCCCTCTGCTCAGTACCCCCCTACCCTCCAGCAGTCCCACCCCCCTTAGTTCATGTCCATGAGTCGTGCATATAAGTTCTTCGACTTCACCCTTTCCTATACTGTTCTTAACTTCCCCCTGTCTATTTTGTACCAACCAATTTATACTTCTTAATCCCTGCACCATTTCTCCATTTCTCCCCCTCCCCTCTCCTGGCTGATAACCCTCCAAATGATCCTCATACCTGTGGTTCTGTTCCTATTCTGGTTTGCTTAGTTGGATTTTGTTTTTATTTTTTAGATTCAGTTGTTGATAGTTGTGAGTTTATTGTCATTTTTGTGTTTATAGTTTTGATCTTCTTTTTCTTAAATAAGTCCCTTTAACATTTCATATAATAATGGCTTGGGGATGATGAACTCTTTTAGCTTTACCTTGTCTGGGAGGCACTTTATCTGCCCTTCCCTTCTAAATGATAGCTTTGTTGGATAGAGTAATCTTGGTCGTAGGTCCTTGCTTTTCATCACATTGAATACTTCTTGTCAGTTCCTTCTTGCCTGCAAAGTGTCTTTTGAGAAGTCAGCTGATAGTCTTATAGGCACCTCTGCTTTTCTCTTGCTGCTTTTAAGGTTCTCTCTTTATCTTTCACCTTTGGCATTTTAATTATGATGTGTCTTGGTGTGGTCCTCTTTGGGGTCTAGCTTGTTCGGGACTCTCCGTTGCTTCCTGGACTTGTATATCTATTTCCTTCACCAAATTTGGGGAGTTTTCCTTCATTATTTTTTCACATAAGCTTTCAATTTCTTGCTCTTCCTCTTCTCCTCCTGGCATCCCTATGATTTGGATGTTGGCACGTTTAAAGTTGTCTCAGAGGTTCCTAAGCCTCTCCTCATTTTTTTCAATTCTTGTTTCCTCATTCTGTACTGTTGACTGTTTTTTTCTTCCTTATGTTCCAAATCATTTATTTGAATCCCAGTTTCCTTCCCTTCACCATTGGTTTTGTGTGGATTTTCCGTTGTCTCATTAGCATAGCCTTCACTTCTTCCCTTATGTGTTTGCCATACTTAAGTATATATGTCAAGTCTGTGAGCATCTTTATCACCAGTGTTTTGAATTCTTCATCTGTTAGGTAGGCTATCTCCTCGTCACTTAGTTCTCCCACTGGAACCTTGATCCATTCCTTCTTTTGGGCCATACTTCTCTGTCTCCTTATCTTGACAGGCTCCTGTGTTTGTTTGCCTCTCTGTCTTAGGTAGTAGAGCTGTCACACCTGGTACGCTGTAAGGGGTGGAGCCTTAGGTATTCATCAGTATGGGCGACCTGTTTCTCCATGTTGTGGCGCTGTACTTGGGGGAGGGGTCTGTCTGGATGAATATTTCTTCTTTATATCTTTGTTTGTTGGACTTCCATGCAGCTGGATTTTCTGGAACTTCTGCTTGTCTCTAGTTTTGAGGTAGTTGTATTCTTTCTTAGTTGTAAAGGGAGACACAGTGTGTCTGTCTAAGCCACCATCTTGGCCGTAAGTCGAGAGAATTTTATTCAGTTACTTCACATGTATCTTCGATATCAGTGTGTTAATAATTGCTATGGAAGCACTTTGAGACATTTAACAATTTTTTACAGTATATCATCTTCATTTCCACCCAAGTTTGAGATTTTACGCTTTTTAGAAACCATGTTTTTATGTTGTCATTGGAACTTTTTTCCCAAGTTACAGATAAGTACTCATTTAACATTAGGAAGGTTTTTCTTCCCTATTTATCAAGTAAATGTATATCTGTAACTCCAAGCTGTTTACCAAGTTGCTTTTTAAAGTCATCTTCAAAAAACTTATTAACAACATATAATACTTTGAATTGTGTTATCCTTGTTCCTAAATTAATAATTACTAAATATTTTTGAATTGCATTGCCTTCCTTTTTACCAATTCCTTAAGCTGTAGACATCCAAAACTAGAAACTAGACTTGATTATAATTTTTTGGGGAGGCTAGTATGTTTTCCACAAATAGGATTTATATTTAAATATACATAAAATAATGTATATGTTAAGTATTAAATATTTATATTCAACTATGTATAAAATAAGGTATTTAAGTGATCACACCTACTGTGTGAGATTTCCTAAAGAAACATAAAGCTCCCACTTTTCTGAGGAATAATTTTAGGGGAAAAAATGTCTTAAACTTACATCAAATCATACACAGTTTTTATTTTGATCTAAATGATATTGTATATTGGAGCAGCTGGCAAACTTGTTTTGTAATGGGCCAGTTGGTAAATATTTTATGTTTTCAGGCCACATATAGTCTCTATCGCGTGTTCTTTGGATTATTTTTTTAAACAATTTTTTACAAATGTGAAAGCTGTTCTCAGCTCCAGACTACAGAAAGAGGCAGGCTGTGGACCATAGCTTTCTGGCCCCATATTTAAAAAAAAATTATCCAGTTAAAAATTATACATCAATAGTATTTTTTTATTCTTAGGATCTGGTGTTGTGCTTTAAATATAGAAGAGGCTTACTGCATGTTAGTGTCATGTTTAGGATTTGATTTTACCCTGTCTACAAGGTAATAAGCTGTGACTTTATGAATGGTGGCCAAAGACACAGACCCCTGGATCAGACAAAGGATTTTATTTCCCTTCAAGTCCCACAGAGTGGTAATTGGGGAAAAAAAAAACAGAGCTGGGGAGCACACCCCTTTTATAGCAAACATGAAGCAAGTCTGCTTTTTGTCCTGGAGAGAGAGAGTCTGTCATCCCTCAGGGTGACTCCCTGCAGACAGCCCTGAGAAATGGCCCCGGTAAAAAGCTGTCAGGGCCTTGCATCTTGGCCCAGCTGATGAGGACATACAGGGACATTCAGGGTCTGTGGTGATTGCCTTTTCCAGCAGGGAACTTGAATTAGTAAGGGAGCAATGTCTTGCTCTTGCAATATTTTGTGACTAACACAATTTATTTTCCTTCCTTTCCAGGAACCATTAGAACAACAAATACAACAAAACCTGTGTTTTATTCAGTGCACTCCTCGTAGAAATTTATTTACAGAAAATTTAACATCTGTTAACTATGATGTATTTTTTCACATGTTAAAGCAGTGTTTTTTGAAGCGCAATGCCAAGCTAATAGACCAGTTACAGTAAGTAATAAGAGTAAAAGCAAGTATAAAAGTAGCAATTTAATGTGAGAATTATACTTTCATGTTAGAGGTCCATTTTTTTATATCTTGTATGTCTTGCTTAACAGTGCGGTACCATGTTTTCACTCACCTATTTCTTCAAAATATTGAGTTGGCCCAAAAGTGCATATAGTTTTTTCCATAAAATAAAGACACATTTTCCATTTTTACCAGTAACTTTATTGATTTGGATATTTTGAGTCTGTCTGCTATCTCCTGCTATTCCTCTGGTGGGCAGAGGCCAGGAGGGCTGCTAGACATCTTCCAATGCGTAAGACAGCCCCACAGCACAGAATTATTTGGCCAAAATGTCAGTAGCACCAAGAAACTTCACAAACCACTTTAGACACGTTCTGTCAGTCACAACATCTCCATACACTGCACATATCTTTTTATTTATACATTTTTTGTGTTTCAGTTGCGTTTTTACCTTTATTGAAATAGTGAAGCATAATACGCTGAAAACATTGCATATCTTCTTCCATCTTTAATACTAAAATGGCTGCACAAAAAATCACCAGGTTAGGTTTTTTTAACTGCACGCTGATATGACAGCTGTCATGAGACAATCTAACAAAATCATTTCAAATGATGTTAGAGCCAACTAAGCATTACTACAGCCATTGTACGGAGAAAATGTAACGGACTTGGCCAGCCTAATACTTCCTTTTGCCTGGTGCACCTCTTTAGAGAAGTATAATTATGTTTTCCACATAATCTCCTAAGCTTAATTTTTTCTCTATCTTTGAAAAAACAAACAGGATGGCTGTAACTTGTTTTTCTCTTTGTCAGAGTATAGGCTCTGGATTAACCTTCACAAAGAACTAGGTGCTTGCCACTGGCGGGGGTGGGCAAGTTAGCATAATCGGTGGCATAGCCACCTTTTACCTTGTCATTGTCTGTCCTTACTGGTTCTGTTTCCTAACCAAAGTAGGGAGTGTATCATTGTATCACCTTTATGTTCCTGCCCTGGATGTTCCGATGTAAAGCTTTATAAAAATTAGAGCTGTTACTACCTACTTCGCATAGTTTTTTACAGGGCTGATGCATACAGTTTTGTGAGTTGCGCCTTACACTTGTAATCAGCAGCCCATAGTCATTCAAAGTATTGTCAGAGGATGCGCAACACGTTAAAATAATCATTTAACCTGATTGTTGTTAAGTACATAATTGAATGAGCTGTTGGTTGAACAAAATTTATGTAAAAATAAATGTTAATGTGGAAATAGACCAGTAAAAATGTCCCACTGTTGTTTAATGTCTGCCTGTGGTAGTGGCTGTCTTGAGTACAACTATCAAGAATATAGGAAATTAAGGAATAAATTTGGTGAACTGTGGTACAGAATATTAGAAGTTTTCTTTGAGAGCTCTGTGAATTGAAAGCAGGTTTCCTTCTGTGACGAGGATTCCATTCAAAATCAGGAAGTATTGGAAGTATTTTCTGCCAAACTGCTTCATTGCAGTTGCTTTCTTATTGTCAGGGGCTCACTGATGGCTTCTTGTTAGGCTAATGCATAAGGTAGGTTTTGGCTTTATAATATGTTCACCAGTAATTTTTACATAAAAATGTGAAAGATTATTCCCTCTTTGAAAACAGTTTCTGCTGTTTGAAGTTACTGAACTTTTACATGAATTGAAATGGAGTTAAGACTATTTTTGCAAAGAGAATTAAAAGATGAAAGGTAGACAAGACTTCTTTAGAAGGGAAATGATAAACTAGAGCTTTGTGTAGAAATTTATTAGAACCTGTTAACACCCATATCTGCTCTTCTCATTAACAGGTAAGCCATGAAACTTAGGGATAAACATAGTTAAAGCTATAGTTATATGCAAGCTCTTAAAATTAATTATATATAAGTTAGGCATTTTAAATGGAGCTTACAAGCTCCCTTTATCAGTATCACTGACAGTTGTTTTGAAAAAGAATTTAAGACATTTGCTTTGAATTTTTTTGCAGTTCATTGAGTCCGGTTGATGCAATGGAGATATTGAAGAAAATAAAACAAAAAGAAACAACAAAAATAACAGCTATGCATCCTTCAGACTTTAAACGCCTTTTTGAAGCTATAGAATGTTCCAGAGACTATTCCTGTAAGTGGCTATATGATGACTTCATGGAAGACGTAATCATATAGGGAACTGGATTGCCAAGACAGTAGCTGGAGCCATATATTTTATTTGGAAATTAGGACACAAAAGAGCTAAGTTTGAAAAGCTCACGTCCTCTCAACAGAAGGTGACTGTTCTTGTTTTGCACAAACAAGGCAGATCATTTCTTCTGAAGTTGATACCATTAGGACTTGGATAAAGCAATGGTTGCCATTTTATTCATGACTGAATAAAATAAAAACTTTACTTAATTATGGATTTGATCACCTCAGATTGGTTTTCTTTTAAATTCCTATCTACTGTCAACATAACGGTAGTTGTATGGAATTACCAGATGAAATTTAGCTTTAAAAATCCTTTTAGCCAAATACTTACATTGTATTAATTTAAATATTCCACTTTCACCATTGATTTTTGCATCCTCCAGGGTGGCAAAGAGTTTGTACATTTTTTAGCTTAGAAAGTAAATAAACTCATTTAAGTGGTTTATTTTACTTTTCAGTTTGTTTAAAGTATTAACAAATCTGTGCAATAAAATTAATTAAATTTTAATATGGTTTAAACTTTTTTAGAAATTAAAATATTTTAAGTAAGTTTTTGTTTTTTTTTTGTCTCAAATGAAAATAAAATTGATGCTAACTTTCTCACTTTCAGTTCTATATTAGTCAGTTACATTCAGTGAATAATTCAGCCTGTTACTCAAAAGTCCCTTGCATTTTTGTTCTGTCAAGCAAGTTTATCTGAAGTTAGACCTTTACATGAACCTAAATGAAATTAATATTTTCTTAAATCATTGAAGAACCTACTGGATTTTAGCAGAGAATACCTAATCTCCTGAATTAGATTTGTTTGCTGTTACAACATTTCATAATATCTAAGACATATTAGTAAGTAACTTTCCGATTTCCCTATTATTGTTGTTGGTTTACAGATCAGTCTGGTTGGAAACTGAATCCTCTTCTTTCTCTTGTAATTTCTGTCCTGCCATCACATAATCTGCCTTGTCTTCGTCATGTCATTTAGTCTTACTTCTCCCTGTTTCTTTCCCAGTCCTATGCTTTAAGCCTAAATTTCTGTTCCTAAGTGACAGAATGTCAGCTGAGAAACATTTTAAAAATAGTTCACAGGGATTAATTGATGGCTTTTAGGAAAGGGAATGGTTTCACAAACCAGAGAGGCACATTTTGCTCTTAGACTAGATAAAAGGAGTTGAGTATGGATTCTAAGACAAATATATGTAGGTGTCAAAACATGATTTAATGCCTTACAAGTGGGATATACTCAGAGATATCAGGCAATGTCACTTCAGGCAAATTGGAAGAGGGGACTTAAGAACAGATGTGTTAACTGCTGTGGGAGGTAAGGGAGAAATGGAGTTAAGGAGGGTCACTAAAGAGTAGGGTCTAGCTAAGGACAGAAACCAAATTCAGAGTGGTATCATTTTATACCGTTGAGTCATTTTAGGACCGGAGCAATGGAGATGTGGACGACAAGGTGAATAAAAGTTGTGCATTAAGGAGATTAGCCTTTAGGTCTGTGCACGTGGTGACAGACCATCACTTGTAGAGTGAGAAATTGGCCTGATATCCAGTGTCTTTCAGATGGGACTGGTGCTGTCTGAGGGCAGTAGGGTGTGGCTGGATCACCTGCTGGGGAGAGCATGGCAGACTGAGGTCTCCAACTTCTTCCCCCCTGAATCCACCACTGTGTTTCTGTCAAGGCTACGTACACTTCCTCTAGGCTGTTCCCAGGCAATGATTAAGCATGGTGGAGGTACTAGGTCCCCAACTGGCAGGTAAGAAAAGGTGTTAAACTTGAAGTGGACCTAATTTCAAGCGCCATGCCAAACAGTTACTAGTTATGTCATCTGAGGGGGGCAGGGGGAGGCAGGCTCCTCTGGTGACAGACACACAACTCCTGCGGGCAATTTTGGCTCCAGGACTCCCTGTTGGTCTGACTAAACTTTTTCTTTGAACTTGGCTGTGGCCCAGGACTTCTTACCCAATCCCCTCTCTTCCCACAGAGTCAAACCTCCAATCACAAGATCATGCCTTCTGCTTCCTTCTCTAAAAACCTTCTACATGTCTAATCCTGTCTTGGCACTTGCTTCTCTGCAGACCCAAATTAATACTGGACTCAGAGAATGTGAATGTAACAGGAAGAACATGGTTGAACTATCGAAGAAGTGTTAGCCAGTTTTAAGTCATTGATACTCTGGTATTGAGATACCCAGGATGGAGTGATTCCTGGTGATGACAAGGTCCATCCAGATCCGGGGTACCAAGCAATGGAGGGTTAAGTACTTAAAAAGATATTTTGCCAGGGGGCCTTTGATTTTTGCTGGTGGCTGAGGATAAAAGAGGCTCCTCTGGTCTTTCTGAACTCCCCTCAAAAGCTGATGAGCTTTAGCAGAATGTTCAAATGGAATGTTGGGAACATGGCCAGGTATTTGAAGAAAAGTCTTCACACTACAGAGGTGAAATAATTGCCCACACAGTTAGCTCTAGGTAAGTTCATGGTGACTGAAGATGGCCAGGAGAATGAAGAGCTTGAATGATCACAACAGGAGACTGGTATTTAAGGATCGTTTTAGGTGTTTGTTTGTGGAACACTGATAACTTTCTCTAGAATTTATAAGAATGCAGTCTAAATTCAGAAGGTGATTGATATCAAAACCCTGTACATTAGGGTAAAAGAAAGTTCTGTTATTATGGAATATTAATTTGTTTTTATCACTATTCATAAAATGGTTTTTAGCAGGCTCTTTATCTGGGCATGTGCAAAATGAAAAGGCTTTACCTCTGTGGCCTTATCTGTGATATTCTATAATCACCTGACAATATATTATCAAAAGGGCATCTCCTAAAGGGAGGAAAATTTCGCTTGCCCACCACATAAGGAAAACCTTGAGAGTGAAGTCAATGAAGAGAAAGCAGAGCTAACACAAGGAAGTAGGGAGACATCATTCGGATAACATTTCAGTCCCTGGCTCCCACTGCACCCTAAGTCAAATACTTGTCCAAAGCCAAGCAAGTGCCTGAAGCCAACTTCCTATCACTTTCAGCCAAGAGTCCTAATATAAATACTGTCTTAATGGCGCACTCATCAATAGCTTACCATTCCTACATGACCTCAGGGACTCTTCTGAATCTTAACTAATAAAATGAGCATTCACTCCCAAGTGATGACTCTGGTTAGTGACCTCCAAGCCGCAAGCCTGTACCTTTGGATTAATTAAAAAACGAAAGTTTTTGTTGTTGTTCCATGCCCTGTCAGTATATTATTGGCACCATCCTAAGGTTTGAAATAGCAATTCTAGTTGCCCGATGAGATATATGACAGAGGTTTATAATCCAGTGATTGTTGATTAAGTTTTATTTGGTTTATTACTAAAACTGCTGGTAATTCTGTATTAAACATTTATAGCTACTACTTAATTTACCACTTACTAATAAAACGGTGTGTTAAACTTTCAATTAGAGTTTATGGGGAATTGAGCACAACATTCTATGTGCTTGGTTTTAATTTGCTCATTAAAAGCAAGGATATGAAAGTAATGGAACAAATACAGTGAGAAAGCATTGATTTGTGTATATTTTTGAAATTCAGTTTAGATTCCTGGTGAACGCTAACTGTAAAGCCAATTAGTAAGGATTTTCATTGAAAACATCAGCTCTTCACCAAGACTTGGAAAAAGATTGTCAGTTTCAGGATCCTACCCAGGATTACCATATCAATTTATGGTATAGAAACCTCTATTCCATATGTCATGAATTCTGATAACACCCTCCAGTTCCCTTTAAAATAAATTTCGTCTGCTGTTTTCATACAAAAGAAACCTCCCCCAAATTTGTTGAGTGCAGGATAGGACAAAGAGTGTAGGAATTCAGGGCTTCTGCTTCTGTAATAAATTTAAATGGTAATGTGGTCCCTCCCAGGCAACTTTAAAAAAACAGTAAGTCATCTTTACAGTTTCTGAATGGTCTTTGTATAGGAAATCTGGACCCTGGTACTTGTAATTTATCATTTTAGAATTCTGGAAATCAGGACTGCCCATTTCACAATAGTTAAATGAGTCTCTTTTATTAAGAAAAAGAACCTTAACCCTCTTGTTACTGCGTATGTGATTCTCATTATAGGGTGTTATGAGAATTGCATTATATTGTATTATTATGTAATACAGGTTGTGGGAATCAGAGTATTCTTAAAGTGCCAGCATATCCCCCTAGAGAGTGCTTACTAATTGCAAAGGTAAAATGTACTTTTATAACGAAGACTTCTACCAGCCACCACTTTAACCAACTAATCAAACTTAGTTTTATTAGTAGTGAGACATTATGCACATTTAAAGCTGAAGTGATGCAATAAGAAGTGAACAGTGTAAGTTGTAATGTGTTTTCCCTAAAAACCAATGCTCTGGACTCTAATGTCTAGATCTCGCCTGCAGTTTACAGGAAATACAGGGAATAGAGGAGCACGTTAAATGACACCATGAGAAAACAACCAGACAAAGAATGTAGAATATTTTAGGAGACTCTTAGCTTGAATTCTTCAAGAGTCAATGTCAAAAAAAAAAAAAAAAAAAAAAAAAGTCAATGTCATGTAAAAGAAAATGGACCTTTGATTGGATCCTGGTTTAAAAAAAAAAAGATTCAAAAGCCAGTCTTAAAGTGAATATGGTGAATATTGTTCGTAAAGAATAATTTTTTAGGTGAGATAGTGATTTTGTAGTTTTACAGGATATTATCTGAGGAAATGCATATTACAGTATTTAATTATGAGATATTATGCTCAGCAAACGTCATCAACAAGTGAATGACAAACAAATTACAGAAAAGTACCTGGCAATATAAAGGAACAAACAACACAGCACATGGAAATTGTTTTCCTTATTCTTGTTCATTTTACCTCTTGGCTGCCTCCCTCCCAAACCCACTCCAACACCCCTTCCACTATGAACTCCCTGAGATCAGGAACTGTTCCGTCTTTTTCATCATATTCCCAGTGCCTCGCACGGAGCCTGACATACAGCGAGTTCCCAGTAATTATTTGTTGAGTAAAAGAATGTTACTGCTTTTCAAAAAACGATTCTTTTATGATGCAAAGTATTAGTTGTGAAATGTTATGATATCTGCAACCGACTTAAATGATTCAACAGCACAACAACTTACTTTCAGGTGATTCAACATCAACACAGAAATATCCATAAGGACCTTCCTACACACGGAGAATGTGCAGAAATGGCAAAATACCAAGAACTCTTTGATCTAGGTGGAGGGTACGAAGGTGTTTATTGCGTTTTTTTTCCTCAACTTACAATCTGCAATAAAATCGTTACAAGAAAACACTGGAGGGGAAAGCATAACGCCTCTCCTTGCAGACTTGCCTGGGACGCCGGCGTCCCGGGGAGTCCGGCGAGAGCGCCTGGGTCTCACTCACGCCGAGGCCACCGGGCTCGCTGCGGGACCCCGTCTGCGCATGCTCAGAGGCCCCCTTCGGGCCCGCCCCTTGGCGTACGTGTGCGCGCAGGGCGCAGGCGCGTGGATCCCGGCACCCCTCGAATAACCAGCAGCGGGACCCGGCTGCGGTCCGAGGTGCGGAGCTGCGGCAGGATGGAGCCGCTGAAGGTGGAAAAGTTCAGCACCACCGACAGGGGAAACGGGCTCCGCGCTTCGGCGCCGCTGCGCCCCGGAGAGCTACTCTTCCGCTCCGATCCCTTGGCGTACACGGTGTGCAAGGGGAGTCGTGGAGTCGTCTGCGACCGCTGCCTCCTCGGGTACGTACGGAGCGCTCTCGCCCACCTGAATCCCATCAGTGCCCTCCGGGGTACAGCCCGCCCCGGGACTCCACCTGGCAGGGGCTGCACGGGGCCCCGCGGTGCTGCCGATGAGCCCAACTCCGCAACTCCTCTCTCGCGGTTCCTGGGGACGGCGCGTAGGGGCTGACAGATTCCGCCTGGCCACCCCCTGGGCTGCCGGGCGGGGGGCGGGGGGGTGGTGTTGGGGTCATCCCAGGCACTGTCCCTGCGGGGCGGAGCTGCAGCGTTGGGCCGGGGGTAACCGCACTGGGAAACAAAAGTCTGGGTTCTGTGCGGCATGCTTCATTGGTGTGGCTGTGGAAATCATAACTGGCGGGGGATGGTGTGAATCAGGCTCTCAGCTGATGCTCCGCTGGGAGAGGTCCGGGCTTGCGGGAGGCGGAAGGATCTTGGTGTTTAGGGGACACTTTCTGTGGTCCAGGTTCTGCTTTGCCTGAAGGTGGACGGGCCATTCCTAAGACTCCTTAAGGAGTAAATAAGCGAGAGACATAGTTAATTTCAGTGCAGTCACCGAAGTGCTGAAATAGACATGCAACACTGCTAGTTACTGAGGTTCCACGATGTGTTTGCGTTTAAAGGCTGTGCAGGCGAGTCTAACCTAGATGTGAGAATGCATGTGAAAGTGTTTTATAAGCCTGGAAGCCCTGGGCCAATGCAGAGGGTTATGTGGGAGCAATTTATGGAAATATGTAATATATATGCACAGTCATAGGAATTGTGTTCAAGCAACAAATGTTATCGAGCGCCTATTCCATGTTCAGGAGAAGAGCTCCGTTTGAGAGGGGCTGGATGATTTTTTCCCATTACTGCTGTTCCAGACCCACTAATTAGCCTGGGATTTGGGGAAGTGGAGGCGAGGAGTTTAAGTGCAAAACTCAAATCAGGAGCTTGACCATTAATCTTACTATGTCCTTATTGGACTCATAATTGAGGAATGTATTTAATTTTGAATTTTAAAGTTACCAAATAATAATTGTATCTGTTGTTTCCTGCAGCAACCGTACAGCAATAATCAACAACAAAAAAATCTATTGAGAGAATGCTTTGAAATTTTTGTAAAGTGTGTGGTTGAAAGTTATTCATCCCTTTCAAGATTTGACTTTTTCCTGTAGTCCTGACATTGACACTCATAGATCTTTGATTATCACTCAAGAAGATTAGAGAAAGCTGGGCTCTTCATTCTCTTTAATCCTTTAGGACTGTGTCTACAGTTTGAATGTGATCCAAAGTAGAGAACTTGCTGTTTCCTATGATATTAATTGATGGAGAAGATGGGGGTCATCTTACAGGTAAAATCAGACTGCCAAGTTATTTAGCAGTGGGAATACAGAAGTTTTGGAATGAATGAATCCTTGATGACAAATTACTTGATGAATTATCAGAGCTGGACTTCAGTCATATGACATGGAATTGTCCATTTTCCAAAACTGGCTACACAGATCAGCTGTTTGTGGGTGGGATGCTTCTTGATTTACCATATATTTTTCATTACTGCTGTCTGTCACTCGTTTTTCTTATTAGCAAGAACTGTAATGATTTAAGTAAAAAAAAAAAAAAAAAAAAAAAAGGCATTTCATGGAAGAATGCCGAAGACTTCTCAGCATTTAAAGTCTGGAACACACACGGCTCTGAAAATGAGCAGAAATCAAGGAAAGTTCCCTATCAGAACTGTGCTTGAGAAGTAGTTGTTGGGACCCGAGAGTACATCATTTCTGGGTCCTGTGCGGCGTGCCGTATAGCACCAACGTTTTTCCCTTTTTCAAAAGCTGGACATTTCTTCTTTTGCTTATCTAATATTTCTTCATGGGTAGATTTAGGCTGTGCATTCTCAGCTGCAATGCCCCATGGGCGATGTATCCTCAGGGTGTCACATCTGGAGGGTCAGGATATCCAGCCGCCTTTCATAGTGGGTGCTAATTGTGACACCTTGTCAGGCTCTTGTCCCATCTTCCTCCTGGGCTCTATTTCCCCTCCCCCAACTGGTAATCTGTAGGGAAACATTTTAACACTTTGGAAATATTCTGCTTATTAAAATTTTCTTCTAGATTTAGCATCCATGAATGATTCCTTCTTGATTGTGTAATAATTGCAAAATGTTAATTTTTCCAACTATCGCACTCCCCACACTTACCATTTGGTATTTGGCTCAGAATTTCACTGTAAACAAGAGCCTGTCCTTCTCCCTCATTATTTATCTTTTTATTAGTAATATGGAGACATTAATTTCCATCTTTCAATTATTTGTTGTTAATTATGCACCTACTATTTTTGGTACTCAAATTGTCCCAGATGACTTTTTTGGGGGGAGGCGGGTGGGAAACCTTTCAAAATTGTTTCTGTGTCCCTGTGTGTCCTTGTCATATGCCCCCATCTTTTAAATTTTTTTAAACTCCCTTTTCTGGCATAAGGGATGTTCTAGGCTCATACTAAACCTTTCCTGTCCCAACTCTGGAATCAGTATATTTTTTAAAGATTTTACTTATTTTTAGAGAGCGGGAAAGGGAAGGAGAAAGGGAGAGAAACTTTGATGTGTGAGAGATACATCCACTGGCTGCCTCTTGCACGCATGCCCCTAGCTGAGGACCTGACCTGCAACCCAGGCATGTGCGCTGACTGAGAATCGAACCAGCAACTTTTCAGTTTGTAGGTCAGTGCTCAATCCACTGAGCCACACCAGCCAGAGCAAAAATCAGTATTTCTTTGCAGATTCCTGGTTTCCTTTAGTGCGGAATAATATTAGAGACCGAAATCTGGGCACTAAGTATGCTCATTGCTACTAGGATGTCTTTGCCCTTTGACCCTTTTAACAAAGTTAGAAAGTATGCAGGTACGTGCAAATACATATATATATATGTATATGTATATGTGTATATATATATATATTACATACATGTATTTTAGAGGTCTTGAGTTTTCACTAATACTTTCAATTCAGGTTTATCTCCTCAGGGTTCTTACTTGCCTTCCTCTATTTCATAATCGTATGTCATAATTTCTTCCTCAGGGAGAACCCTGGCCTTCAGCAACATCATCCATGTACTCATTTGTTCAACCCTGTGTATTATCTAAAATTGTTTCAGAATTGCTTTGCCCACATGATTACAGAGGAAAACCTTAGTTAAAACAGTATAGAATTTGTTTGCAATTTCCCCCTCTCTCTACTCCCCCAAAGACAGAGCATGTAGTTAGATACTGTGCTCACTTTGCATTCTACCTTTTGTTCCCCTTCATTGTATTTATTGGTATTTATTAGAAATACAATTGAGTTTATTTGTTTCCCTTTGCTTTCAGTTTTAGATTTTTCTCCTCCATCCTTTTTGATTTAATTTTATATTTTGAACATGCTTCCAAAATTCAAAACTATAAAAAAGATGGAAGAGTCAGCAGCCTCTTCCATACCCCTGCTCCCCATCCCCATCCTTGTACGTAACCAAATTAATCGTTTCCTGGCTTCTCTCTCTCTCTCTCTCTCTCTCTCTCTCTCTCTCTCTCAGTGAACATAAGCAAATAGGTTCATGTGTGCATTTTTATATTCCCTTCATATACAAAAAGCATACTGTATTTGCTTTTTTGCATTTGAATTTTTCACTTATCTACTAGAAATCACTACTTATCGGTTTATAGAGGTCTTTCTCGTTTTTTATAGCCCCATAATACTCTTATTTTTTTTTATGTATCATAGTTTCTGATTTCTTATGCTTGGGCACTTAGGTAATTTCCAGTATTGTTGCAGGTGCATCTTCAGGGTAAATTCCTAGAAGTGAGAGGCTGGATCAAAGCATGAATGCCTAGGTGGGACTTGCAGTGTATGGGGGTGCTTATTTCCCTCAGCTTTGCAGACTGAGCGTGTTGTCAGGCTTTTGAATTTTTGCCAGTCTGGTGGGTGAGATGCAGTGTGTCATTATAGTTTTATTTTCCATTTTAAAAATAGCATTATGAGTAAAGTTAAACATCTTTTCATATGTTTAAAGCTCATATTCATATCTTTAAAAATATTTATTTTTAGAGAGAGTAGAAGGAAGAGAAAAAGAGAGGGAGAGAACATTGATGTGAGAGACACAGCCATCATTTGCCTCTTGCACATCCCCAGCTAGGGATCTGGCCTGCACCCCAGGCATGTGCCCTGACTGGGAATCGAACCAGCGACCTTTTGGTTCTCAGGCCAGCACTCAATCTACTGAGCCACACCAGCCAGGGCTCGTAGTCCTATCTTTTTGTGAATTGTCTCTGTATATCTTTTGTGCATTTTTTTCTATAAGGTTTTTGGCTTTTTCTCTTCAGATTTTAAACATTTTGTTGTGTATTAGAGATATTTAACTTGGATAAATGTTGTAGGTATTTTCTCAGGTTGTCATTGTCTTTTAACTTTGCTTATGAAGTACTTCACCCATGTTTTCTTCTAGAACTTGTGTTCTTTAAACCTTTACTTTTAGCACTCTGATTTAGAGTTGATTCATATATACAGCATAAGGAATGGATCTAATTTTATCTTTTTTCCAAATTGCTGTCCAGTTGTCCCATTACCATTTATTTAAAAGATAATTCCCCCGCCCCCCATTTTTGCTTCAGTGACCATTCTAGTTATATACTAGTTGGATCTAACTTTGGACTTGCTACTCCATTCCCTTGGTCTATATGTCTACTTATGCACTAGACCACTCTTTTAATTATAGAGAATTAGAGAAAACTTAATTTATGGGCATACTCTTATGTTATCTTCAAATACAGTTTTATTTGCATTTGTATTTTTATGCTTCTAAGTGTTTTTCCTAGGCTAATTACTTTGAGAAATACCTCCAGAACAATGTTAAATAGTAGTGGGGATAGTGGGGATTCTTGTCTTGTTCCTGGCCTCTGGGTTCACCTTATTAAGATGCTGTTTTAGGACTGAGGTACATAAATTTTATCATGTTAAGGAAGTATTCCTCTATTTCTATGTTATCAAGAGTTTTATATTAATAGGTGTTGAATCCTGTGGAGAGTCATATGATTTCTTCCCCCCTAGACTTAACTAATATTCCACCATAAATTTACTTACGAGAGACTAATCAAGTTGATACAACTTTCCTTGTATTTCAGGTTTGTTAGCTCAGGTAAAGAGCATCATTAAAATAAATCTGTGTTTCCATGTTGTGAAATTTTAATCAGTGGGCTTGTATCAGTTAGGGTTTGATCAGAGAAGCAGAATCATTGAGTGAGAAAGGATGAGGGATGTCGAGGTTAGACCTTGCATAATGTGGGGTTTGGGGTTTGGTGAAGATGCTGCTGACTCTGCATTGTGTCGTGGGCCTGGAGACCCTGTAAGCTCCCCGCTGAGAGCTGGATGACAGGTGGGGGAAAGCAGGGACAAGTTGGAATCCGCT